>NW_027466453.1:1155000-1582500 GCF_050575085.1 Anarhichas minor
GTGTGGTTCATGTCGGCCTCTGGTGGCCAACAGGAGTATTACAGCTTATAAAAGCATGTAGATCGTGCTTAGAAAGCGGATCACCAGTTCTCTTCTCACTTGCCTCTCAGGGCTTCGGTACACATCTTTTAATCTAGCGGATCATTTACACTTGTTTGCAATTAGCAACAAGCATCGGTCAATACTGAAGCCACTTTTTCAAAACTTACAGTCTGCAATACCAACATGCATCCAAAACACTTCATACATGTCTCAAAACACTGACAACTATTCCCACTCAGAAAGGAAACAATGTCAGCCATAACACACGGTTTTTCATATCCTTGCACTTAGTAATTTACTTGCAAAATAAAAAGTTGAAACAAAAACTAACTTCCTGAAAATCCAGAAACATCAACAACATGTTCAGTCTAATCAGGCACAACTGTACAGTACTGTTGGGGGTTCCAGTCCTCCTCATCTTGGAAAGAATCTTCTGGAATGTTTAATCGAACCCTGCAGTCTTCAGAAGAAGTGTCTCCACGCCCCGCATTCATGGCATCCAGTAAGAGCTTGTGGTCATGTGGATGGTGGTCGTACACCTTCCACCTCCACGCAGAGAAACACTCCTATGCTTTAGGAGGGGGGAGTATGGAGGCAGAAATAGTACTGACATCCTGGGATGCTGTGACTGCAGCAGAGTGGTGGAATACCACATCATCCCACAAAACAAACAAGAGAGGCCAGTTCCTTGCCCCTCAGCTTCTCTCCTCCACTGGAACGAGTGGATTATGCAGGTCAACCAGAAGAGAAATGAATGAGGCCAGTGAGTGGTTTGTGTAACAGCAAACCATTGTGGGACAGTGCTGCACACATTGTGATGTTAGCTCCTCTAGGGTCTGGGACTTCCGCGGTTTCTCTCTGTACAATCCCATTTCTTCCCCTGCGGCATGTTTTTCCCAGGATGAATCCACTCTTCTTTCTCACATGGCGGTGAATGTGCTCGCTCCGTAAAGGTGCCTCGCTCAGATTCTGTATACATATGCATATAAGTTGTGGTGGAGTTTTTGATTCACAGTTACTTTGTGCTCGCTGTCCTCTCTGATAACCTGTTTTTCTGTCTTTCGACATTAGATGTCTTTCTGGTCACAATCATTCAGATCTTCAAAGCTTTTAAAAAAAATAATATACTGATTTATATCTTGGCTAAGTACTCAGTCCAGTCGCCTTAGAGTGGCTGGTATTGTTTTCACCTTGTGTGAAATCATGGACAGAATGTCATCTTCTGTAGCAGAACTACCACAGAAGTCTTTAGTACTTTTCCAGTTGCTTGTCTGTCTGTAGTCAGATTTGTCACAGTACAATTGTCACAATAGATGCAATCACGAATATTCTCAGGTGTAAAGTAGGATCACCTAGAGTAGCTGGATAAGAAGTGGTGAATGTGGCTAAGTGGAGAGCAGAGCCGCCCTTCAATCAGAGGATCGTCAGCTCGATCCCCGGCTCCGGCTCCACTAGTCGCATGTCCTTGAGCAAGACACTTAACCCCAACAGTTGCTCCCGTAGCTGTTCCTATGGTGTGATAGAATCTGAATTGTAAGTCACTTTGGATAAAAGCGTCTGCTAAATGATGACATATTGTAACCCCAGTCATTGCATCATAGTCCTTGTGACCTCACATGCTTGTAACTTTATTCTGACATGTGGTCTCACATACATAGCAGCAGCAGCTTTGGGGATCTGTTAAGTGTAATTGCATTTTTTGCAGCATCGTGGGGGAATCTCATTCCAGGTCCATAACGAGTTCCATCTTAACTTGCTCTATACAATAAGTACAATAAGTGTTTTTTCTCTATACAATAAGTATAGATAAAATGATTGTTCATGCTCTCCATACCTCTTTAAGTTTGCCTTAAATCCCTCGTAAGACATGTGTGTCGGAGCTTTTGTTACCGCTACTGCTTTCATGTTGCTGCCTGCTATCATAATCTGCTATTATCGCATCATTAATTATGTAAATTATTCCGTGATCATTCCTGCCCACGTTCTCAATACATGCATATAACTGGTGGTGGCGTGTTGGCTCAATGTCTATTTTGCTGTTCACTGTTTCCTTTATATTTGTTTTTTTATTTCCAGATAACTCATCAGATCTGATTAATATGTAATTCAGCTAATTACTAATATTCACGTATTCAACTAATTCTTTACATCCAGGTATTCTACTATTACTACATATTCATCTATTTTGCCAATTACTTATATTCATTGTATTTCACTAATAGCTATTTATGTGCATTCTGCAATTCATTTTCATTATGTTTTACTAATTGCCCATATTTATTGTCTTCTGATATGTGATTTCGGGTGAGAGGTGTTGTATCATAGTACCTTGTAATTAGCGCTCTATCCATTCTATTGTATTAAAAGTGGTTCACATTCTTGTATTCTCATCATCTTGAATAGGTTATCTGCTATATTTTCATTGCGTCTGTAATTGCTCACCATCATGGTATCTAATAAGTGACGTCATGTACATCGTATATCCAAGTGGGTCAGATCCATCGCATTGCTCATTCTCAGGTCACTGCTGACCTCTTCTGGTTAAATCCATTCAATGTTCTATGAGTGATATATGATTCATTAAATGTGGAATGTAACGGAGACTTACTGCTGAGCCAAATCCATATCATTTCATGCCTGTTATTCCAGTACACTGAAACTGCTGCTATTCAGGTCACTGCTGACCATTAGCCATTGCTGGCTAAAGCCGATACATTGCAAGCAGGGCATTGCTGTCCTCAAGCCATTGCAGGCTGAGCTCAAGAAACCGTAGATGCTCTGGTCAGTGCTGGCCTGGTCATTGCAGCGCTTTTGTTCCTGTCCACTCATTCATGGTAAGTCGTTGATTTTCTTTTCCTCAAATTCCCGTCATGCTCCTCGTTATGCTTCTTCTGTTAGCAGCTTATGTCATCTTCATCGCTCATTTGTGACCAGTTTCATTCCCGCTTGGTAATTAAACATTCTTTTGGGGGAAATGTTGTTCATTTTGTCTTTTTGGGGGTTAAGCTTGCTGCTGCTCAGGGCAGACGCCGTCCATTACAAATCTGCCTGTAGAGTCCAAGCGCTAAAGACTCTGTCAAGACTTTATCATCACATATCATCTGTTAATAATGAACTGTTATCTTTTCTTCATCTGACTTGTCTCTCCTGATTGAACCATCGAGCCACTTTACCTACAGAGCTGTAGTTACCGTTGAGGACTGGATTTCAGGTCCTCAGTATCTTTGCAAGGAATGTTTTTTCATGAACTATGAATTTATTTACAGTCTTTTCTGTTTTTGTTTAATACCGCTTTCTTCACTGTGTATTTAAGTATGTGATGATGTTAAGATCAGATAGTTTGTTCTTTGTTCTTAAATGCCTGAGGTCAGTACATTTCACATGTTGTACACTGCACATGAGACGGTGCGAATCACTTTGTTCTTATATCTTTTCTCTTCTTTAAAGGTCAGGGTTAGGCTGCTTTAGATGCGTTTCAGAAATAAATGTGGATCCATTTATTGAGCAAATGCTTTTTCACCCTGCAGGCCACCGTCAGACAAACGCAGGAGGGACACCACCCATTATTCATCATGTCACCTCGCTGGCAGTGAAGTACTTTGGGATCAAGTGAAGTGTGCATGTCATCCCTGCTCTCTAATTGAAGCAAAGAGAAGAATTACTCTGCGACAGAATTTGATTAGTGTCATTCGAAAAATATAGCCGGGGGGGTTAGGCAGAAAGATAAGCAATATAAATGTTTTAATGTGATAAAAGGTTGACATTACAGATGGTAATTATGTCTCGCTAGCTTAGAAACAGGTGATCAATAATGAATGCACAGCAGGTCATGTGATATAATTCAAACTGCTTATTCATTTTGCAACTTTATTATAGCTTTTCATGCATTTACCCAATACACAGTATAATGTGTGTGTGTGTGTGTGTGTGTGTGTGTGTGTGTGTGTGTGTGTGTGTGTGTGTGTGTGTGTGTGTGTGTGTGTGTGTGTGTGTGAGTGTGTGAGAGGAAATTAAATGCTCTGCAGTCCCACAGATGGAATCGTGGCATTCTGGTCCTTTATGAGATTCTCCGGTCTGACACGTTACCCTGCTCTACATTCCACAGTCACCTCATTAACAGCAGGAGCAGTGAACACATCTTCAGATGTACACAGACCGTCGCTAAGAAAACTACAGTTAAAGTACCTGATTTCATTTTCACAGTTAAATCATCGCTCAACACGGACGAGGTAAGAAAACAGTTCAGGCGATATTGTTCAACAGCTGTATTTGTACCATAAGCTCCTGATATGCACAGATGTATATATGGTCTATGTGAGTTTTTCAGACCGTAGAGGTCGATTTTCTTAATGACCAGTCCCAATGACAAGTGTTTGGTTGATTAGTAAAAAATGTCCAATACTAAAAACATTGTTTTTCTTCAGTTTTCGACAGATGAACCAGGAGAGCTTTTGAGCTGCCACTGCTCACATCACAGAGTTTGTGTCGTGTTATATCTCGAGTCCATAACACGTACGTGAGTCAGAGTTGAAAGTCATCAATCAGCTGGTTTTTTAATGTGTGTTTGGCTCATTCATTCCAAAATGCTGTCCAATGGTTCTACCATAGGGTCAGTGCTATTGGCATTGGATCACCACAGTCCAATGCCACAGACCATCAGTCTAACCACTGAGTAGACTGCAGAGGGCCCAAAGAAAAAACGGCTACCCAACATACTTAGAGCCAGAATGCACCATTGTGGTACAATATGGATCTGGGGTCTCTTGTGCTTTTCTGGACTGGAGAACTAATTCAAAATCAAAGGGTGTTTGGAGGAAAAATGGTTCCAACCTTATTCTCCACTGGCAGGTAACACTGTGACACATCGACTACACATACTATTATTTGATACCTCAGTTGTTTACTTGCATGCTATCTTATATATGTACAACTATACATTCTATTTTGGAACTTATTAAATAAAGTCAATAATTTGAACTAAAAATATTGATTTAAAAAATGATTGTATTGCTTCCACCCGTCCATAGCAACGGTGTGTTATTCACAGCAACAGTCTGCTATGTAGAAATAACAGACAGCACAATGCCGTAATTGACCAATCATAATTGAGTATTCAACAAAGCTGTGTAATAAGCATCACTCCTGTGAGGAAGTTGTGAAATGAGTTTTCTATCTGTCCCTCATTATCAGTAGAGTTAGCAAGGGCTAAGAAGTGTCTTTTTCTCAACCTTTGTGAAGAAGGTGAGATCCGTCCCTCCAACAGACAGTGAGGTCTTCAGCCAGTACTGTCATACGATGGTAAATACACTTTGATTGGAAGTTAAATGTGTAATGCTGCTGTCAGTCTACATGGTGGGAGGAAAGAGGGATCCTGCTCGTTCAAGAAGTGGTGCTACCATCATTATTGAGAGTGTGTTCCTGGGAATATATTGAAAGTAGTTGTAATATTGAACACGTTTTGTACAGTGTCCTCACATTTGATACAAGCTAAAAGGGTTAATTGACTAACAGCAACTTAATATTCTCAGATACTTAAGGTCTTAAAATGATTGAATTTCCTTTAAAACATATTGAAATTTGTTTACAAAGGTCCTAAATCGTTATCCTTTCGTAGGATTAAATAATTACCGTGAGTCATAAATAGCTTTCAAATGTATACAGGTTTTTTGTGTGTGTAACACACTATTTACTCTGTTTGGTATGACTTGCATGTTACTTACAGGTACGGTCAGTGTACCGTCTACACTCTTGACCATGTCTGCACGAGCTCTGAGCACATGGGAGAAGTTTTCTTTTGTTTCAGCCAGAAATCATCTCTGGTTTAGGTAACAAACTATACTTGTCTTAGGTTTAGGAAAATATCATGGTTGGTTAAAATAAACGTTTTCTACCATAAAACCCTGAAGACAGACTCCCGCTTCAGAATGCAAGTTCAAGAATGCAATCAAAGTGTTTAAACCCAAGTGGCAGCAGAATCCAAAATACAAGTGGGTTAAAAGAACAGTGTGTGAGATTTAGTGACATCTAGTGGTGAGTTGCAGATTGCATGCAACTAAATACCCCTCGGCTCCGCCCTTCCTTTCCAAATGTGTCAGAGAACTATGGTGGCCTTCAGGTAGAGGGAGGTATCTTAAAGACTTTATTACTACTGAGAGCTACTCTTATGTCAGTTTGGACATGCGACACGTTGAATATTGATCAACTTTGAATAAAAGTGCTCTGTGGAGGGGCAGGGGGTCTCCAAAGACTAAATGGAGCATGTTGTCAGCTGCAGTTCACTTTAGCTGTTGGATGCTGGATATTCTAACGTTACAACCAAACTCTTCTTTACTTCCCTGGAGTCAACGAGCGATGACCGGTTTTCGACAGCAGCGTCGGGGGCCGGGCAATCTGCCCGCTCTAAACGGGCACGCGCTCTGAGTGGTCACCGCAATAGTTGTCACGGGACATAATGAGGACTCAAATGCAGACAGTCAGGTGAAGAGAAAAAGGGTTTAATGAACAAACCAAAAACACAGGGAATCCAAGGACAAGAAACGAGGGGGAAAATCCGGCTAGACAAGGCAGAACAGGCAGGCTGAAAAATCGGGAACAGGACGAGCAAAACGGGCGGGTAGGTAGAAAACAAACAATGATCTGGCAGTGAGTGAGTGAAAGACAGGGGTTTAAATAGTGACTAGAACAGGTGAGGAGAGTTGTGCTGATGAGGGAGAGTGTGACTGGCAGGTGCACTGAATGAACTGATTAGGGACAAGTGAAGGAAGTGAGGAGCTACAGAAAACTACACACAAAACACCCAAGGCAAAGCCTGATTGTGACAATAGTGAAAGTGTAGTATTAAGCAATGTTGCTGGTAAAAACAGAGGTTTGTCTACATGTTCTGGATTAAGGGGGAAAAGAAGTGGAGCACTCCCCCCTTGTCTGTCTGTCAACTTCAGGGGAAAACACTGTCTCTGCAGCAGTTCCAGCAGAGACATCCACAACTATCCACAACTTTGTGCAGGTCTGTGGCGGCTGCAAACTGGCCAAACCAGGCATAGGGAAGGTTCTGTTTCACTATTCTTTGGGTTGTGATACGAGACATAAAGACACTTGTTTTGGCTGACTTTATATTTCGAGATTGAGTGCACGCTATCAAGTAGTGTTAAGTTAAGGTTGATGAAAGTGTTAACTTTCCTGTCAGTGTTTTGCAGCCAACCATCCTTGTGGCAAATGACTGAGCAGCTGCATCACACCTCCCTAAATAGATTAGCCTGGACAATTGTTGGACTGTACCATTCTACAACAGCAAGAGGGGTGTTGTCAGGAGCCTTTACATCTGCATCAGCGGAGAAATGTCTTCACACCCCTGCAATTAACTATGGACTGGCCAGCACAGTATATATCATGCAGTTAGGAGATGGAGAATTTAGTGTCCCTTGTTCAGAAGAGAACTCACTATGTTGTTTAAACTAAGTTCTGTTTAATTATGTTGTACTTAGATTTAAGTGTAATTATGTTAAGTTTATACAGTTATTCTGATTTGTCACTTTTGCTTGATTTTGTTACACATTCTAATTAGTGTACATACTTTGGGTGAATAAAATCCTTTTTTTTCACTTTACCTGCTCTCCCAGCTTTATGCGTACCCTGGTCCCTCACAGGGTCATTTGATATGAAACAGACTAGTTATTTTTTTTTCACCCAAACAGAGTTTCCTAAAAACGTTTTACAGAGTGTGTGTGTGTGTGTGTGTGTGTGTGTGTGTGTGTGTGTGTGTGTGCGGAAATAATAGGTGCATGCAGCTCCACTATATAGTGAAGTCCCCTCTTTGATAGATAGACATCACTCAAAGAAGTTCCCTCTTTGATAGGTAGACATCACTCAAAGATGCAAGTCCCCTCTTGGCAATTTCTTTAAAAAAAATAAAAAAACACATTTGAAGTAATATACTGGTTAAAGACCTTCAAAGTAAATTTTCTATTCCATTTTAGAGAGCAGTGGAAATGCTCGCTTCAGCGTGATAATAAATTACACTAAAACATAAAAAAGTAATACAAAGCACCAGTAACGGGGCTTATCAACACTCTGTTCTTTAATAATCCGGGGCATGTTTGGAACCGAGTGTCGGTAGCCATCCCTACTTAAGGAAATGTAAAAACGTCTCTCTCTAGATTCAGCTTCCGTTAGTGTGTGTTTGTTCTGGGCTGCTGTAGAAACATGGTGGCGCAAGATGGCAGACTCCGTTGAAGAGGACCCGCTCCCTATGTAGATATAAATGTCCATTTCTAAGCTAAATACAACATAACCATTCTTAGTTTTAGGTGATTTTACAATAATGATTACATAGTTTTGCAAATTAGATTCCATTTCTGCCGACATAAATGATACACAGCCCAGGGTCCTTTAAACCCCGGCATGACTGTGAGGCCATTTGTGTTGTCAAAAATAGTTGAGATCCCAGGAAGGCTGCCTTAAAGGAAGGAATACATGTTCGGTATGTGAATCAGGCTAAAGGGACACAAAAGCATATACTTATAGTTTAAAGGATGAAATCTAATAATCATGTTAAAACAAGTGTGTATTACAGAAATATGAAGTGATTTAACAAATGTAAACTGATAATAATAATGTATGTGTAGAAACTTGAGTAAAGTGAAGTCTGTGTGTGTAGTGAGATCCGAGGTAAGGGGAAGTACAACTGGGTGGGGGCCTTAACAGCTGAGGTCACAACAGATGTAACCGGACACACACTCGGAGCATTGAGGAAGAAAGAGCACACACACAGGAAAGTTTGGGTAGTTTCCGAACCCATATACAGAATCAATGATGTAATGATAATCATGTGGCCATATAAGGGAAGAGCACACACACAGGGAAGTTTGGGTGGTTTCCGAACCCATATATATCATTTGAGTATATACGACACCTCAATATATATCCTGGAAGATCGTGTTTTATGACTGTTCATCTTTCTTATTTCTACTTTTTTAAACTATTCTATACACCTTAGACATCAAGTTGATTGTGTGAGGATTTATGTCTAACTCTGGTGTATTTCCCTCAGTAGTGTCCTCCTCCGAGTCCCGCCCACTGCCGTGCCTCTCTCCGTAGGCACAGCTGATGCTCATCTCCGGTGATCATCTCCAGCTGACGTAAATACTCCGATCACCCTCATTCCAGTTGTCAGTCCGTCCGTTTACCTACCTGGTATTCCGACCCGTGAGTTGTCCGTTTTTTCACTCTGTGAAGATCTGCTACTAACGATCAGTTTTGTTTTCAACTTGCCTGCCGTCGAGCCTCGGGTTTTCACCTGCACGAAGAAGTCTTCCAATTCGTTCCTTGGAGATCAACTGTGAGGTCTTGTCGAGCCCCGGGTATCACACAGTCGATCCAGCCTGCCTGCCAGCCGCGGACGCGGACTAGCCACTTCCCGGCTAGGATCCGAGCGGAGCGTGAGGACGCGCCTCCGTGTTGACGTGTGACTGTTTTCCTATCGGCTTCGTCTGTCGCTCTGAAAGATTAGCCACTTTCCGGCTTGGACCCGTGCGGAGCGCGTGGAGACGCCTCCTATTGACTTTATCTATTTCCTGTTTTTTTCCCCCTGACTGAGAGAAATAAACAATCTTGGTTTTGAAATAGAACTCTGCTGTCCTGAGTCTGCATTTGGGTCCATGAACACACCACATCATAACAGATTGGCTCACAGACAATACAAACAGGTGCATAATATTGCACTCTTTTATGGCACTTTGATCAACCTTTGTGATAACCACATGCTCCCTGTGTGCCCGAGCGTTTACCCTCACCTAACTTGCTAAACACTGGCTATGCACTAGCCTAGACAGCATGCTAGCGTCATTAGCATGTTAGCATCGATCGCTAGCTTGATATTATAACCATCACCGTGTATATACAATAGGCTATAATGTAGCCAGACCCAGACAGAAATTATACATCAAGCTAGTTGACATCTGTCACACTCAGATAAAATATTTACCTTGACAGACAATCTGTTGAACTTGAAGATCTGAAGACTGAACTCGTGAACTGTTTTTTGATTCGTGGAGAAAGTATTTTGAGTATTTTAAATACAAAATGACTCCACTTTAAAGTATTTTGTTACAAATTACGTTAGATTTTTATCGGCCCTATCAAATACAAATAACAAAATACTCAGAAGTAATTGAAATACGTATTTCAAATACAAGTAATAGAAATACTGCCAATCTCTGACTGTGCTACATCCTTACATCCCGTTTGTGTTGTAGCTCCATCCAGTGGTCAAACAGGCTCATTACAAACACTGAGCTTTCAACTCCAACATTTCAGTCAGGTTAAGTATCATGCAATACCTCAACTTTGGCTTCAATTCTCTAAAAGTCTTCTGTTTTCAGTCGACTGTGGTCTGTCTTGTTTAGAGGTCAGTGTAATATGTGGGCTCACGTTTAGTAGTGTTGTGTAGCTGATTTAGAAAAACAAATAAATTGTCTGTGGCGTTTTCTGATTGTGTTGTAGTGTGCCTGGTTAAAAACTACACGTTTACAATTCTTTGGCCGTATTTTTCTGTATGAGGCCCAGAATTGAAAAGAGGTGGCCACCCCTGATCTAACATATCATTCTTGGCCTGATTGATTTTCAAAGCAATACATGCATTCAGTGTGTCTTTGCAGAGGTTTGTCTTCAGCTGGTTCTTGTGCACCATCTTGTGGACATAGAAGTACATCACATGGACTTGCAATTTGTCCAAAGATTAGACATCCGAGTGTCTCACTGAAGCCTTTGAAGTTAAATGTATCAGCTGACTCACTTTGAATACACACAGACGGCCAGGACTGCAGACCAGACATAGTTTAGATATTTCCTCTGCAGATGAAGGTCGACATTCTCTTTAAATTTATCTGGATGTGAAACAATTAAGCATGGACCCTAACGGGGATCACTGTGAAACCACAAACTGAAAGTTCAGACTTAACAACATATTGAATCATTTGTTATTCCTAGTGAGATGAAAAAGTTGATATCATATCTTGTTTGTAGAGTTGGCATAGTGATCCGATGGTGGTCCTACAGGAAAGATCATGGAGTGTCCAGATTAGTACAGACCATGTCGTAGCATGGTCCAGCTCTGACCAGGGTCTGACAACTATCCGGCTCGGCTCCACAGACTCTCATCAATGCTTTTAGGCTAGTTTTGAAGCTAGTCAAAAATATGGATTCATAATACTGTCATTTAGTATTTTGGTCATTACTGCTCACAGTGGCATAACTCACATCTACAGCCCGGTTTATCTTTTTATCCTTTTCGTCATGTTTTTTTTCTCATCTATTTGAGAAGGCGGTCCTCAGAAATCTTTTAACAATCAGAAGTAGACCTACAAAAGTGTGAAAACGCCTCTTAGCACATCAGTAACTAGCGTTAGCACTTCTATGCTACGCTAGTTACTGAAGGTCTATTGAAGGTAAACATATTCTGATTTTGCCTTTGAATGATTGTAAGAGTGAATAAAGACCTACCCGGCTTTACAGGAGCAGTGTTGCTCTTTAATTGTATTGTCTTCTATTTTGATCATCAGGTGATGTTGTGGTTCACTTTTACACTGTGATCTGTAGCTTTTGCTTCTATCTTTGTCTTTTTAAACAATGCACTACAGGAATGCACTACTATTGTTCTTCTTTTTGTCTAGCTAATGGGCTACAAATGCATTTTTTGTGCATCCCTTTGTTGCATAATAACAATACGTTATCCTTGAATCTTTGAATCCTCTAATGTCAAACTGACTCAGCAGGGAAAATAGGTTAAAACCTGTTGGACCCGAGAGCCCCCCACGGGGGGCTGTTTTAGAGTGTGCAGCATTCAGCGTGTCGTAGAAAGCATTTTTCATAAAGAAATATGATTATTGCTCCAGACATATTAAATATCGAATTAACGGGAAAAGTCCGAGCAACATCATCATACCAGCCATTGTAAACACTGCAAACACAATTATACATGAACTAATATCATATCTGGAAGATATCTAGAAGATTTGCCACAATTTTGGCCAAAAATCGACGACCTATCGACGACTCTATGGCTCTCTCATCACGGAGCAGGATCGCACATGGCGGATGAACACATGCAGGAGGTGCACGATTCGACCCGGAAACGCACAGCGGCGTCGAAATTACTCTCTTTCAAACCGTTCAAAAGTTATGGGTAGCCCCTATGCATGCCAACATCAGCCGCAGGTCACGAGAAAATGAATTGGGTAAAAAAACTTACGTTTTGGTGATGAAAAACGGATTTATTCCAGCCGATTTCTGCACAGCTCAGCTTATTAGGATTATTGAACACTCTTAGTGATAAGAAAAGTGAATATATAGTTAATATTTAGTTATATAGTATATAAAATTAGTATACAGCAATGCAACAGCTGGTTCCAAAAATCAAAATTTAGATTTTTATGACCATTTATGCTGGCCTGCTTCACTCAATCGAAGTGAAATATGTTGTGGGGACATGTAAAACGTGTTGTTCTATGTCTGTGGCGTAGTTTTAGGCTTGCAGCTGCATTATTTAACAAAAAAGTTCAATACAAGTGCTTTTTTTCAGGCGAACCTAGAAATTTTTCAATTTGAGCTGTGCCATAAGTGTATCAGTTATTAACCAGTAACATATACACAATATTTACACAATTCAACACATCTCACAAGTGTTACCAGTATTCTAGCATAAAAATTATTAAAATAGACCTTGTAGTTAGAGCTGGGGACTCTCTTGAGTATGGGTATGCAATTTTCGAGCAGAGGGCTAAAAATAGGGCTAGGTACCAGAAGGTTAACTTATATCAGGAGGAATGGCATCCTTGATAGTTCCTTCTCACGCTTATTGACGACCCTTCTGTCTGCTGCTCTCTGAAATCCCTTCATTGCCATTTATTCAGTGAGTGTAGTTAGTGACAGTGTGGGCTCCATGCTAGCTCTGACAGTTTGTAAGCAACATGCCTAAAAACAAAGGGAAGGATCGATTGTGGCAAAATATGGAATTAGTCAATCAGAATCAGCCTCTGGGTTCCATAAAAATCCACAGAAAGTGTCATAACAATATACTCTGCAGTGTTCAATATATTTCTGATAAACAGATGCATGTCTGTTATCAATTTCTATAGTCTATAGTCCTCACTTTAGATGAGGTCACACAAAACACTTAACTAATGACGAGTAACTACCTGAATTAATCATGAATTGCAGTATTAATAAGTGTTTATAAAGCATATATTAACATAGTCCCTAACCATTAGTGCATATCTAAACCATAAATGCATGAAAAATAATAATAATACTGGGTGCATGATTGGTAATACTCATATCATAATAAAACCATATCATGTATGCTGATGATCTAGTGATTTTTAGTCCATGCAGCGCTGGTCTTCAGCAGCTCCTCACTATATGTACTGTGTATGGTGTGGAACATGACATACAATACAACGCCAGTAAGAGTGCTATCCTGATCTGTAGAACCAAAGAGGACAAATGTCTAAACTTCCCTGACTTCAAATTGTCTGATAACAATCTTGGTGTCTGTGATGAAGTCAAATATCTTGGTCATTTTACAACAGAACACATGACACAAGACATTTCTAGGCAATGTCATAGGATGTATGCACAATCAAACACTCTCTCACGTTAGTTTGGTACGTGTACAGATGGAGTGAAGATGTCTCTGTTCAGAGCATATTGTACTCCACTCTACTGCACACTTGTGGTCAAACTACAATAAAAAAAAAAGCTTACAGAGACTTCAAGTAGCTTCTAATGACGCCATGAGAATATTACTAAACAGAGCAAGATGGAGTAGTGCCAGTGAAATGTTCTGCAGGAGTCAATACTTTCCAAACTGTTTTAAGAAATCTTATGTATAAATGTATTTGTTTTAAGAAATCTTATGTATAAATGTATTTGTCGGCTTAGTGACTCTGAAAATGTCATCATCTTGGTTTTAACCAACATAAGGTTTAGTAGCACACGCTACCGGTCCCAGCTGTGGAGACATTGGTACAGCTGCCTCTGTGTAAGGCACTGTTAGGCCGATGTACTTTTATTGTTCTTGTATGTCATTTTATGTATTTGTCTTGTATAGACCCTGAGTCTGAAATAAAGTTTGATTGATTGATTGATTGAATGATCTAAATACGTTCTTTATCAATTACTTACACTTTATAAATGATGTTATTAATCATCTACAACTCCTTAATAATTGGTTTGTAATATATATAATACTTCATTTACAAATGGGGAATCCATCATTTATAAAGTATGAAAACACAATCATGAAACACATAATACACGAGCGTATTAATCAAGAATAAAACATTTATAACTGTTGTTAATAATTGCACACTAATGAGTGTTAATGTAGGAACAATGCTTTATAAATGGAAGTGTTTACTCATAAATAACTAATGCTTCATAGTTTGTAGTTATTATAAAGTGTACCGATTGTTTTTAGTAACAATGTATATTATTATTAAAGATACCCCCACAGACATATTCTACACAGTTTCTCATCTTTTGCCTTAATTTTCCCTCCATATCTGTTCTGCTTGACTGATCAGTTGGCTGATGGCTGATTCAAACAGCGTATTTAGAATGGACTTTTTCCAGTCCGTAACTGTGGCCAGTCTAATCATTTTGCTTGCTCTGCCATGTAGCAATTGCTGCTTGCTTTGAAAGAACCTGATCGCCACAGCGTTTCACATTGCACTGTTGTACATTATAGTCGGGTGTGTACAAGTACACCACACACCCAACTGGGATGATGGGTGTGGTCAGAGAGTGTTTAACGTCTAGATTTCATCAGGAGGACAAGCCATGGTACTTTAGTTTGTTACGGGTTGGCTTGAACATGTTTGCTGGTGTACAATATTTTCACCTGCTACCTGCCAAACGTAATACATACAAAACATGCAAAACATGACGTGAAACAAACTGTTAAGAAGAGTACAATCAGTACGAAATAGGGCGGTGACATTCATCTAACTGTCTGAGTGACGGCTAGTTTAATGAAATAACAATTAGTAATGCGGTTTTCTTTCAAGAGTTGCCAAACTTAAGGTCTGACGAATGGATCTGTGACCACTAGCGTTGGGCCATAATGCATACATTTGATCTGATGTTAGTAATACAGGACCAGAATCACAGATATTGATACAATACTTTATATAACTATAAGCGGCTTAGGCATTTGTACTTCCTTGTCGCTTTCCACTGTTGATTACTTAAAGCTGCTACAAGAAACTTTCATTTTGGAGGTTCCCATGGACAAAAGTGTTTCAGAGCCCCAAACATGTGTTTCTGGTTCTCCTGTGCCTGCCTGCCCTGCTTAGAGGCCCAGTAATACGGCTCCACCAGCGTGGTGTCAGTGTCGGCTCCCAGCAAGGATCTGAGTCTGGACCGGTCTCTGCTGGAGGATCTGGGTCTGTCCACGGTGGACCGGTCTCTGCTGGAGGATCTGGGTCTGTCCACGGTGGACCGGTCTCTGCTGAAGGATCTGGGTCTGTCCACGGTGGACTGGTCTCTGCTGGAGGATCTGGGTCTGTCCACGGTGGACAGGTCTCTGCTGGAGGATCTGAGTCTGTCCACGGTGGACCGGTCTCTGCTGGAGGATCTGGGTCTGTTCACGGTGAACTGGTCTCTGCTGGACCTGCATGATTTCATCTCATTTCACCAGAATCCGACCCGGTGGCTCCGATGACGAGCATTAAGAATAACTCTATAGAAATAGACCATCTTCTCTCTGATGGTCTCTTTACTGATGGACGTCTGATAGAGGATCAGGACTACACTGACCAGTTACAAGTTCCTTACTGTCACTTTAATCGCATGTATTTTAAAACACAGGACAGTTTTTGAAGGCAAATAACAAAAATGTATTTTTATTATTGTAAATCGAATGTGCAAACATGAAAATTAAACAAAGTACAAACATTTATTTGTTGAGAACAATAATTGTTTTAAAACTTTTTGTGCAAATAACGGCACAAACTACCTTCAACCATCATTGGCAGCTGTGAAACAGCTCCAAACATGCCCGTTTCGTTCAGCCTCATGAGTAACTGGGATGTGTGCTGTGGTGTGTTGTTTGAATGCACACAAAACGACACCAGCAGTGAGAAGCAAAGAGAGCACAGACACTTCTACTCCTTGATGAAATACTAATGCCTGTTGAGGACAGAAACGTATCCCTTTTGACGCTGGAATCGTTCTGCAAACAGAGACGTAGGTGTCCACAGTATTGATATTTTCGCCCACCTCTAGTGACCACAGCATACTGACTAACCTTCAGGTGTGTCACCAGTTTGAACCCAGAAAGAAAGATATTTGCATGCACGTTTGGGCATTCATGAATCTTACAAATCTAAAATTGTTAGTCCAAAACAAGGGAATGGTTCCTAACAGGGGTGCAGTGGATACACAGTATAGATACTTTGGCTTAAGGATGCCTGCTTCTCAGGTGCCCGTAATGACTCTATCCAACTCCTAGTCATTTAGTTGGAAATATTGAGGTACATCTTCCTACCTGTGCTGGGCCAACCTAAATCCTTTTGAGACTGCAGGAACTCAATTAAATACAACGTTCCATTTATCCATTCTCACAGGTTCCACTTGTGTTTCCACCCTTCTCTGTCCATTTTGGGGGCAACTTTCGGGAACCAAATTTGGGCTCCGCTCAGGAGGTGATACTTAACTCAAGTTCAGCTATTTTCAGGGGTTGGCTGTCGTGCTGTTGACTGTGACTAATCAAGCAGTCACAGTGCCTGTAGTGGAGCAAACCAAAAAGCTAGTGATTTCACATACAACACACCTACAGACCATTTGTACTGCTGCCTTAATAACATTCATCTGAAATATTCTGGTTTGTAAGTAAAAATATGAGCAAGAACCTAGAACTAAAAGCTCCTGCAGTGAAAAGTGGCTTCAACAAGCTTGCAGCTTTAGGTGATTTGGAGATGACCCTGGAGTGGATTTAGTAAGCTGTTGTCTGTATCCAACATTTCAACTAATTAACTGACTGAGAGTGCCAGGCTAACAGGGCTAACAACAGTCTCATGCTGCGTTCACACCAAACGCGGCGCGAATTATTCGCGCGAGTAGATTACATACAAAGTCTATGCACAGACGCGATGAGACTGGCTGCCCATGACGACATGCTGACCATGTAGACCTTATTATGATGTGATGGTTAGGTAGAAAAAAAAAAGCATATTTAATTCAACCTGACAGCAGCAGCAAGTTTCTTTATCTTTTATTAGAGCTAGCCCCCCCACCCCTCTACTGACAGTGACATACAGTCATCAACATCTCTATGTTCAGCCCACCCTAGTACAAAAGTAATTTTCCATTACTGTTGTAAATGTACTCTGCAGTGTACTCCATGGTATCCACATAGGTGTGCACAAGCCGATTAGAGGGCTATGGTCCATTTCCACTGGAGATGTGTGAGTCCGACTGGGTATGACTGGAAAATCACGGGATTCGTAGTCTGATCCCAAAGATGCCAAAGGGATTTGTAGTCCATTTTGAACAGAATTCCCACTCGGTGAAAGTGAGGCTGGGACATGGTGGGATTTGTAGTCCAGTTCCTCACCTCCAAATGGCTGGTGCAATCTAAATTGACTTGTAAAACCTGGATGTCTTTTTTTCTCAGTATGTAAAGGTGAAGAATATTTCAATGAGTACACAATACTACCATGCAAAAAACACACATGGACACCCTGGGACATGTGTACTGTTCAAATACACAGAGGAGACATCTAAAGGACAGCAGCTGAAGGCTGGTTACATGGGTAGCATATGATAGCAATGGTGGTCAGTAATGACGATGCAAAATCTATTCCTGTTCAACGTTTTGCAAGAAAAGATCTTAGAGTGGTTCATCATTCTGTAGTGAATGTTTCTGTGATGTCAGTAAAACATTTGGTTGAACTAGGAGTTATATTAAGTTAATGTAAAGGAACGTCTTACACTCTAATATGTTTCCAATGAGGTATCCACATGTGGGGAAACAAATCTCTGTATATCAAAACTAAAATGACATCAATGACATCATACTTTAACATTAATGTCGTAACATTTTAGCAAATTCAAATGCTCTCTAACTAATAAATCCTTTACAGATGAAATGATGAAACATTTGATGAGGGTTATCAGCTGACTTTGGTTAAGCCCTTCTGCTTGCTGTAAGTCCCAAACTGTTAATGTAATGCATTCTTATATTTTCATTGCTTCAAAACGTTACCTGTGTAACAATGCCTCAAAACTTCAGACACCGCACCCCCACAGAAAAACATTATAACAAAGTTACATATTTAATTTACAGCAACAATAAATCTCTTTTTAATAAGCAACCTCTTTTGATAGTTCATGATTGCCAAATGGGATTTTTTCCCCATCCTTTGGAAAGGGCTGGTTCCCTTTGTGATTAAAAACTCCAATCTTTCTTCCTCCATCCATTCCTCCAGTCTCTTTCCTGTGATTTGCTCATTCTCTCGTTGTTTTTTTCAGCATTTCTGTCTCATTATCCTGCAACAAAAAACAGCAAATATTCTTAAGCATGATCTTCAACTTCAACTGGATTCAAAATGATTAGAAAAAAATGTGAGGACGTTTTAAAGTGCTGGGTGAAAGGCAACTAGCTTTACAGTGAGAACAATTCACCTTTCATAAACAACATAGTCCATGCGTCGTGTGGAGCCACAGGCATTTAACCTCTGCAGGGTGGTTCACACAGAGTGGTTGATGTCACACATGGGTTATGTCAGGCCACATGTTGTTTTGTGTTATGTCAGTTAAATGCTTGTGACTTCCCAGCAGTCAGTCTGTCAGAGCGGAAGAGGCTTTTCTGAAGAGAGGCTTGACATCAATATATAGTCTGAACATAGTGACACACCAGGAAATCAACTACACTGCTGCCCATTTACAGAAGCTGCTTCTATGATAGCAAACAATTACTACATTGTTTTGACCAACACCCTTTTAAACAGGATAATTACTCTGATCTTGCTCAGCCAAATGTCAGGAAAAACAACATAAGGATATTATATAATACCCAACAAAATAGCTGGTGTCCACATAATCCACTGCCAATTGTAAAAACTAGACATCTCAACAAAACCTTCCCTCCATGCCATGATTAAAGGTATTGTTGCTACAGCCCTTCTTTTCCTTTCAGTGTTGCCTATCATAGCAGCAGCTGGCTGGGTTTCACTGGTAGATCTGTGAAGGTGCCACTCTATTACATAGGCATATTACTTACTTTGACAAGTTGTTAGGTACATTTGAACTTTTCTTATTCTAATGAACACTGGCATGTGTTTTCACCCTCTAAGACTCAGCACCTTCGTGTGGTGGAGGGGTTTGCGTGTCCCTGTGACCCTGGGAGCTGTAATGGAGGGGGGAACAGCTCCTGGTAAAGGCTCCCAAGCCAAAGTGGTCCCAGGGAATGGCCAGACCAAGAGCGCTTCACAGAGCCTTTATGTCTGAATGAAAAAAAGGTCCTGCAGCGCCGAGCCCAGAAAAGGAATATGGGGTGTCGAGGGCAACTGTGAGGTCAGCGGATCATTCTTGGATGTCTGTAGATTGTGCTTGTTCATATGATGCACACATAAAAGAACATTATAGATCCAGAAACATACAGAACTTTGAATGAACAGTATCAGCACACAATGTCTCGTGGCTGTAACTTACTGAGAAACCACAACACTGATAAAGGAAATATCAAAATGACACGGTAACATGGGGGGTTCTTATATTCTTATTATTACCTCTCTTACATGAGCCTGCACTGACAAAAAGCAAATTATAATGTCACTGTTATCACTTGATTTATTATATTATCGTATTTGTACAATATAAATATACATCATTAATATTATCGTTATTGTTATCATATATATTATTTTTATTATTATCACCGGTATTATAAATATTATTTATAATATTTTAGTAGTAGCAGTAGTAATAGTATTTTTAGTAGTAGTATTTTTATTATTATTATTGTATTATTATATGATTTTTCAGGGGATTCTTAAGAATAAAGTGTGTTTGGCAGGAATCTTGTCAAAAGTGCAACATTTGACATACGTTCTTCACAAAAAATAAGTGAAAACTTCTAAAAGTAAAAATTCCAACACAGTGCTGTAAGTGTGTGTGTGTGTGTGTGTGTGTTTACCTGTTAGAGTGGTTCAGGGTAGGCCTGTCTTGGGTCATAGGTCATGTCAGGAATGTAGGGCTCGTGGAGGTCAGGATCTAGCGGCAGGCTGTCCAGAGGCAGATCAGTGTAGCCATAGGGGGGGTAACAGCCATCTAACTCTGAAACACAGACGCAGGAGAGCACAGGCTGATCAGCCATAGCTATTTCACAATGCACTTCCCAGAATATGCATATTTTCCATGTTTTATTAAAAATGAATGTGCAGCCACATATGTGCCACAACTAAATCTTTCACTCCCTAAAAATGCTGCATTCACAGGAGATGGGAATTGTCTGTGTCACCACCTGGTGTCTTAGAACAGACATTTGCTTGTAACTGTTGTTGTGTAGACTGCTGCAGACTGAACGATCAATACATTTAGTTGAATTATTACTAAGATATATGATAACAGAGGTGTTCTCTGCTAAATGATCCTAATGCTGCACAGGATGAGATGTTTACATGTTTACAGTGAGCTTAGTTAAGTTATGGCATAAGAGATGGTGCAAGTGAACCTAGTGATGAGTTTTGTGTGAAACTAACTAGGTACAATGCAGCAGTTAGTGTTGACATCAAATGCATGTTCCGTTATAAAAGACATATGTACATGTAACGTGTAATCTGCCATTTTCCAGCTAAAAGTCAACTTGTTTGTGCCGACTAAAACCTTGCACATACAACAACAATAAACCCTGGTTTACTGCAGAAGTCAAACAGCTTAGTCAGGCCAAAGAGGAGATCTACAGTAGTGGGGACAGGATCCTGTAAAACCGGGCCCGCAACACACACACAAAGGAGATCAGAGGAGCGAAGAGCAGCTACTCTATAAAAGGACTCTGCGTCAGTGTGGAGGGGCCTGCAGGACACCACCAGCTGTGACCAATGAAAAATACTGAGTGTTTTCTCTTTTAATTCAGGTTTTCTGAGAAATTAGAGTCAGTAAGTGCTTGTTATTATAAATTTAGATAACCTCAACCTGATGCCAGGTTTAAGGCACTTCAGCAGTCACTTCACTTTTCAGGACTGGAAGTTGCCGACTGGTGAACCCTAATTATTTCCTTCATTGTGAAGCATTCTGCAGGCACTTAAACACAAGATGTAAAAATCACAGGCCTGAGGATGAACGAGTGGAGCATGAATGGAGGTTTTCATAAGCTGTAACTCAGACATATTAGAATACTGAATAAATGAGTTAATTTGGCTCCGACAACTACACCATACAATCAGCACCTTCAACTGGCCTCCCCCTACAACTACTGACAGCTGTGTGTGTGTGTGTGTGTGTGTGTGTGTGTGTGTGTGTGTGTGTGTGTGTGTGTGTGCACTACTGTGGTGGTTTAAGCGCCTGGAAAGAGGGACACCAGCTTTAAATAGGACCAATATGAGGGTATTCAATTCAATCACGCACACACACACACACACACACACACACACACACACACAGGAGTTATTGCATTGTTTTGATACAACACATTGTTGATGTATCCTGCTGTAGTCCTTTAATGTCTGATTGGATAATTACATTTACCTAATTATTGATTAAATATGTATCTGACATCAAAATAGAAGCTGTTGCCTACCTCATCTGACACACTGTATGTTTCACTGATGGTCCTGGTTCAAAATATTAGTTTTGAAAAGTTAAATGATTGAGATGATATGAAGATGAGATGATAAAACGCAGTAAAGACAATGTCAGATGATGCATTATTTGTGCCTATCCATTAGAATGCTGTTATTGGTCCTGATGCCCAACTTCATGGCAGATGTCATATTGATATTTGCTACTTTCACGTTGCATTTTCTCAAAGTTTTGGTAACACGTTGCTCTAGTCATAAACCTGTAATAAACATTGTGTTTTGTTTTAGGCACCAATTCAAATGTTACAAGTTTAGAATGTAAAAGGGCTTAAAACATTATGATACAAGTATATGAACAACACATGAACACAGTTAAGCTCATTGAAGAGTCAGCTCTCCAGTCGTACCCAATGTATGCAATTCAACACTGTTTAGGGACCACAGTAGGCAGGAATATTCAAATACACCATTTTATAATGGGTGAAAATAACATCTATACTACATGCAAAAAAATGTGAAGTGTTATTTAATCTTTGTCATGTGTTTTTGTCTGTTGTGCACTGTGGACTGTGTCGTCTGTATGAGTTTTGGGTGGCACATGAGTTTCCCCACTGGGGATTAATAAAGCTTTCTAATCTAATCTAAAACTGCATGGGTTTTGCTTTATTTGGGTATAGTCCTGTTCTATTGCTGCAGGTCTGTGTGTCAATATGTCGAAAACCAGAGTGGAGAGAACTGTAACCTGTGAAGTGAAGGGAGCTTTCTCTCTGCAGCTTCTCGTTTATTGGTGGTTACTGATGCTGCAGCCAGTGTAGCTGTTGTCTCTCTGAAGTCATGGCTATGATCCTGATCCTGTCCAAAGTTTCAGACACATACCTCCCAGTAGAGTTAAGACCTATACTACGCCAGTGCTTTGCTGCAGTCCGAATGGACACTGGTGACAACACCGTCAATGACATTGTAAAATGAGAGCCGCAGTGGGAGAAATGGCAATATGAAATAAAAATAGACATTCTTCTAATGTTGCTCTCTCTCTTTCTTTCAGTACAGCTAACCATCCATCCCTGCTGCTTCTATTCCATAACGGCTTTATCTCTCTCACACACACACACGCACACACGCACACGCCCACGCGCACACACACGCACAACTTCATGGCCCAAGTCTATTCTGTCAACAGCAGGGAGCCTACCTGCATGATTGCCTCATGACGTGTGTGTGTGTGTGTGTGTGTGTGTGTGTGTGTTCTGCCCTGCTGTTGAGGAGGTAGATGACAAGAATACTAATATTATCTCCCTGTATGTGAGCAGGGGATTGTTGTGCATGTCGATATGTCCAGATCTATTTTAACGTAGTGTTGTTGTGTTTGTTGTTTGTTGTCTGCTGCAGCAGACAACAAACAACAAATGTCAATCTGCAGTCGAGCTGTGGGTTTTTGAAGTACAACAAGACCAAGACCACATTTTAGTTGTGCTCACTTTCAGTTTCCCGTCACACATATGACGTCACACTATTGTTTCTTGCCCCACTGGATTTATATCAGTTACAGTGTGTTTCTGTGTTCTCCAATATCCTCACACTTTCATTTTACGCTTTAAATATCCTTGAACGGTTTTCCATTCTTTGACATTGACAAATTATACAAAGCAATGTCCGACGCCCCAAATCATGTTTTTAAAATAGATAATGAGCATTTATCCTTGCTTTACATTTTTGGTTTTCCTCTCATTGACTCATTTTCTCCTGCTTTGGTTGTCACAACGTGGATGTTCATTCTTAAAGCATAGCTGCCTATATGTGTGGAGTACATCAATAGAGAAGAAAAGGGACTGAGGATGTCAATAATTACATGATAAATAATAAATACGGTCTAAGAATTGTTGACAGAAGTTCTGATCGGTCAAGAATAGGCATGGTTTTATATATTATTAGTTCTTGGACCGTTGCATGCTGCTTTTGCTGCAAATCAGAGGAGTTACGATCAGAGACTGGCAGTCACTATCTTTGTTACCACGAGGCGTCATTTTTTACTTGAAGTTCTTCAGTAAGAATTCAAAATAATTCAAAATAGACTTCCGTTTCCACACGAAGGTTTAGGCATCAAAACTACTTTGTTAGGTTTAAGAAGAGAGCGTGGTTGACTTTAACTTGAATGAATAAACATTTGTGTGACTAACAAAATGTCAACTTTACTTCAGGTTTCGCACGGGAGACAAACAGCTGAAAGTCCTGTGGTGTTTGACCCATCCACCTCTCTTACCCTCTGTCGGTGTGGACTATCGATATACAGTGGGTACGGAAAGTATTCAGACCCCTTTAACTTTTTCACTCTTTGTTTCATTGCAGCCATTTGCTAAAATCAAAAAAGTTAATTTTATTTCTCATTAATGTACACTCAGCACCCCATCTTGACAGAAAAAAACAGAAATGTAGAAATTGTTGCAAATTTATTAAAAAAGAAAAACTGAAATATCACATGGTCATAAGTATTCAGACCCTTTGCTGTGACACTCATATTTAACTCACATGCTGTCCATTTCTTCTGATCCTCCTTGAGATGGTTCTACTCCTTCATTGGAGTCCAGCTGTGTTTAATTAAACTGATTGGACTTGATTAGGAAAGGCACACACCTGTCTATATAAGACCTTACAGCTCACAGTGCATGTCAGAGCAAATGAGAATCATGAGGTCGAAGGAACTGCCCAAGGAGCTCAGAGACAGAATTGTGGCAAGGTACAGATCTGGCCAAGGTTACAAAATAATTTCTGCAGCACTCAAGGTCCCTAAGAGCACAGTGGCCTCCATAATCCTTAAATGGAAGAAGTTTGGGACGACCAGAACTCTTCCTAGACCTGGCCGTCCAGCCAAACTGAGCAATCGTGGAAGAAGAGCCTTGGTGAGAGAGGTAAAGAAGAACCCAAAGATCACTGTGGCTGAGCTCCAGAGATGCAGTAGGGAGATGGGAGAAAGCTCCACAAAGTCAACTATCACTGCAGCCCTCCACCAGTCGGGGCTTTATGGCAGAGTGGCCCGACGGAAGCCTCTCCTCAGTGCAAGACATATGAAAGCCCGCATAGAGTTTGCCAAAAAACACATGAAGGACTCCCAGACTATGAGAAATAAGATTCTCTGGTCTGATGAGACCAAGATTGAACTTTTTGGCGTTAATTCTAAGCGGTATGTGTGGAGAAAACCAGGCACTGCTCATCACCTGCCCAATACAGTCCCAACAGTGAAACATGGTGGTGGCAGCATCATGCTATGGGGGTGTTTTTCAGCTGCAGGGACATGACGACTGGTTGCAATTGAAGGAAAGATGAATGCGGCCAAGTACAGAGATATCCTGGAAGAAAACCTCTTCCAGAGTGCTCTGGACCTCAGACTGGGCCGAAGGTTCACCTTCCAACAAGACAATGACCCTAAGCACACAGCTAAAATAACAAAGGAGTGGCTTCGGAACAACTCTGTGACCATTTTTGACTGGCCCAGCCAGAGCCCTGACCTAAACCCAATTGAGCATCTCTGGAGAGACCTGAAAATGGCTGTCCACCAACGTTCACCATCCAACCTGACGGAACTGGAGAGGATCTGCAAGGAAGAATGGCAGAGGATCCCCAAATCCAGGTGTGAAAAACTTGTTGCATCATTCCCAAGAAGACTCATGGCTGTACTAGCTCAAAAGGGTGCTTCTACTCAATACTGAGCAAAGGGTCTGAATACTTATGACCATGTGATATTTCCGTACCCACTGTACGATATACTCCATCCGTTGCTCTGACCGTGAAGGCGGGGTGTGTGTGTGTGTGTGTGTGAGTGTTGCTGTCGACACCACACAGCACTGACCAAGCCGTGTTACTTGATGTAGAGGGAGGGAGAAAGGATTGCACCACACCAGTCATGTGTCCTATTTAAGTGTGTGAGATCCTAAAAAAATCACTTAAATATTAAATATGTGTATTTGGGAGTATTTCCATGTAACTCAAAGTACTTACCATCAGCTAGGTATGTATGCTCCAAAGGAACTGCAGTATGGGCCTGGAGAGAAACACACAGAGACAGAGATGAACAAATAATCAATGTGTGTTACACCGCTTTGGCAACACTGTTTGTCTAAAGCAGACAGGTCAATAAAGTATTTATCACGGGAGAGGGTGAGGGTGGAGACACACACACACACACACACACAAAACACAAACATATACACACACACACACACACACACACACACAGGCCAACCTTGCCAACCAATTCTACTGACCAAATAGAATAGAAAACAATTCTTAGTCAACATCAGCCCTGAACTGTAACATAGGAAAACACAAGTGGATGAAAAAGTGAAATTGAAGACAGTTTATTGCTTTGAAAACGCTGAATCATAGACAAATAAATGAACGGTTTCTTATTTAGACCAAACATAAAAGAAAGTAAAAGAAACAAACCCATCAAACTTCATAGTGACTAATGCTGAATTGATAGTAAATCAGACATCATCATTATTTTACTGTTAACAATTAAATTATATTTATTAATTATCAAATTAAATTTTAAAAATGTCTTGATGATCACAAAATGATAAGTAAACCTTTAAAAAATCTGAAATTGTAAACGTTACGGATCAGATATCTGCAACACTTTAATGACGTTAATAATTGGTTTGTAAACTGTCTAAATATTATTTGTATGGCTATTTTCAAGTTATAAACAATGATTATAACCATTTGTTTAAATGGTTAATAAATACTGTGTTAATCATTTCTAAACATTATTTTGATAGATAATATTTTGTTAATAGTTAATCATTATTTTCTGGTCTATATATAATGTGCATAGATGTTAGACATATACCTAATATAAAATATTAGAATGTGTGTAACACTAAACTGTTAATACATAGTTTACTAAAGTAAACCAAATGTAATTCTTATAGTCTCTTCTCAGCTATAATACATATTATTTGTAAATTAATAATTTCAAGTTACACAAACTGATGATAATGATGGTTATTATAAAGTAACGCCCTGTTTGGGAAGAATGTGTGTGTTTTAACCACATAACATAGGTGTGGTCCAGCAGCGAGTAGTACCAGTATTGGTACTGGGTCACTGCTTATATTTCTACCATACTGCTGTTTTTTAGATGTCTTGGGAGTGGAAGGGTAGTGTGGATGCATAGGTAGGTCTTCATAAGGTGGGGAGAGTAGGTGGCATACAGGAGATGGATGATATCCAGAAATGTGTGTTATGCTCATGAGTTACATTGTTAAGTTTTCTAACACAGTTGAAAGTTTTGATCCTTTCCCAATCATTTTCCGTTATTTGTAACACTTTATAATAACTACGCTATAAAGCATTAGTTAAGTATGAGTAAACACTTAATTCATCATTTTTAAAGCATTGTTCCTACATCAACACTCATTAGTATCCTATTTATAACAGTTATAAATGCTTTACTCTTGATTAATAACCTGGTCTATTATGTGTTTCGTGATTGTGTTTTCATACTTTATAAATGATGGATTCTGCATTTGTAAATGAAGTATTAAAAAACAATTATTAAGGAGTTGTAGGTGATAATAACATCCTTTATAAAAGTGTTAGTAAATGATTAATAACTTATTTAGATGCACATTATTCATGCATTTATATATATAATGATTTAGATATGCACTAATGGTTAGTGACTATGTTAATATATGCTTTATAAACGCGTATTGATACTGCAATTCATGATTAATTCAGGTAGTTACTAGTCGTTAGTTAAGTATTTTGTGTGACCTCATCTAAAGTGAGCACTATCTATGCTGTCTAAATTTGTTGTTCGTCAATCATATCACCAGCACCAGCCTGTCCATATATGGAGTTACCAGTAACTGTTGCTAGGTAACACGTTCTGTAATGTGAGGACTGTGTCAGTCACGCTCCACCTGAGCCTCCCGCCTCTAGCCCTCACAAGCCAATGGTAACCTGGCCTTCTGACACCACATTTGATTGTATTGGAGAAAAAAACAAAACAAACGCAATGTGAGGATTAGGAAATAGTACAGCAAGTCTAGAAAATAACATGAGCTGAATCCTGTTGAAGGAGTGTGTACTCCATAAACCATCAGGATCAGAATGAGCTTCATTGGCCAAGTATGGTACACATACAGGGAATTTAACATTCTTTTGCATCTCTCACAATGTATTTATTAGAACAAGAAATAACAGCTAAGAACAAGGTTATGTACACAGGTAGGTAATTATAATTCATAATGTTATGCAAAATGCTAATAATGATATATATATGCATAACATATATATATATATATATATATGTTATGCAAAATGCTAATAATGATATATATATATATATATATATATATATATATATATATTAGTGCTGGGCAACGATTAAAATATTTAATCGCGATTAATCGCATGGATTTTTTGCGATTAATCGCGATTAATCGCATTGTTATGGCAAAGTTCAATAATGAATTCAAAAGTAGTGTATTGCGCACTTTTATTTTAAAAGTACTGCTATATGAACAAAAGGGCAATACCATTTGGTTCACGAGATGCAGGTAGCATGTTTTATACTTAATGTGAATATAATTCATACTTTGTTGGCATCTTATTCTGAAAACCGGATGTTCGTCTGAAGAAACCGGATGTTGTCTCACATTAATCTTTCCGCTAACTTTCAAAGTCCTTCGCTCGCTCCCGATCTGTGCCGTTTAAATGCGTTTACCGTGAATTTCAGCATATAGGTGCACTAAAATGTAAGTGTCTGCTGAGTTGACCACGGATATCTGAGTGTCTGCTGACTTTACCGCAGCGATGTCCAGTAGTCTCCAGGGAGAGCAACAGCTGGTGCAGCTTCTCTCTTTATTTCTGCCCCCCCGACCAGAAGCGGAAGTCGCCTTTTCTCTACGGCAACCCTGAAGGGACATCATATCTCCAATACAAAACGATAAACATGAGACAGTCTGTTACAATAATAATAAATTAAAAATACTTACCTGTTTTTTTTTGTTGTTGTTTTTTAATTATTATTATTATTATTTTTTTCCCATCTCAAAAGGCTCAAGGACATACACACAAACACACACACACACACACACACACACACACACACACACATATACATACACAACTGACTATAGGATGTTTGCTGGCTTTTATCCCACTGTTCTTTCATCCTCTTGTTGTTATGTATATGTATTGTCTCTTGTCTTTCAATAAAAAAAAAAAAATGCGTTAAGGCACGATAAAATAATTGTCGGCGTTAATTAATGAATGCGTTGACGCGAAATTAACGCGTTAAGTTGCCCAGCACTAATATATATATATATATATATATATATATATAGAGAGAGAGAGAGAGATAGAGAGATATTTGATCAGTACAGTAGTCTCATATATCATCATATAACATTTTATAATATATAAAAAACATACAATCGTATAAATTTTTTTCTTCTTTTCAAGAAAATGGTAACAGTTACTCAGGATATATTTTTACTGACCTACAATTTTACTTTAACCTAAGTTCATTTTTACACAACTTCTTGTTCTTGAGTACGATATTCTAGTACTCTCTAAGGTAATGTAAATAACTGGTGTGCTGTGGAAAAAATGTATTTACATGACCTGAGCAATATTTATTTTTTAAATAGTGGGTGCACTCGTGTATAACTATTGAAACACATTGATTGTGATCTATGGGGTCTATCATTTAGCAGTGTAGTCTTTGGTTGGTGTTGAGGTAAACCTTTGTGTTCATCCACACACAGGGTTCTTACCATTTCCCAGGCAGCAGGGTCATGTTTGAAGAGTGAGTGTGTGAGCTCCACTGACACTCTCTTCCTGTAGTCTGAACTCTTGTCCTCCGAAATTCGGAAAAGCACTGCTGCGGCGTAGGTGGCTGGAGAGACGGCAACGACACAGTCATTTATAAACTGATTAAAAGGAAAAGGCCGGGCCCTCATTCGTCCTCTCTGGTGCACTAAAGCACTCATTTCACCCAACACATAAATATTAAGTTCCTCCGTGAATTTGCAAACGTGTGATCATGAGAATTAACAGAATGTTTTTCTTCAGAAATTCCACTTTTTTTCACACACTCACACACACACACACACACACACACACACACACACACACACACACACACACACACACACACACACACAGTTTGCTGTTTGCTGTGTTTAGATTATCCAATATGAAGCCACATATATAAGCCACATTTCAAGTAAATCAGCAAAAGAAAATGAATGTACTGTATGTGTCCATCCACTATGTCATTAAATCATTGCAGAGGAAGACGACGCAACAAGATTATGTAACTAAAAGAGCTCCCATCAAAGCTTAAACGATGGACAACCATGTGAAGCACAACAGAAGTATAACTATTCTCTTTGTTTCATGTATTCATGTCAGGACGGTGACGGTCTCTCCACACAGATCACAATTGTATATGCCTGTTCTGAATAGAGTCCCCCCTTTCAGTTGAATTAGCTGGTTAACTAATTAGCTGGACCAGCTAGTCAGGCAAGGAGACCTCTTACCTGTGCAGTGGCAGCACAGTTACAGCTCTGCCTAAAGAGTGAGACAAAGATTCTTCTTTTATACGTTTTCTTTGACATTTCTGTGGGAGATTATCTGACTCGGCTCTTGTTTATGGTTACGGTAGGGGTAAGTCCAGTTTTATAGTTTAAAGATACGTGGGAAGTGTTTAAGGAGTTTTAGGGCTAATTGAGTGAGTGAGAGATCAGGCTGGTCTCATCCAGCATTTGTAGCAACAACTACGAAAAATAATGCGCCGGAATTCGTAGTTATCCCGTGGAATTCTTTCACATGTTTTCCATGTAGTCCTGAACGGGGACGTATAAAAACCACTGACATCACACACATTAGGTGGGTGGGTCCAACAAACAGCCATCTTTTAGCCCAGAGGCGATAGCTGTTTGTTCCTCCAGTGAAATGAGAAGCCAACGTTGATGTTTTTGTCAGGTAACTTGTGTACTTCTGTAACGGCACTTCCGTAGTTATTTTAACCCAAACGACGATCTTTTCCTAAACCTTACTAGGTTTCCCATGAAGACAACGTGTATTCTGAAAAGACTGTATTCATGTAACGAGTTGCAGGCTTTTGTAGGAAAAATGAGGAGTACATTTTCGCAGGATATCGTAAGAACCTTTGTATGAAGATACTTTGGAGCAATGAAGAGGATGAACAAATACGATTTTAAACTAGATTGTGGAATATGTCGAATTATTTCCAGACAACATTAAAGCCTTCTTAACACTGCCTCTTCTTTTAGTCTCTCCAGTGGAGCAAACGCTTCAAAGGAGGTTTAAGTCCCCTGCTTCATGTAGGTCCTGATGTGTTTGCTAAGTCTGTCTCCATTGAACAGGTTAGTGGAAACACACTCAGTGTTTTAGAAAAGGTTAACTCCATCCATTACAGTTATATTACAGCAGATATAAACATGCATTAGTCTGAACTAGCTTTGCATAGAACAGCACACATTGGGCGATAGTTGTTGGGATGAGCCTGTGAAGCAGGAGAGGAGAGAGAGACGTACCTATTCCCTCGTTGTTGGAGTGCAGCAGCTCCATAAGCGGTGCTGAGGCTCCCTCTGCATCGATGAGCTCTGCAGACTGTTTGTCCAGGGCCAGCTCACACAGGACGCCCGCTGATACTCGCTTCACGTTCTCCACGTACGAGTACAGCAGCTGGACACACACACACACACACACACACACATGGATCTGTCATTTCAGACTTGCCGTGTATTTTTAACACAGGTTATTTGCATACTTTTTGTTTGTTTTCTGTCAAAACATTTGGTACTTCCTCTTCAATTTTGTTTGTATGGCTGGTGTGTTCTCACTTCACAGATGAACCTACCTGGAGACTTTAATATGTCTGTAGGTGTGGGTGTGCAATATTGTCTAGCCGGCTGTAATTCTCAGTCATTCTTTTATTTTCCTCTGTAAGGGTACCATTGATCAGCTGCTTCATTACATGCCGTCTTTAAAGAAAACAGACGGTATCATCATGTCCTTAATAATATCAAAGTACTGCTGAATGGTTCGTACTGATCTCAAGTGATCTTGTCATTTACACTCCACACAGTGCTATTGGTAAAACCTGCCAGGTTTGTGTGTTTTCTGCAAAAAGTGGGATATTTTCATGAAGATGAAAATGCAAGATATGGGGAATACTTGGCAATCTGGCAACCCGCTGCAGCTCAGGCAACAGTAGTAGAGTCTGAACAGTGACGCATTAATGGTGGTGTGAGGAGGTTATACCTGTAGATCAAACATTTCAAACATTGCAGAATATTTGCCCAATATAACCAACTATTATCATTTTATTTAAATGTATTTATTTCAATTTACGGCGTAAAGTGTTTGGCTGATTTGGGATCATTGCTCAGACATGTCAATGCAAACATTCATCATCTTCTTCATCAACTTTGCTTATTGATTGTCTTCTAATCCATCACAAATATCAGGTCTGGAATCTGATGAATGTTTTCCACCAATGGGAGCTTTCTACCTCCTTCTCTATCCCTCAAACAGCTTGCAGTATCCACTGCAAACTGTGAAGGACAAAAATGAAAGAATACAGGTTTATGATGCTGATATAATGTTGTCTGTTTCTGTAGTTTGTGCAGCCTGATGAGAGTATACCTGTACAAACAGTGGTATGGTCTGCATGCTGGCAATCTCTCCTCTGTTCATGGGGTCTCTGGCCAAAATGTGAAGCGCTCCCGTGCAGCCCTCTACTATTTCCTCCATACGAACACCATCCTGGAAACAGAGACAGAAGCAGAGCGGTGTCAAAGAAAGCACGAAGGAAGGCTTGTATTCATTTAATCAAACGGTACAGCAGTGGTTGCTAATGACACACCAGGCAGAACTGTGTTTAAGGTTAAAGCACACACTGAAGCCCATTACTGAGCGGCTGATTAAGACAAAGACAAGATTGATCCTCTGTTTAAGCTATGTTTAACGACATACTGAGTGCTTGCCATTAGTACAATACATACACACACACACACATTGCTTCTCTGTGTGTGTGTGTTCGTTCGCATGGTCCAGACCTGGTATGTCTGCTGTGCGGAGGAGGCATGTCTCTGTGTGTCCTGGTGAGCCTTCAGCAGTAGGTTGACCAATCGTGGAATGGCACCTGCCTCCCTCATTGGCGCCTGATTGGCTGGGCACAGCGCCAGGTTCCGGATCAGACCAACTGTAGCCTGAGGAGAGGACAGAGGTCAAAAATCGTCCTCAACAGGGCGCTCCAAGATCTATTTGGGTCAGCTCGAAAGGCAGCTGTACATGTGATGTCTCCAAATGAACTTCAGCAGTCTGCATCATATCAAAGCAAACCACAGGGATGAGATGAAAAGGATTATTGGACGGTCCTCTCGCTCAGTGCTGAGGAGACAGCTGGTCCGACTGCCAGCTGTATCATACATATGTACATTTCTCAAAGTCAGGTAAGTTAATAAGATAAGTCAGGGGGCCAGGCCTGTGGGGACATTGCAAGAGTAACAGGGTTTTGTACCACAGCCTAGCTGTTCAGTGTCAGGTATATGTGTATTGATTTAAGTCTCAGGGACCTACAGTAACTGAATGGTGTAGCAGCACCTTCTTGCAGGTTTCCAGTGGAGCAGCTACTTTGTGTGCAATGAGTCATTGCAATTTCTCCATGACCAGCACAGATGATGAACTGGGCCTGCAGATGTTCTTTACAGTAGTAACAGGCAGCGTGGAAGAGGGAATCAATTATTTAATAACTGTGTTTTCTTGCAAAAATGCTGTAATGTATGAAAATAATTTTACCTCTGAACTGGTTTTGCAACAAAATATGTCAAAATATAGTAAATTTAATTTCTATTCAAGTGAAGGTTACATTAACATATTAAAAGTCAAACATCTCGCACTGTCAATGTCAATGTGTTCAGTTGTACTCTGCTACTGCAGTAATGGTGGTGCCATTACAGAAGACAACACATCAAGATATTGATCTATTAGAAAACTATAGTTTTGGCATCTGAACAAAACGTTCATCTAAATCAAAGACAAACAGACAGCCAAGGGGCAGAGAACACAGCGGTTTAGTATCATGATATCATGTCATTTTAAACATTAGAAGTAACACAACTTAACCCTTATTGCTTCTCTTCCTCCCTCTCTCTGCCTCTCACCAACTGCACATCTGTAAAGCTTCCTTATAAAGTCACATTGTCCATTTCTCTATTCCACATCATTAAACTCCAGCACCTCAGTTCATTAATATAATCAGTCTGAGTTGGCAGAGCTGTCCGACTGAGAGACAAGAGCAAGTGTGTGCGTGTGTGTGTGTGTGTGCGCGCGCAAGTGAGAGAGGGACAAAATGGAAAGAGCCCATTTCACTCTACAAGGAGTGAGAAAGAGAGATGGGCACAGATGTAAAAGTGTGAGGGCTAGTACAATTGTTTTGTCATTTTTTTAAATGATGCATTCTGAACCACACCAACAGCACATGTATCTACTAACGAGTACTGTTTGTGTGTTCAAGCCTGACGTATCTTTTTTCTCTGAGCCATCCAGCACCATTGTTGTCCAAAAACAATTAAAAGCACATAAGTGAGCCCCACTGTGTTCATGGTAATGAAGGAACAAATCTGCATTTGGACTGCTGAATTTTGTCCCCCAAAATGCTCGCTTTCCTCATGTTTGAGTAACATTTGATGAAAGAAACTACAGTGGACAGCTTTTAAAGGAAATCACTGAGCCTTTTTTTAAATGAAACTAAATATCTGTGACGTGTTTTTCAAAGTGTATGCCTTGAGAAGAACCAGTGAGCTTGGGTCTGAGAGCCACAGACTTTGTAGAGAGGTCAGTAAGGTCATATTCAAATTATAAGGGAACAAGACTAAGAGTCTCCAGCCCGACAAGCAGCTCTGTGAGGTTGTACTGCACAACTGGGATTTGAGCTAAATGATGAATTAATCAGCATGCTAACATTCTGATGTGTAGCAGGTACAGTTTACCAGGTTCATCAGCAGGCATAATAAATCAAAACATTGGGTATATTCTTATTTTGTCCAGATGATGATGCAAGAAGAAGAGTTAAAAGATCAGCAAAGTCATTCAAATTCATCCTCTGGTGATCTTAAATTCCATAGCAACCCACCTGATAGTTGGTAATATATTTCACTCAAAACCAAAGATGTCAACCTCATATTGGCCCTAGATGAAAAGTCTTTCGGATTCATCCCTTCATTATGAATGATTTGTTATTGTATGGTCACACGTCTAGAATCCATCTTCAATTGCAGCACAAGCAGTAGCCTTCAGCTATTGGTTGTGCTCACGAAGTACTGGTCAAAGTTCCCCAAGTTTAAAGCGCACACAGAGCAGGATGGCCGAGACGCACCGCATACGCAATAGTGAACATATATGCATATATGCATATATGGTCAAACGGGCTCTTGGCTCTGGTCTTGTCATGGTCTTTAAACAGCATCGGCGCACAACTCCCCCCACACAATATGTGGCTTTTCCTGCCAGACTGACCCAGCAGAGGGCAGCGGTGCACAGAGCAGATGAAGTGTGAAAGTTGACATTAAAACATCAAGTTTAATTTGTACATCAGAATGCCAAATTTTGAGTCATGTTAGACTTAGAGTGAAGAGACTTTTAGTGTCTTATGGATCAGCGGTTCTGAAATTGAGACACACACACACACACACACACACACGCACGCACGCACACACACACACATACACAGATCTGCGTGCAGATCTGTGTATGTGTGTGTGTGTGCGTGTGTGTGCGCGTGTGTGTCCAGAGACTGTGTGGAGGAGTCATCTATAGGAGAAAATGACTGGGGCCTGAATTAGCTGCAAGAACAATTTCACTCTGCACTCAGCTGACACCGGCTGAGTGTCAGGCGGTATGAGCAGTGTAGTACCTCTGCCGCGGCATAAATGCACAACATAGCCCAGGCTTTTAATTGCTTCAATCACTGAACTCATGGATCTGTGTGTTTGTCCGTCTACATTTGAAAGCTAGTTTTTGGTAGTTAGGTAGAGTTCCTTCAAGTTGTTTTTCCTAGCTGCTTCTTCAGCTTGTTGTGCCAAGTCCTCAGTGTAATTCCCTTTGTTACGTTTGTCACTTTTCTTCACCTCCTTGTTTGCTGCTTCATAATCTATGGGTTTCTGCCTTTGTACACAAAGATGAGTGATGTACAGGGACAACTTTGTCTTATGAGAAGAACATCAAAGGTGGACTTTCGGGAGCTCCTCAAAAGACTTGTTCAGATGGTAGCGATCCCAGCGATATATTGATTTTGAAAAGGCTTTTCATAGCATAGACCATGAGTTGCTATGGAAATTCATGGCACACTATGGTTTCCCCCCAAAATACATCAGCATCATCAAGAACACCTATCAGGGGATGCGGTGCCAAGTGCTCCACCAAGGGATGAGCACAAGAAAAGGTTGAAGTGCGAGACAGGACCACTTGCTCTCTCCTTTCCTCTTCCTCTTATGTATCGACTGGATCATAAACCAAACCACCAACAATAATCAGACCGGCATATAGTGGAGCTTGACAGACGATCTTGAAGACCTCAACATTGCTGACGACATCACACTACCCTCACATACCCATCAACAGATGCAGAACACGTCTCAGCTGTGAGACTTGGGCTCAAAATAAATGGATCGAAAACCAAAAGCATGCGGATCAACAACAAAAGCAATAATCCTATAACCATTGAGAATCAGACACTTGAAGAGGTCACTGAATTCACTTACCTAAGAAGTGCTATAGCTGTGGATGGAGCAGCAGAGGAAGATGTAAAGGCAAAAACTGGGAAAGCAAAAACAGCATTTAACATTTTAAACTGGAAATCCAAAGATATTTCACTCAACTCCAACGTTAAGACCTTGCTGCTGTATGGATCAGAAACTCAGAAGACCACCATTAACATGATCAACAAGCTGCAGTCATTTACCAATCACTGTCTGTGACGCCTTCTAGGAAACTACTGGCCACACACAATCAACAACATCAACCTGTCGGAATGCACCAAACAGAAGCAATAGAAGCAGAGCTGAAGAGGAGAAAGTGGAGATGGATCGATCATATCTTAAGGCAAAGCCAAACAGCAACAACCAAGCAGGCACTGACACCCACAAGGAACGGGGGGGGGGGGGGGGGGGTAGGCCTATGCATATTACTTGTATGGAAATTAGATTATTGAATAACTTATCAACTACACATCAATCATTTGATCTAGCTCCAAGAAAACATTTTATGACACACAAGGATTTACAGGAACTGGCATCCTGACCAACACCTCTCTTTATTCTCTTAACCCTTTAAAAGCGGACCTCCGTGAGCGACCACAGGAGGTTATTGTTTGCATGATCCTGTTTGAATCTAAAGATAAGCCACTATCGCAAAATCACATTCTCTTCAGTACTCTGCTGATGACGTTACGTTAGGATACACAAGGTTTTATAATGAAATGCTAGTTATAGTACCTTGATGGTGGAGTGTGAAGGATGGGAAAGAAGTTACTAGACTTGTTTTTGTTTGAACCAATATATATATATATATATATATATATATACACAATATATATATATAGTGAAAAATATTGTTTCCGGTAAGAAGTTGAGTGTACTCCGGTTATGGGGCTGGGAGTGTCCTCAACCTGCTGAAAGTCATTGACATGTGACATGTGTAAAAAGTCCCTCGCTCCCCTTTTAGAATTCAAGTCCGATTTGTTTTGATTCAATATAATTATTATGGTTTATTGGTTTAGGTTGTAGAGATTTTAGAGATATGAAGAATTTGAAGAAAATGTCAACTATAATATCAAAACACCTTTACGTATATCTTAAAAACAAAAAAGAAATAATATAGTTCAAATGACTTATGGAGAAAAATTTTTTTTATGTTTTACAAGTACAATTGTTTGGGACTTTTAACCTGAGTATACCCTGAGGTTTTATATTTTACGGTTTAATTTTCAATCAAGCAAAGGGAGTGCTTAATGACAAAAGGCACGGTCATTCATGACATGCTCAGAAGTTTTCCATAGCAGCACAGATCATGAAGTCCGTAAGCAGGATCATGCTGATATCATTCAAGCAAAGTGCCCTGGTCATTGCTGACCTCATCACAAACCACAATAAGCATGCTCAGATGGCATAATGGCCTCTCTTCCATGGTGTACTGGTGTATTTCTTTTGACCTGGAAGTTGTGACTTATGTCCATCGGTGGGCTTTTGAAGGATATCACGGTCGGTAGTTCTCAGCCTCTGGTCTCCCTCTACTCCAGATTTGATATAATCTGTACTGTGTGAGATATCTGACCGCAGAAGCTCTCATGTCTGGGGTCAGCAACAGAAACACAAACGCCTCACTCTCATGCCTAAATCAGTCGTCAGCATTTCTCAATGTGAGCATTCCTCTTCACGATTCATGCGATAGCATCACGCAGTTAGCTGCCACACAAGTCCGCATCGCAACCTTTCACTCCGTAAAGGTGCCTCGCTCAGATTCTGTATACATATGCATATAAGTTGTGGTGGAGTTTTTGATTCACAGTTACTTTGCGCTCACTGTCCTCTCTGATAACCTGTTTTTCTGTCTTTCGACATTAGATGTCTTTCTGGTCACAATCATTCAGATCATCAAAGCTTTTTTTAAAAATAATATACTGATTTATATCTTGGCTAAGTACTCAGTCCAGTCGCCTTAGAGTGGCTGGTATTGTTTTCACCTTGTGTGAAATCATGGACAGAATGTCATCCTGGATGCAACTTCTGTAGCAGAACTACCACAGAAGTCTTTAGTACTTTTCCAGTTGCTTGTCTGTCTGTGGTTAGATTTGTCACAGTACTATTGTCACAATAGATGCAGTCACGAATATTCTCAGGTGTAAAGATCACCTAGAGTAGCTGGGTAAGAAGTGGTGAATGGGTCATTAGCCCACTTTACACCCCGGCCTGATTTGGCGTTGTAGCGGTGTGATTTGCAAGATGGCCTCCTGTTGATGTATTCTACTTATAGTAGTAAGGGTCTAGAAATAGCTGTATAGTCAGTATGTTAGTCATTTCCTCCAACACTTGCTTGCAGGATGTAGCCCGTATGCTTTGTTCATGTTACTTGCAGTCTTTCCTCTCTCTTGCTTTCTAAGTGACGCTCAGTCTGCGTGTGAAACTAAACAAGCTTTGTCTCTGGAGCTCTCAGTGTCTCTCTCCCTCTTTCTCTGTCTCTCTGTCTCTCAAGGGACACTGCACATCAGCGGGTGTTGTCACAGCTGAAGTGTTTGGAAGTGAAGCATGATGGAAGATGCGTGTCATAGTGTCTGCGTTTGCTTGTTTGTGGGTGCTGCTCTGGCTGTTTATTCGATATAAGTGTGTGTCTTGTACCTTTGTCTCAGTGCAGCAGTGGTACAACTGAAGTGCTGTCTGTATCATCGTCTGCCTTCAGACTAGCTGACATATAAACACCATCAATGCCATTAACGTCCTTTACTTCGTTCCCCTTCACTTTACTTTCATTGTTTTTCATCCTGTCCCACTGAGGCTGTTTCAATAGGCACATTTCACAGCAGCAAGTTATTGCAGGGTACACACAGGTGGTATTGATTGATTATGGGCCTGTTCCATTTCGGTGGGCCAGAGCCCTGGTGTTGTGGATGCTAGCTCACTGTAATGGCTACTCGTTCCATTTGTGCTTTATTATGAAACCCACTGCTCCTCTCAGCGAAACCCGTCCTGTGCAGCATTGAAGCGCTAGGACCGGCCAGACGTCCATGCTTGGAGAGGTACTGGTAACCTGATTTGTTCAGGTCCTATGCCCTGACCAATGGGCTGTCCTGACCCTAACTTCTCGAGGTTAATACCTAACCTTAACCAATCATCTCTGCCTCAACCAGCTGCGCAGGACGGGTTTTGTCAAGAAGAGCAGTGTGATTCATAAAAACGCTTCCATTGCATGTCAATAGTATACAAACCACTGCCTCCATTCACCTTCACTACAGGCCAGTAGTGCGGCTGCCCCAGCAACTTGGCGACAGCTGGGATACCGTAGTGCAGCCGCACAGCATTCTGGGCCAGCTCGGCATCCTGGTGGCGAGAGGTGAGGTGACGCAGGGCGCAGACTGCCGGCTCAGCAACATCCTCCTTTTCCCCGGCACGAAGCACGGCGTGGATCAGCGCCTCCACTCCGCCATACTGAGTCACCAGAGTCTGAGGGATTTCAGGTAGAACACATTCGACTAGAATAGCTCATCTAGAATGCAGGTGTGCCCTACGGCTTTATTTAAAAGATGGAGTGGAACGATAAATGGGTGACATGTACAGACTGTGTGTGCGTTAGTGAGTTCAGGCTTGAAAGCATCGAGACAACTGTAAATATCGGAGTGCAAACTGCAGTTTGCCTGAGATGAAGAGTGTAACTAAACACATTTTTAATGAGCTGACACAAGAAGACGCAGGATGTCAACTTGTGACCAGCTTTAAAGCTCTGCATGGCACTCACAACCTCTAATTCAGGACTTTGTATGCAACATGCATAAATATACATTCATAAATTAGTTTATAATGTAAAAAAATGTTGTGTTGATAAAGTCCATGGGAGTCAAACAGGGCTAAGGCTACTTTCACCTAAACGTTTTGGTTCATACCAAATTCCTTTACACATCAGGGGCGCTTTTTTTAAATTCACACTTTTATTTTTTGGAACTGCTGCTTTTGTCATTTTACACAACAACACAACAACACCGAGAAGGCAAACTGTATTACTCCTTACAACCATAGCTTACAACTTTGACAAAGGCAGCACAGACCAGATCCACTCCTTCCGTCCTTACCTTACCTTCAGGCATAATATTCATATTTCACACCCCGGTGTGCAAAGACCTTAACTCTGGGGAATTTGTCTGGTTAGTGCACTTTGTCTGGGCTGGTCTGAAAGCTGTCAGTCAAATGTTGGTGCAGACTAAAACAGCAGGTCCAGTTACAACTGAGCTTGTAATGTTGGTTTGTGCAGAAAGCAAAGCAGCCCAACCACAGAGTTGTATTATAGTATACATGTGAATCTAGCATGAATTCAAAACTACTGTCGGCTGATTGTCAGCTGTCGAGGAAGTAATCTCTATGAGTAGTCTACATGAACCATATCTTTTGGTAACCATGGTAACACACGCAATCAGCACAAGTGCAGGGCTTTTACCTGGTCACTTAGAAAGTGGAAAAAGATGTCGCCACCACACAATTGTAATTATATGTATTACAGCACAAGGCATCTCGTTGTCTTTGTCTGTCATTTATGAAACATGAGCTCACTGTGGACCTGCTGTCAGAACTAGATTGTCTTCATGCATCTGTATGGTGCTGATGATGCAGGATGAATCAACCTAAACTGTCCAATTAATGGGTTACCTGTCCAAACTGGACTGGAGCTTTATCAACACATTTATTATTATTATTATTAATCATTAATAAAAGGCAATGGTGGATAATTTTTTTCTCAGTCCAGGACAAATGAAGGACCTGCAGTTGTGAAAGAGACCTAGAACATACTGAGGTTACAAGAGCAGTGGTGTTTTGTGGTTTTGTTCTTCTCGATAATCAAATTGAGATGTATGGACTGAAAATACAAAACTAATAAAGAATTATAACACAGGTAGCTCAGATCAAGCAATCTGCGACGAGAAGAGGCAGAGCCAAGGTCTGTGTGTCGGTTAGTGTCGGCTAGTGTGCGCTTCAGGTTAAAGACAGAGAGACGAGTGTGTTGTGTGGATTGTGTTGTAGGGCGTTGTTGGTGCGTGATTGTTGTGTGAGTGGCCTTATTATTAACATTATTGGCCTTGCTGATGTGTTTGCAAAGTGTATATGGTAACTTACCTTGACTTGCATCTATTAAATCTTGTATATATTGTTTTACGTCTGTGAAAGACGTCAGCATAACACTAGAGCACTGGATTGCCACCGGGTAATTTGCACACTGGCTGTGTCACACATACCACTGCTATGATGTTTAATTTCTTTGCACTTTCAGTATCACTCTGTGTCTGAGAAAAACAACACTATCGACTGACTACAGCCTCTAGATGTGGTGACATGTTTGCTTAGCAACTGGGTCAATGGAAGGTTACTTCCATCAACCCAGAACAGGTTACAGATAACATATGATTCATTATATAATCTCACAGTCATGTCAGAGAAAGTAAACATCTTGATGTAGCATCTCATACTGATGACTGCACTGTAGGGGACAAATTATGATTTGAACTGATTTTGAAAAATGAGGTTGTGAGATTGTGAGACTAGGTATCACTCAGATTTCACAGAAGAGTGAAAGCTGTTATGGCAGCAGAATATAACCAATGGTTTGGTTTGGTCACATATAGCAGAAACTTTCCATTGCTCAATGGTTACCTTGTTGCGTGAGTTATTACAGGTGAGGTTGGACAGGATGCCAGTTGCGCATGTCAACATGTTGACATCATCTGAGCCCAGCTGGGTGACCAATATCTGCAGCAGACCATCTAATCCATCCTATTTAGAGAGACCAGGGGAGCAAACAGACAGAGAGAGAAAAAATCAGTGATAGCCTCCTCACTGCAGTGTTGGAGTGCTGATGCCGCTACATGACCTACATAAGTAAACGAGACCATCAGCGAGAAGATTGGTCATTTTAATATAGTTCTTAATGCCTGCTATTGGTTCTGATTCCCCCTGACATCAGACAAAACGATTTGCAGGTTCAGGTTCACCAGAAACTCCTTCAGCTCAGAATCCAGCAGGGCCCCTGCAGCAGCAGCCAGTCCTTTATAGACAGACCTGGGTTTTGCTGTTGCCTTCGGCCTGCAGTTGGAAAGCTCCGCACCCGCCGGCAGTGCTTCACCGCAGGGCTTCGCCTCAGTGCTCCGCCGGTCCCCACTGATCAAGATGGGACCGGATCACTAAAGAGTGATCGGGAGGATCTTTAGCCAGAATGACCTGTACATCAACTTTGGTGAGAAGGCGGCCGGAGAGAGGCTGCAGCGGGGCAGCAGTGGTTCCAGCAGCTTCAGCACATGGAACTCACCTGGTGAATCAACGCCAACACTACTAGAGGTGTGGGAATGTCTTGATTCTAAAATGCATTGCAATGTGGATGTGAATGACAGAGCATCATCTGGAGTTTGGCTTCATTTCAGTTTAGTGCAAGTCTTTACTGAGATTTGCTGTCATTTACTGTCTGTTTCTCTGCTCTGATCTCTGTGTTTTACCGGAGGCGGAGCTTACACAGTACAGACACTGTGATCGCAGAGCAAAGAGATGGAACTCTGCAGTCTGTTAGCTTGTTGCTCTCGCTACCAATATTAGCTGCTCTGCTGTCATCAATGTTGGGCTGAAAAACATATCTATGCAGACTGAAACTCAACTGCAATGTTGTTCTGTCTAGAGATGCAGTGACATCCACTAGGCTCATCCATCCAGTGTAAAATGCCATATGCATTAAGTGCTCTGTCTTAGAGCTGTTATGTAAAAACATTTAGAATTCAGCACACTTGTAATGTGCTACAGAAGGATTTATGTTTTCTTTTGTAATATTTATGTACTTAGCTAGGCCAGTGAAGATTCACGCTGCTAGATTCCATGCTGCTGAAAGCCCAGGCTGTGTTCCTGCTGGAGGGGAAGAGAGGCACGGGGAACCAGAACCAGCACTGAGTGGGGCAGACTGTCAGACCCTGCTGCAGTAAAATGAGAGGTTTTCCAAAGGGAGTATGGCTGCGAGGCTGTGGTGTTCATGGAAACACTACTGCTTTTGTCCACAGGGGCCACTAAAATCAACACAAAATGAAAATTTCTTGTCGGAAATTTAAAAAAAAACAGCTTCACATAACCTGAACTTTGAAGTAATGAGGCATTTGTTCTGACTTGCATTCCCACTATGTCTTAGGAGCCAGAATGTTTTGGATCTCTATTAATGGTGTCACCGGGCTGAACATTATCATATTTATGCATTTTTGGTACGTATCAATTCTGTCACATTTTTTATATCATGACGTCACCATCATTAAATAGTGAATGAGACGGGCACCAGACCAGCTCCTTCCCTGCTGACCAGCTCACTAGAGTTGGCTGCCGTTCCGCTCTCCGTTTACTCTAAACTGTCAAAGCAGCCAGCTGCTAGAGTCTCTGCTGAATCATGAGACTGGGAGAAGCAGGTGAAAAGTCTGGTGGAGAAAGTGCACGAGTGCGGTGCAATCATTGCTTTGGGGTTTTTTTTCCCTTCATGACAAAAAACTGTAACATACAATCATAGATGCATGACTGGCATTTGGTCAAACTGCTTCGCCACTTAGCTAAACACAAGTCCTACATCAGCAAATGCCATTTTTGCAGTATTGAAAATTAAATTTTCCATTCCCCCCCCCAAAGTACCAGTAGCCGGTTGCACAAAACAACCCAATAAAGACCGAGGACTTAGATCAGGTTCCTAAGCAGGACAAGATTAATAATGTCATTAAGGAAATGCAGAATGTTACGGCTGTTGTAACTATACAACATAATTTGATCAGACATTCAAAGATAAGCACACACCAGTTCTTCCAGAAGCATTTCAAGAACTGTGTATAAAGGATTCTTACCCCCTACCCTTTCAAATGCATTTTGCTTCTTCTTATAAAAGACAAGGACCTCATTCAATGTAGATTATACCGTCCTATCGCACTGTTGAATGTGGGTGTGAACATTTTGGCTTGAGTGTTTAGCGTGCCCTCTAAATGAATCTCAAAAAATCAAACAGGTTTCATAAAAAAATAGTTTTCTCTCTTTTCCAACTTTTTTTGGCGGTTTATTCACCCAGTACACATACACATTATTCCCTGTCTAATTATTTCTAGTTAACATATCCTGCTCACCAAGACTGTCCACTTTCCCTGCTTTGTTTCGCAATTGCAAGTGAGCCTCTGTCAATTGCACTTAATTCAACCTTGATATCCAAAGCATTTGGAGAGAGGGCATGGAACACTGTGTTTCTCTACGTGCCGACGACCTCTTTCCTTTTTACCTCCAAAAAAGCAAATGCTTTCCCATTAATAAATGTGAAGGCTTATTTTGAGAGATGGTGTTCTCTACCTGTTACTATAGCTGGGAGAGTACAATCAGTGAAGAGGACGAAACTTGCCAGTGTTCTTATCCAAGTCATTTTAATGCAGTTAACCAAAGAATAACCTCCTTAAATTGGGAAACAAGGTGCCATGGATTAAAAGTATATTCTCCAAAGAGCTTGTGAGGAACGTGGACTGGGCCTTTCTAGCCGTATTCATTACTACTGGGGATCTAACATCAAAAAGATTATTTTTGTACTTTGTCACCGGCCAAATACAAACTTGTGTCTGCTTGAGACTACTACTGTATATTCCTCGCAGCCAAAGAAACACTCTCAGTTTACATAATGTCCTGTCATGCTCTCCACGCTAAATATAAATGGACTTTTGCTGTTACTATAAATCGACAAATTCACAAGTTGTGTCTTCCTCTGATTCTTGTGAAAGAAACCAGGTATCAGGCCTCTGACCCGTAAAAGAGTCATCATTCAATAAACTAGCTCAAATGATCAACCTTTGATCTTCGGATTGGAAGACGTCCCTCTCTACCTCTGAGCCACAGCCATCCCTAAAGAAGAAGTATAGCAGTAGGTGAAGATATACGTACCTGTTTGGTTGCAGCATCTGAGAGATTGCGGAGCGTCCACAGACAGTTCTGGATAAGACGTTGACTAGAACCTGTAAGATGTTGGCCCAAAGCCTGCATACCACCTGGACACAGATATAAACAGATGTATATAGACATCTACCGGTACACTGAATGTTCCGCTTGGTATGTGACGCTCTAGGTACCCGTCTAACGTGAGTAAGAATGGGTTGGTGATGTAGACATACCAGCCTCTACTATTGCTGGCTTGTTACTGGGACAGACAGACAGCACTTTGAGAACACGACTGGTGGTCCACAGCAGCTTCTCATAGTTATAGTTCCTCGTGATGAACACCAGACCCTCTGGGCCCCCATTGGCTAGGATGATCAGCTGATAAGAAAGAGGAAGTAGGAGGTGTAATTATGTAATAAACAAGTGGACAAAAATGGGATCACCTCCAATGCTCCTCACCTTGCTCTCCTGGTTGCCGTAGGACAGGAGCTGCAGACAATCAGTGGTGATGGCCAGAAACTTGGGGTTACTCTTTTTCAGTAAGGGAACCATCCTCTGCAGGCCATCAGCAAGACGCACCGCCATCTTGGCCCCCTCTTGGTGCAGCAGCAGGTTGTGGAGGGTTGTGATGGCATAAAATAAGACTGATTCTACTGGTGAACTGTATTAGGAAACAGAGGAAGACAGAAGAAATGGAGAAGATTTAGAGATTTCATGAGATTCATTCATTTCAAGGGGTATTAAATAATCTTTGACCTTTTACTGACATATATCAGCCACCAATATATCATTTTACACAAGTTTGTAGGACATGAAGTGAAAAAGCTTCTGTATACAGTATTGCTTGCTCACAGCACCGCCCTCCATCATTGAGCAGTTGAGAAGGCAATGTATGTATGTATGTATGAGAGAGAGAGAGAGAGAGAGAGAGAGAGAGAGAGAGAGAGAGAGAGAGAGAGAGAGAGAGAGAACTTGGAAATGACAGCACCTGATAAAGCTACCGCTTGGAAATATATTATACCTGTAATTTATCCAATTAAGAAAACATTCCAGTCTTTTAACACTTTGAACCCTTGGCTGTTTTTGTTAACACTTCCTTTACTTACAGGCATTTGGCATTTTCACTACAGCAAGGCAAGTCTAAAGACTCTGAGAGGAAGGGGTGTGATTTGATTAATAGGGTTAATGTACAGATCAGGTTTTAGCTATAGCAGGATGGCTCCAGGGATTGCAATGCTGGTTTTTTCAGTAGGACATCTGTAGATGTTCAGTCCTCCACTTTTTGGTGGGTCCAGACTGAAATATCTATTGGAAGATCCATTTGATTGACTGCCATGACATTTGAGCCAGATATTCATGTTCCGATGAGGTTGAATTGTAATGACTTGAATTCTCTGATTCTCTGACTTCTCATAGGTCTAAATACCAATACTGTACATCTAAAAGCCTTCACACACCAGGGACGTTTTCTTCGCACATCAATATATTTTTCAAACTTTTGTTTTGTCATAAATACTACACAGAAAGCAAATATTACGTGGCATAAGCGCAACAAATTTCTTTTGGGTCGATTTTTTTAGATCTTTCACACATATAAAGGTATCACTGCACGTTGTGCAGAACAAGTATATTGAAAACATACTCATGGTTATGAGTAAAACAACAACACGGAGGGTCCATTGTCCGAACCAGGTGGCAAACTGTATGAGTCCGTTCAACCTTGACAAAGGCAGCATAGACCAAATCCCCTCCTTCTGTCCTCACCTTTCATAATGAAAAGTCTTGACATATACATTGCATACATGTTTACTAGAGGGAACTCAAATTTAGACAGAGCATTTCACAAAAAGGAAACTCAATAAAATAGCGTGCAGTAGCTTAACCCTTGTGTCATCTTAGGGGTCAAAAATGACCCGTCACTATGTGTAACAGCATAGGAAACCCCTATAATGATCTTTTTTCAACTTGAAATTCAATGACTTTTCCTAGAATGACCCCAACATGAAAAAAAGTTAAACATTGCCTTTGTTCATATTTCCATAAAAGCTGTACACCAACAGTGTACACATCTTGTCTTAGGGGTCATTTTTGACCCGGTAGTTATAAAATCATTTTCATACTACAGAAACCATAAAAAACACACCACAACACACACACATACACACACACACACACACACACACACACACACACACACACACACACACACATTCATACACACACACACACACACACACACACACACACACACACACACACAAGAAATTGAGATTACGTGTGCTACTGATTGAACTCAGGGAAAACAAAAACTTTCTCGCGAATATGCAGCATGTCCCCTCCACGACCCCACACCTGGCTGAAGTTCACAGACATAATACAAACAAGATCAGAGAGAATAAACATTTCCTGAAAGCATTGTTTACTAATGGGCAATGCAGTCAGAGGCTATAGAGGTGCTGCAGATGACAGCACCCCCAGACAACTGGAAATGGATGGATGAGATTGACCTGCTCGGGCTGCTAATCTTAGCAGGTGTGTATAGGTCCCGAGGCGAGGCTGTATCTAGTCTTTGGGATGCAGAGAGTGGAAGGGCGATTTTCCGTGCAATGATGTCACTGAAAGTCTTTCATACTTTATCAAAAACGATACGATTTGATAATCGTGAGTCAAGTCTGCAAGGCGTGTGACAGACAAACTTGCGGCCATAAGAGAGGTCTGGGAGAAGTGGATTCCACTGATTAAACACAGTCTTTCTGCACTGTGAAGAGGAAAAACTTAGTTTGTGATGAATGACAGGTTGTTTCTTCATGCAAAATAAATTTGGGATTTAAAATGCAATCAAGCTGTTTTATTTTAGGGGTTTAGTGAAGGCGGGTCATTTTTGACCCTTAGGACAAGTAGTGTATACAGAAAGTGAAGACAACACAAGGGTTAAGCCATAAAACAGTTCACGTTAGTGAACTCACGTTAGCTGCTCTGGGTCACTGGGATCCTGGTAGTTGGTCTTCTGCCTGCGCAAATCTAGTCAAACCTTTTATTGAAAAAGTGCTGCAACTATCGCAAATTTGCACCACAGCAGGTATGAATAGTTTTCATGTAAAATATTCAGGCATAAGGTACAAAGGCCATAAGTAGCAGCAAGCTACTGACATTTCCATGAGCCACAGCTCTACTTTGTGCTTAGTGCTGATTTGCATCTTTGAACAGAGAGAGCACGGTTACCCTCTCCCCACATATAAAACCACAGGCTACTATGTGACTTAAGTTCCACACTTGGGTCATTGGAGGACAACGGATGCTACATCTACACTACTACGTTTCCATTTTAAAACAAATATATTTTGCTACGTTTACACTGAGCGTCCACACTAGTCTGGAGTTTTAGAGCACCGAAAACAAAGGAGTTTAGAAACTCTAGCAAAGCCGGGTAAGTTTGAAAAGTCTGGGGATGCCTCGTAGTGTGGACGGCGGAAACGTAGACCTTTGCAAACGATGATGTAGACACTTACGTTGGCTACTTGATTAGCAGTCATGACACGTCCTTCCCTGATTCGTCACGCCACAGGAAGAAAACAAACAACAGCCTTGATTATCGATCGACTACCAGGTTAATTCAACATGGATAACGGATTAAAGGTGTTGCTGACCTTGTTGTCTATACTAGCAGCTGTTGCGCATTTAAATTCTACATTTCATAATGCTACTACTGCCGACGTGTGCAGGAGGAAAGCTGTTATTGGAGCGATTAGCGAGCGGCGGGTCCAGCGGCATTATCAGACCTACGGTGCGGACGTCTGCGGCTTTTCTTATTACTGCTTGTTTTGTTCTGCACAACTATTGTGAAGTTCACAAATAAACTGTAAATGAACAAAAGCACAATTTCTCCCCAGTACGACGCGCTACGAGTGAGAACAGACATGTGTTAATAATCTAGATAACTTTGATTAGAAAGTGTTCATTTTGAAGTAGATTTCATGTGTGTGAGAGAGATAGAGCAAGACCTGCCTTGTAACTAAGACAAATATAACTTGTTTTTCTTTCCACGAAATCTGTCTTTTTGAGTTTATAGAGGAAGAATATATGACAATCTTAAGTTTCAAGTACGACTTTTTATTATTAAAGAGTACTGTAATACTTGTCATATTTTCTTTAACTAAGCAACCAATCTACTTTCTGTTTCGACCGACACCCGCATGCTCAGTGTTCGTGAAGAGTCACGTGATATTCATTTTCAGGCGTGCTAGTATGGACGGAGATCATTGAAAATGATGCTGAAATGCCAGTTAAGCTTATTTTTCCCCATCAGCCCCATCGCTCTGAGATCTCTCCACTCGGTCATGTGTGTTTGTTCGGATGTGTGTAGTGAATAACACCGACAGTGTTGTTAAAAATGTAATGTTAGGTACTTCTTTCTTTCTCATAGTCAGCCTTTTGCACAATAATGAACAGAGTCATGTCGCTGTCAGTTGGTGTGAACAGTCTGTTCTACAACTGAACATACCTAAAACCAAAGAGATGTTCATTGACTTTCGCAGGAGACTTTTTTCTCATCGTCCTATCATAATTAAAGGGGAGTCTGTGACTACATTCCAGCAGTACCATCCAGGGTGATGAGCTTACCTTTGATGCCAACACTGATTTAATTTAGAAAAAAGCATTTTTTTAATGTTGACAATTTAATATTGACAATTCTTTTCAAAGTGTTCATACTTCTTTAATTAAGTCAGCTCTAACATTTGCTGTGATCTATTGATTTGTCTGGTTTAAAACAACCGACAGCTCTTACTGGACTCCCAGATCCCTGCTGTGGATGTGATATGGTGAGACTGTTCTTTTTCCTGTTGCTTTCTCTAATGATTTTGGTGACAATGACAACAAAGATGTTGGCACTATCATGTGCAGTTGTGTGTATTCAGCCTGGGTTTCTAATAATCCTGTCCCCATACAATGAAACTGCATTATCTATTCTGTCTTGCGGGAAACATATTCTCTCCCAGATTAACTTTTTTTGACGCGTCAAACAAATGTTTCACAGACCTATCACAGTCTGTGGCAGCCCGCATAAGGAGGAGGTAGGGACAGGGCTGCCAGTAGTAAACACAAAAAATTGGTACACTCATATTTCTACCAACTCAGGTATATTTGCAAGATCAGACCAATGTTATGTTTTAGCAATACAGACAAAATCATTCATGCTTTTACCTGCGTCAGTGCCCGAGATGTAGCTCAACTTCGGATTGTGCAGACTTAAGACCAAACGCTCTTCTTACATCCCCCCAGTTTTAGCCTCCTTGTACTGCTTACCTATTTATTGTAGAATCAATTTTAAAATCTTACTCTTGACCTACAAAGCTTTACATGGCTTTGGCTGGAGTACATTAGTGAGTATTTAATACCCAAGTGTGATCGAGCACTTTCTGTACTGGCTCCTCAGCTTTGCAATAGTCTGCCAGTTATATTGTGATCTGCTGGTACTGTTTCTGCTTTTACATCCTGTCTTAACGTATGAAGTGTTAGACTGAAGTGTAGCTGATTGGGAACATCATTTTGTAGGAGACAGGGTTGGTTTATTTGTGTCTGTACTGTATTAATATGTTGTATGGATTGCATTTAGGGGCTGCTCGGTGGTGTGGTAGCTAGCACTGTCACCTCACAGCAAGAGAGGCCAAGGTTCGATCCTTGGAGTTTGCATGTTCTCCCCGTGAGAGGTTCTCTTCGGGTCCTCCGTCTTCCTCTTCCCCAATTGATGTCTCTAAATTGCACGTAGGTGTGGATGTGAGTGTGATTGGTTCTCTCTATTTAGCACTGTGATAATCTGGCGATCTTTCCAGGATGAGCCCTGCCTTTGGATCAGCTGGGATCGGAACAGGATAATGATGGATGGTTGGAATGCAGTTTTCATAAATGTTTGTGCTAAGTACTGCTATTGACTGCTCTGTGGAAGCCAAATTGTCCCTCAGGGACGTAGAAGCTTTACTCTAAAATGATATGTATGGATGGTTTGCAGTTGTGTATACTGTATGTAAAAATGAGATATGAAAGAGAATGTATTAAGCATCAGACATGTAGAAATACATTCAAAGACAGTCAACAAAATGAAAGAAGAAAAGAGCAATAAAACAGCCTACACAAAGAAAAGAGCAGATATGGAAAAATAGGAAATATCTGATAATAATGCCTATTGCCTGTCTAACTAGATTACTGCCCAGTACCTCACTGGTGTGTGAGAGTGTGTAGAATCAGGCAGATGTGAAGAGGGACGGAAAGAGACATACTGAATATTGATGGCATGAATGGAAGTCACACACCAAACGGGCTGCTCTCTGTGAAGCTCTGTTAGTTCTGATTCAATTTTCTTTCATTTAACTTCTGAATTATCCAAATCAATTATGAGTGTGAAGTATCCTCCTCTGTTAAGCCTCAGTGTAGGAGATTCATTCTGCAGCCCTGCCTGGGTTGGAAAGGTCTGCATTTGGTGCTAAAATGTAAGACTTGCATGTTTGCCTCATCTGTTACAATTGTCAGTTGGCCTCTGGTTGCCACAATGGAGATGGAAAGCTTTCAATAGCTCACCACATGAAAATGTGTTGCCCCACTTTGAGCCTCTGCTAAACGTTGGTCAGCTACTGTAACTCCTTGTTCCTGTAGTTGGCAGAGAGGGTGTTGTTCTTCTGTCTTTTTTTTATCAGCAAAACTGTGTATTGCATTTCTAATGCATTTTATTTGTTTGTCCTACAACACCTTTTCTTAAAGTGTCTTGACACTGCTTAGGCAGGTAAGGTGTTCGAGATGAGAAATAAAAACACCGCCTACTGACCAATCAAAGCTCAGTTCCTGGATCGTTGTAATATTACAAATATACAAAGAAGTTAAAGTTATAATAAACACTAAAAGCAACTCAGTTTGAATTGACAAATGCAGAAAGGACAGCTGGCAATACATTTATAGATTTGATAATATCACTGCCCATCTGGAGCACGATAGATCTGACTATAATTACATGTGATTGGTCGGATGCTGCAACCACCGCCCCTTTTATGCTAACACGCTCACAGCCAGATTGAGAAACCCTGGTTGATTTAACAACTTGAAAACCAGCTTGGTAGATCTGTTTAGCGGGATCGCTGTTGTTAGGGTTAGCTAAGCTAGATGACCGAAAGTTCTTAGTACAAGGTACAGGGTTATTCACCAACCATTTCTTTTAATTTTGCTCATTGAAGCTGGTTTGACAAAAAAAGGTGATGTCAGTTAAGTCCCTTAGTGTTCTGGGCTTAAGGCCTTATCGGGGCATCTTTTCAATGCAACTTTTATCATCCAGTCATGCCAATACACATTAACTATCAAGTTTGTATCCCCCGAAAAGAGATACTGCCCGCATTGGAATAGTAATTTCTCAAACAAAGATCGCCATCATCTTCCACCCACATGGGAGTGTCTCTCCTGAGGACAGCAAAGAGAAGAGAGGGGGGAAAGCAGGGCTGGAGCCCAGCTGAGACCTGCTGTCTGAGCCCTGTTACGTTACTGCTGATGAATACACAACATTTCCTGATTTGGCTGCTTCAAAATAAAAGATTTTAAATAACAATAATGGAGGACTTTTCTGTGTTTGGATCCACTTGCTCCACTTCATGACAGATCGTTTACTGAGCCATATTTATACTCCCAAGGACATGATCATCTATTCAATAACAGCATGTTCAGACCCACGGAGGCCAAGTCTAACCTTAGCATGCGGACCAGTGCTGGTATTCCTCCAGACTTGAATATCGCCAACAGTCCCTCCTTTTGGTGTGACAGGCTGTGCAGCACGCTGGCCGCACAACGGGCTGTCTCCATGTCAACTGCCGTCGTCATGGCGCGCACCACGGCTCCCACCATCGTTGGAGATTGCACCAGCACCCGGCGACTGGCCTCTTTACGGGTCAGCTGGTTAACTATCATGGCCGCCTTGTTCACCACAATCTAGAGAGTAGAGAAAATAGAATGTGAGTGTGTCTGAAAGCTCATTTAGTGAATTCTTAATTATTCAGTTTGACAGCAACATACCGGATCTTCGTCCGCCAGCAGCTTGGTGAGCTCTGGTACCGCCCTGGTGGCCAGCTCTGCGTCGTCCTGGTAGTTTATCAGGTGAACTATAGCCGTCTTTAGCAGCTGGGAGGGTTCAGCCAGAAGTTGTACGTTGCTCTGCTGTGAAGGATCTGATTGGACGGGCATGGCCTCCTCCCCCTCCACCAGAGTCTCTGGGAACATGGCGGCCCTGACACGCTGAGCCCGGGTTAGTGAGTACTGATTGTCTAAATCTGTCATAGGGAGATAGAGAGAGAATATGAGGCTGCCAGTTTGTGTGTGTGTGTGTGTGTGTGTGTGTGTGTGTGTGTGTGTATGTGTGTGTGTGTGTGTGTGTGTGTGTACAAATAAGCCCCTAAGCGAGCCCCTTACAAACAGGTAGCTACTTGTTGGAGAGCCTGGTTACAATCCATCCTTGGTTGATAGAAGGTGACTGATCAGTAGGATGGGTCACTTCAAGCAGCACCATGTTAGCAGCTCGGTAAAGCTGCGGCTTTGAGCTAATGTCAGCATGCTACATATTATACACTCAGCATAACATGCAAATATACTGAGTTCATTGTTTTAGCATAGTGACATTTGCTAATTAGCAATACACATAAAGTACAGCTGAGGCTTATCTGAATGTCATTATTTGTTTATATATTTGGTCATAAACCAAGTATTGGACAACTGAAACTTGGGAGGTTACCAAAGTCATCCTGAGGGGAAGATGAATGTCTTTACGTTTTCATGGTAATCCATCCAATAGTTCGAGAGATACTTCACTCTGAACCAAACATTTTAACCTCAGGGTAGCACATAAATCCTTTTGAATGCAGAACTTGATGTAGTTAATTAGGGTGATAAGTATGCATTCATATATTTAAGATTTACAAAATGAAGCAGTGAGATAATTGCCAAGATTAACTGAGCAGAATAGAACCATCTGCTGTTGAACCTGAGGATGATTATTGTGTACACCAACTGGGTGGTAAAATGAGATTTCCTGTTGAGCCTCGGGTTCTATCATCATTAGAGATATTTTGTAGTCATGCCTAAGGAAGAAAAAGTGCTTCATAGATGATTTAATCATCTCAGAGCTGATGATAAAGTATGAAGGTTGTGAATTTAACCTTATTCGTCTTAGCCTTACTACTTGTGAAGGAGGAAAATGAAGGGCATGTTGTCCGTAGGTGATCTTGCTCTTATGTTTTTTTTATGAAAAATGAACTGGTTTGGTACCAATTAATGGGTGTCGGGCTATCAAAAGCAAAATTAACCAAAACTGACATCCCTTTTTAGGCTGCATTCAGATTCATCAATATAGGCCTAACCCGACAAGACAAATGTTGCAGCCTGTGACCGATATGACTTTTAGACTTTTCCTAGCTTGAAGGACATCTCTGTCCTTGAAACTGTGAACTTGGCCGTGGAACCCGCAGCGGAGTTTACAGATCTGCTGTTGATGAAAACCATGTCACCACGTAGAGGTCAAACTGGTCCTGAAAATCCTGCAAGGAGATGTTCTGAAACAATCAGACCAGGAGACAACCTTGACATCAAACATGGTCCAGTGTATTCTGAACTCTGGTGGGGATGTAGACAATGCTGGTGGAATTTAGCTAAAACAGATTTCAGTTTTGTTTGATTAAAATCATAAAAAACGATCCGATTGTTTTGTCACGTGTCTGTCTGCTGATGACCTTATACAATTCCTGTACTGCATTTTTTTTTGTTCATCGGGGGGAATTTATACAGCCACAACAAAAATTCTCTGCGCAAATAATATGGCCGGCATCTTAGCATTAAAAACAAATTCTAACATCAAGGGGATGTTGTTCATCAACTTTGCCTATACATTTGAGCACCAAGCATAATTGATGTGAACACAGTCTGCCTCCCCTCTTCTTACAGAGTCTTGTACGACAGTCCGCCCATCAGGTGCAATAGCCTGATTCAGGAAGTTAAGATGAAGCCAAGTTTCTGTAATGATGTATGCACAATGCTCTCTGATTTCCCATTTTCAGGATTAGCCAGGAGTCGTATTACATCCATCTTATTGTCTAGCGACCGGACATTAGCCAGGAGCACCTAACCTTGGGTATCCTTGGGTTCTAGCTGTTAAGCTCTTATTCCGGCTGTCCTTTCTCTCTTTCTGGGGCAGCCACACAACTTTCAATGGCGTATGGTTCGGCTGGTCTGGTTGAGTGGTCTGAAGATTTTGTAAGCGGGGATTTTCCCGTGATTCCACTGCACTAAATCAATCCTCGCACCCTTTTCTCATGTTGATGAGAATATTTTTGTTGTAAATGTAGTGAAGTTAATGAGAGCTATAGGCCCCCATATCTGCACGTGTTGCCATTGCCATAAAGGCCTATTTTGGACTGGTCATGTGATCTTTGGCGTGGTGAAACCAGGCATCAAAACATCTTGCCATAATATTTCTGCTTTGAAAGCTCAATACTGTGTTGAGTAGTCTTCTTTGAGAATAACATTCCTGTGGTTAAGTTTCTTGAGTCTGCCTCCTGCCACCTTCTTAGACAGCCTCAGTTAATAGACCTTTAACTACTTTCATTTGTTTGGCTAGTAGAAATGATTCTCTTTCAAACGTCCCCTTCAAAAACCTCTTTGCCACATCGGATTCTTTAGTGAACCTGTTTTCAGACGAGTGTGTGTTTAGTCTCCAGTGGCTGTAGTGAATAACATTTTATGCTAACCTATAGGTTACACACCAGAATTTAAATAATACATTTCAATAGGTGATATTAATCAATGTTAATGATGCGTGCAAAGACAATTTTGTTGAACATTTGTTTACTTGTACATTTTTACATTGTTGGCAAAAAACAATTTATCTTGTCAGTGTTGACCTTTGAGGGGACGGAGAGCCAGAGAGTTCAAAATAGAGGATGCTATTATAGCTTAGTTGTTCCACCGTTGCACCATTCGCTTTGATTTAACCTCCTCTGTTGGAGTAAAATCTGCTCCACTAAAAAGATTAATGGTTTGCCAACAGTTATGATTATGAAGTCAATTGTACAAATATCTTGTGAGTAAACTTTGTGGATTTAATTTCTCATTAACAACTGAGCTAAGCTAACTGACCGTTAACAATATCTGCAGTAGGCCACTGTACACCATAAATGATGCATTCATTGTTCTTAGAAAGAAACTTATAATGTAACTTTTTGCATCAATTGCCTGGAGTTGGAGTTTACATGAAAAGATAAAAAATAAGCTCAAAACTTTATGCCAATAACCATGCATTGGTTAGCAATGAGCAATGAGCACTTGCTAACCTGGTTGACTTTCACTTAATAACTTACAGTAAATACAGTATTTAAACTTATTCTAACTATGAAGCAAGGAATCTCTGGCTGTGGGTACGCGGATCTCGAGAACCGCTTATCCGATATGTGTTTTGCTGGGGACCCAAGAACGTGAAGTGTCAAATTTGGTAAAATTTGAGTAGATGGTGGTGCTATAACAACAAACTTTACAGTTTGGCCTGTAACTTTTAAATCGTAATTCTCAGAAACTCAGAAACTTTTCCTGGATTCTGTGGGTCCAGACAAATCTATCCATATTGGCCACACCTATTTCCGTCGTGATCAATTTTCAATCATCGTATTATAACGCAAGGAATCTCTGTCCATCTGTCTGTCTGTCTGTCTGTCTGTCTGTCTGTCTATGTATTGCTGGGGATCCAAGGATGTGCAGTGTCGAAGTTGGTGCAATTTAAACACGCGACGCATTCAATGTAAATAAACTTTAAATAAACAAGCAACAGCACTCTGTGTAGCAGCGGGTGCTCTCCGAGTCTACCATGTTTTCTGCAGCGAGACTTTACAGGCCGTGGCTCATTGACTGCAGTTGACTTTTCCTTCTGTAACAGTACAACCAAACTCTTCTTCATTCCCCTGTAGGCCAGCTCTGAACAGCCATGTCCTAAATGGGCACCACACTAGATAAAGATAATAATGAATAGTCATATTCAGTCATCTATAGTGTAGTTGACCACGCCGGTACATATTCTTGGCCTAAATATACCGTAATAGGGCATTGAGAGAATTTAAAAGAATTTACTCTTTCATATTGGTCTTTTGTTGAGCAACCATTTCGTCTCATTTCTGTAAAGTCAAAATTAGATTGCATGTCAGAGCTTTGTGTGTGTGTGTGTGTGACACTTTTAAATGCATAGAGTAAACATTGTTATAATTTATTCATGTTGGTTGATTGATAATGCCTGAATTATTACATTTTCATGAACAAAGTTAAACTCCTGCATTTTGTAATACCACTGCAATATGTTATAATGTAATACATTCATATTACAAATAGACGCTCTCACATCACCCCCATACTCCCATCTCTTCACTGGCTCCCCGTGGTGACCGAGCCTTTGAGGCAGCAGCACCAAGGCTGTGGAATGCTCTGCCTGCACCCTTACATTTTTCTGATTCTGTGAATTCTTTCCAGAATCAGCTCAAGACACACCTGTTCAGACTGGCGTTTGTTTAACGCCATGTCCTATGCTTTTATGCCATGTTTTAATTGTGTTCTTTCAGTTTTTTGTGTCGTCTTAAATGTAAACCTTTGGCCCTTATATGGTCACTTTGTGAGGTGCCTACTTGCATACGTGCAAACATCACAGTATATAAGGCACATTGCTGCTAACCATCCCTTTTGTCTTCAGTGAATGGCGATTTGCCCACTTGCTGCCTTTCTCCATGGATGGAGTCACCGCTTCAAGAACCTCGTCAATGTTGCCTCTGGTCATCCCTGCTGAGAGAATGGGGTCGGGATGGCGGTGATGATGCTGACTATATCTCACTAGTGTGCGGTACATAAGCCTCCCGCAGAAGCTCACCGCCACCATCACTTCGCCTTGACTTCCAGCTTGTGATGACTACTGCGGTGGGGTGTGTTGGGCTACCAATGACCCCCATCCCGCTTCCACCCAGGGCAGTGAGCTGTCTCCACCATGCTTTTTAATAAACCCCGACTCACCCAGCCCAAGCGGCTTTAGTTCTGCCCCCTCTACCAGACAGCTCTACAGCATTCCTGCTACGTTCAAGGGCGTCATAAAGGGATGGATTACCCCTACAGAAACAGGCTGTGTCTGTTGTCCTCACTCACAGCAGACATCAAGGTTTGTCGGATTCTTCAGACCCGTGTTGGATCTTTGCATTCTAAAACCATTGCATTGCCTGCAAGATGTTCTGAATGTTAACCATCAAGCGGCTACAAGAACTGGTTCAGCTGGGTGATTGGTTCACCACTGTCTACTTAAAGGTTCATACTTTCAGATCGAGGTGGCTTCAAAACAGGAGCCTACGAGTACACAGACTTTTGTTCGGCTACGTCCTGGCCCCCCGCACCTTCTGCAGATGTGCGCTCCAGCTGCTGTGAGAGTAAGGCATGAGAGTCTTCTTTTATCTCTAAGACCTCATCGTCATGGCTAAATCTGGAGAATGGGTTGTGTTCCACACAGCCCAGTTGATCTTACAACTAATCAAGTTGGGGTCCATGTTCAACAGGAACACCAACAAGTTGGGGCAACTGTGGCTAAGTGGAGAGCAGGGTCGTCCGTCAATCAGAGGATCGGCGGTTCGATCCGTAGCTGTGTGCCTTCGGTGTGTGAATGTGATAGTCTGATGGGCAGGTGGCATGGTAGGCCGCGGGCCCCTCTGTTGGATCACAGATGGATGCCGCAGTCTGGAACAGCGTTTATGGCATTGATCAACATTACCGGGTAAGCAGAAGTGGATCTGTTTGCTCACCGACACAGCACTCACTTAGCCTATGCTAAAGCAATGCTCTTGGTTGGAGGACAGTATTACCCATACAGTCCATTAGAGGGCTCCGTCTGTGTTTATAGCTTATAACATCTTAACTTTTCAACCATTGTGGCAGTTTACTAGGGAAGGAAAGTACCACCTAAGACAGATCTGGGTGGGACGTCAATGGCAGATTAGGAATAAAATGTAAATGTGTACATCATGCACGGAATACAGCTGCTTTGCTTTTATTTTGAAGGCGACTGTTGCTGTTTTTTTCTCCATTTACGTACGTTAGTAGGTTGGTGAATGTGTGCGAGCAGCAGCATCACAGCAATGTGTTGGTGAAGTGAGTTTATGGGAGATGTGAGTTAGCTGTTAACACCTTAAATAATGTCAGCCTGAGTTAAAATAAGAAAGATTGACACAGAGTGTAGAGCTTTTAACAAAACATGGACTTCTAAGTATTTATTTATTTACTGAAGTCAAAGGTAAAGTGTAGTTTGTGGAGAACAGATCACAGTGTTTAAGGATTACAATTTCAATCTCCATTACGAGACGAAACACACAGAGAAATACTAAAACTTGACTGATGCAGAGCGGCACGGACATCTGAGGCTTTGCTAGCTAAGCTGCTAAAGCAACATGCTCAGAACATGTTGCTTCTCTTTGGATCGACCTCCATATGTGAACAAACATTCTCCGTGATGGAGTTTAATTAATCCAGATCCAGATCCTCTCTCACTGACATCACCTGTCAGCTGTCCTTCACACAAAATGAGGTCATTGGACTACAAACAATAGTAATAAAATAACTAATTTTGCAGAATAATGATCCCTGTCAGTGTTTTAATTATCATTAATTATATATGAATATTACATTTGTATATTTTCTGGATCATTATTCCTGCTGCAGATGTTTAAGGTGGAGCTCATTTTAACTCATTTATACTCTGTTGTTCAGTTTGGGTAGTTAGGAAGGGTTTGATTATACAATTATAATGTGCAAAGTAACTAGTAACTAAAGCTGCCAGACAAATGTAGTGGAGTAAAAAGTAGAATATTTCCCTCTGAGATGTAGTGGACTGGAAGTATAAAGTTGGATAAATTGGAAATACTAAAGTAAAGTACCTTGAATTTGTACTTAAGTACAGTACTTTAAGCAAATAGACTTAGTTACATTCCACCACTGATCATAATATTTACTCTTACCACTCACAGCTCATCAAAACTATACAATGTACCGTATTTTCCGCACTATAAGGCGCACTTAAAAGCCTTTAATTTTCTCAAAAAACGACAGTGCGCCTTGTAATCCGGAGCGCCTTATATATGGATCAATTGGTTAATTGGTTGATCCATACTGGTTGTACACGGCGCTCTGTCAAAATGTTTCAGTAAACTACAAAGCCGCACCGCGGTAAACACCGGTACTGTGCTTACTCCTAGTCCAACACCACTTGTGTGTATAAAGACCCCAAAATGGCACCTTTCAAGAGACACGCTTACGACGCTATTCTATTCTATGCGCCTTATAATCCGGTGCGCCCTATATATAAAAACAGTTCTAAAATAGGCCATTCATTGAAGGTGCGCCTTATAATCCGGTGCGCTTTATAGTGCGGAAAATACGGTACTGCTTTTTATAAAGAGGTGGAATAACAGTCCCTGTCTCATGTGGCCCCTTGGAAAAAATAATTGCCCACCCCTGACCTAAGATGTGACAATTATGGCCCATAGCTTTTACAGCCCACATATTACTGTTTACATTCAGTTGACATTTCTTTATGTACACCATACATAATATATTTGTATTTTGCACATGCATTTGCTTTGAAAGTGCCAGCACCACTGTGTCAACTGAGCTTGAAACAGCCAGCTGTCTCAACTAACAGCCCAAGTGGGAGAGTTACGTTTGTAAGGCAACTTGTTTGTCAGGGCTTATTTCCTAGAGGAGACTTTTATTTCGTCCCGTGAGTGTCAGGTGATTGGTGAGAAGCGGAGTGTAACAGAGTGAATGAGCATAGAACAAAGGTTCTTCATATTTACTGTGATAGATTATCTCACACCATGGAAGTTGGTGTTATATTGAAGACAGATGAATGTCAGAAAAATTGCTTCTTCTGATGGAGCAAAACAAGTAATCTTACCTGCATTTACTCACAACAAGCTAAAGGTGTTCACTATGTTAGATACTGATCAGTATGTCATACACATCTTAAATAAGCACTGGATCAAATGAATATATGTTTCATAAAAATCCATTTTTGTTGTGTCTGGGAAATCGTCTGTCAGACAGATTGATGAACGAAAATAATAAAACATGAATGTACAGGCAAATGGACTTATATCGTCGACAACATATGATGTCAAAACAGTTCATTTATTCCAGCAAAAAACATGAGCCATGAATACAGAAGGAAGAACTACATAGATGTACAACAATACAGACTACGCATCTGATGATGAACAGAGGAAGAATGTGATGATGAAACCAAAGATAAAGGGAGAGAAGAAAGACGGAATGACAGAAATAAATCAAATAAACCCCAAAACATGAACGACTGAAGCCAAATGATTCTGTATAACGTCTCACCTGTGGGGCTCTCTAGTCCGCCAGCTGCTGTGTTTCCTCCTCCCACAGTGGTGGCAGTAGCAGGGACAGTGGTTGTACTGGTTTTAGTACTAATGTACTTCTTACAGCCGCTGTACTCAGTGCTGCTCTCATCATCCAGGACTGTGGTGGCTCCTGATTGGATTCCAGAGTCTGAGGCGTAGTAGGTCTGCTGCCATTCTGCCACCTTCACCACACTGTCCGCCTCACTCACTGCAGGCACAGTACAGAATGAACGACTTCATAACAATACAACACAGTCAATCCATATGGCCACAATGATACATATAATGAGTAGTAATAACAGTTGTAGCATTAATAATACCCGAAATAATATTAGACAATGGTCACTAATAATAACAGCAGTAGTGGATATAATAGAATGTTGATGATAATAAAAGCAGTAAAAGTAACAGTCATAGTAATAGAAATGTGACTAATACTAATGATATTGAGCCAAAGGCAAAAACACACCTTTTTTTTTGCTCGTTGTTTGTTTTTGTATTTTACTTTTGATTAGAAATATTATGCTTGTAGCTACCTGGTCAGCTTTTAAATACAATAGCCTCAAGGCTGAACACCTCCTGTTTCAAGTATAGTGAAGCAGCACTAAAGTTGAGCAGCCTTCTACATTGCTTATGTATTCTTCTAATGTTTGTCAGGGTACTAGGACATTCAGTAATAGTATTATGGGGCGTCAGAGCAGTAAAAACCAGATATGTCTTTAAAATAGCTATATCTACTTAAACTACACAGAAATGACAAACTGTCAGAAAACTGCCAAATGAGTGTCAAAGAAACCATATGGTGTCTGTAGTGTCATGAGGATTTCTACTTTCAAACTCGTTATTGTTTATCAGAGTTGTGAGGATCAATCAGGTGCCGCAGCATCAACACCCTCAGTCAGCCAAAAGATGGGCCGCTGCATGTTGACAAGTTCAATCGATCATTATCACCTTCACTTAACACAGTGAGCCGTTTGGGAGTAAATGAACATTGGACGTTTTACATTTGTGACTGTGTTTATGTGCTGGAGATGTATACAGCAGATATCAGCAGACAGAAAAGAGCTGGCTGCCGTGGTGACACAGCACTTACTTTGCATGGACATCATCTCCACCCACTGGTACCACTGCCTTCACTGACCTCTGACCTGCAGAGCAAGAGGGGACACATTAGGTTGGCAAACAGGATTGCTTACAAGATTCAACTAATCCTCTCTGCAGGATTAAGGCTTATTCTGCAAAGCATGTTAAGGAATTAGTTCGTCTCACATTCCTCTGAAATACACCACTGCACAGTTCATCAGAGGGGTCAGTCAGAGGAACATCTGCTTTTGCATGGATCAAACTTATGAGCCTTCAGTCACAGCATATCTGTACGCCAAAACCACCAGACACAGGAACAGCTTCTTTCCACTGGCCGTCACTCTGATGAACAATTAATCAGACATACTGCACTACTACCTCTGTTTGCACTATTACCTTAATTCCATTGACACTGTTGTTACATACAATGTTGCATTGTATAGGGTTATGTTCAATATATATATATATATATATACACTTTTTGAATATATATTTATATTGTACATAGTCGTTAAATATGTATGCTTACATCTTTCCTGTTTATTGTAAATTCTGTGTATGTACGTAGAAAGCAACGAAAAACCGGAGTCAAATTCCTTGTATGCGTAAGCGTACATGGCCAATAAAGCTGATTCTGATTCTGATGTCCACCACGTCTCTAATGAGTCCACATTCATGTTAGTGATCTTTTACTGAATACCATTTTCGTTAGTATAGGTTGTAAACACCCTCTCTGCATGTATTGCTGTTGTGATAAGAAAGCATTTCTTTCCATAAAGCCTGGGGAGCAGCAGCAAGATACACAAATGTCAATGTTGTGAAGCATATAAAACTCCAGAGAGCACCTTTATCTAACTCCCAGAGGCCATGGTTGGTGAAAGGTCACAGTGTCTCATCTTCCCTGCCAGGAGCCCTTCACAGACCCAACTGCCTGCTGGGAATTCACACTAACGCTCAGATAAAGATGAAGTTTGTGCTTATGAGAATGCACATGAGATATTGCTACACTCAAGTACAGCACATCCACCAGTCAAGCTAGATTTAATGACACTTCATTATGACCTACAGATCAAGATGGGTTGGTACACATTAGACCCCTGTAGACCGACATGTTAGGACAAGCCAGGGTCATGGTCTCCCTGATGACGCCAGCTTGTCTGCTGTTGACACGTGACATGACTCCGGGGAGATGTACATCATACTGAACAGGTACAACATGTATGGGGTTAGTTGACTCATGACTTTTTTTTGGAGACATCAAACCAGTGATTAAACAATTTGAAATACCTGTCTGTACAAATCAGTCTTGACACAATCAAACAGTATAACATTTAACAGATCAACATTCTGTGTGTCTGAACACCTCGTCGTGTCTAGATTTAATATTATCTCTCTTTCATTCAAATGTTAATATTCTGTCTACCATTTCAAATACGAACAGCAGCTTCATTTGGAAGGAATCATTTAGAATTTTGGAATATTTAACAAAATAAGTTATATACACACTGACCAGTGGTACTGGAGCTAGATTTTACAAGACAAATGTACATATTATGTATTAACCTAATACTTACCTTGCATTTTTAGCTGATTGATTAGTATTTTCGTATTGGCAGTAGGAATTGAAGCATAATATTTTAGCTACAGCAACAGCGGTTAAATTTTACCCAATTTAGCTATTTCTAGTTTACATTTTCCTGGCTGCTAATGCCAAAAATATGCAAGACAGCTGAATCATTACTAACAAAACACGCTTTTTTGTGCACAAAATGAGAATGACATGACAATAAAATGTTTACTGCTCTTGTATACATTTGTGGTCCTGGTCAGAAAAGTAACTCTTTCAAACATTCTATCAAAAGTCAGAATTTATCTAAATTATTGCAAACTCACAATTTTGCCCCAGAGGGCTTTACAGTCTGTACAACATACGACATCCTCTCTCCCTAGACCCTCACACCAGAAAAGGAAGAACTCCTCCCAAAAAAACCTTTATCAGCAAAAAGAAAGAAACCTCAGTGAGAGCAGCAGAGCCCTCCCTCTACCAGGATGTACACAAGTGCAACAGATGTCATGTGACAGGCTGGTCTCATCCAGTGTTCGTAGCTATACCTACAAAAAAGAATGCGCGTAATTCATAGATATCCCAAAAAAATCATTTTGTATGTTATCCATGTATTAATGAACGAGGAAGTATAAAAACAGCAAATATTTGATTTATGTGTCACGTACCTTGCATACCTCGAGTAACAGCACTTCTGGAGTTATTTGAACCCAAACCACGATCTTTTCCTCACCCTAACTAAGTTGTTTTGTTGCCTAAACTGAATTGAGTTGCTCCCTGTGAAGACGAATGTTTATTTTGAAAGGACTGTATGCATGTAATGAGCAGAAATTACCACATGTTGCTGGCTTTCGTAGGAAAACGCAAAATGAGGAGTAACTTTTCTTAAGATATCAAGCAAACTGTTGTATTAGGATACGTTGCAACCACACACAGCGGGCAGAGTGCCCGCCTCTCAAACCCAGGGAGAAATCACACCCGATAAGTCAGGACAATACTGGAATGAATATAGAAAAGATTCGAAGAGTTCAAACAGAATTATTAACTAAAGTGAAAGCACATGAGGTGAAAACAGTACTTTCCTGTTGTCCAGGCAGGAAGGAGGAAGAGACAAACAACAGGTTAGTTTGTGAATCATTGAATTGGTCTACTCATTCACAGAGCTGTATTTTACTTAAGATTAAATACTGTATCTGATTACATTTTAGGACATATACGTTCAAGAAATGTTTAGAGAAAACTGCCAATGCTGACACAGTGTACATTCATGGTAATACTTTGTAGCTATTATGATACAGTTGGCGATGACAGCAGTGCTGTTGGCATAGTTTGAGTTGTGGTATTGGACTGGTTTGTCTCATAACTTGTAAATGGACTAGTACTTTCTAGTCTTCTATTCACTCAGAGCGCTTTAACACTACATGTCATTCACCCATTCACGCCCATCCATACACTGATGTCCTCAAGAACAAGTTGGGGTTAAGTGTCTTGCCCAATTGGCATGGACCGGACACAGCCACCCACATAGACCGGGCAACCCTGCTTCCTTTCATTAGGTGAACACAAACACAACTCCAAATGGATGCTGATGTTGCTCTGTGTATGTTGGATATTCAAAATGCTATTCTCCAAATCCACTTTCAACCCATATTATGATAATATTTCAGTGAAAATATTCTGTTATGTGTATTTTATGTGTTTGCAATGAGTGACAATGTACAGGAAGTGCAAGTTTTAGCACCACTGTAGCCCATCAGCCAATATGTGTGTGTGTGAGATTTAAACCGCCCCCCCACCCTTCACTCATCAGCACATCCAGCTCAGGAAAGGCTCAGCATTACACCAGTGGACAGTGTAAAGTGTGTGTGTTTGCTCGGTAGCTTTAATGTGTCTTTATATCTCCCCAGTGTCGTGGATGTACCTTATCTAAAAACACCATCTGTCCACATAAAATCAATACTCTCAATTACAACACATGCTGTGCCTGTGGGACACAGTAGCAGCTGCCTTCAACAGTATAAATACAGCTGATTCAATTAACACCGACCTCTTTTGTCTGAAGGCTGTTGGTTAATCAATAGAAGTAGGCTGCAGAAAGCAAGCTACCCATTAGCAACGATGATGACAGCAGCTGTTTTGATGACTACTGATACAAAATTAACCTACACCAGGCAAAAAGGTTGAGTCCAACTACCTCGAGACATTTTCATTCTATCTAGTTCCTGAAGATTTCTGAATCAGTTTTCTCTCGATTTGGGATTACCTAATTTCCTTTGGGCAGCAAGAATTACAGCCTCATGGTTGTATCAGATTACATCCATGTCTGACCAAAATGTCTTCACTTCATTTTCCATGAAATTGTCATAATTAGAAAATACATTTTTGAGTTATCATGATGTTCATGCTGCTGTTACGTTGTTTAACTTGAGTACACCGTGATGTTTTATTGTGTTTTATGGTTTGATATTCAATCAAGCAAAAGGAGTGCTTAATGCCAAAAGGCACGGTCATTCATGACATGCTCACAAGTTTTCCATAGCAGCTCAGATCATGAAGTCCTTAAGCAAGATCACACCAGCCTCATTCAAGCAAAGTGCCCTGGTCATTGCTGACCTCATCACAAACCACAATAAGCATGCTCAGATGGCATAACGGCCTCTCTTCCATGGTGTACTGGTGTATTTCTTTTGACCTGGAAGTTGTGACTTATGTCCATCGGTGGGCTTTTGAAGGATATCACGGTCGGTAGTTCTCAGCCTCTGGTCTCCCTCTACTCCAGATTTGATATAATCTGTACTGGTGTCTGGGGTCAGCAACAGAAACACAAACGCCTCACTCTCATGCCTAAATCAGTCGTCAGCATTTCTCAATGTGAGCATTCCTCTTCACGATTCATGCGATAGCATCACGCAGTTAGCTGCCACACAAGTCCGCATCGCAACCTTAAATGTGCCTCGCTCAGATTCTGTATACATATGCATATGTGGTGGGGTTTTTGAAATGGTCATAATTACCATATGAAATATTGAGTTATGGTCAAAAATGTGTCTTGTGAGGTTACAATAACATTGACCTTTGACCTCCAAAATCTAAGTGTTGAGTCCAAGGGGATGTTTGTGCCAAATTTGAAGAAATTCCCTCCATGATTTCCTGAAATATCGCCTTCACGAGAATGCGACGTACCGACGTACAGACAACCGAGGCATGAATAAAAAGAGTGTTTCGAGAGAAAATGTCCCTGGACCTCACTTTCACAACTATAAGCTGTATTTTCCTACTTGCATTCACAAAACCTTTAATGTTTCTTCCAAGCACCTTCCTCCTCACCTAATTTAAACAGCCAACCTTCCATAGCAGACATCTGCATGGCTTCCTGAGCAGTCAGTGTGGTGTAAATTGCTCTGTGCCTCCATATGTTTGTTGGAGTCCCTGCCTAATTATAACTGAGCAGACTCTGTAGGATACATGTGGAGTTAAAACGTCATGGGAAGTTTTGTCGCTGGATGTTGGAGCGTTTCCCCAATGGTGTTTAAACTCAGCAAAGCAGAGTACATGGAGGAGAGAGGAAATTTGAGCTGAAGAAAATGAGAATATATGAAGAGAAAGGTGAAAGAAAATTGAGCTGAATGAACAACAACTGAGCTGATGATGAAGTGAAAGAAGATGAAGAAAGCGGGAGTCAATGGGAAGAGTCAGGGAGGATGACAGGAGTGATGGGAATAAAAATGGGTGTGTATGTGGTGTGTATGTGTGTAGGAAGAGACTCAAAGGAAAAGACATCCATACATATGCTCATGTGTATGTGCATCTGTGTGTTATTAGTACAACTCAGCCACACAGGCGAATATGGATTGTGGAAAGCTCCACACAGTTAATGTAGAGCAAGGGTGGGCAGTTCATTGTCCCAAAGGGCCACATGAGAAACTAGGCCTGTTGTGGAGGGCCGGCCCAAAAGGCTGAACTCAATTCTCCTCAATATGAATTTTATCTCTTTATGAAAAGCTGTAAATTGTATGGTTTTAATTAGCTGCCACTGGTCAGAGTAAATATTAGAATCGGGCAGAGTAAAAACGTCTACATTATATCACTATTTAATCAACATTCACAAAAACGATTTTGAAAAAGAGCAGCATTAAATTAACTTTATACAAAAAAGTAATAAGTGCTATTGCTATTTTCTTTGAAGTCCAATTTACCTCATTTGCTGTTTTTCAATTATTCTTTCTTGTTGCGAGAACTCTAGTGTGTGTTGGGCTTGAACGAGTGCTCTGAAGTCAGGTTGAATGTGTGAGGTGAGATGTGAAGGACAGCTGACAGGTGATGTCAGTGAGAGAGGATCTGGATCTGGATTAATTAAACTCCATCACAGAGAATGTTTGTTCACATATGGAGATGGATCCAAAGAGAACCAACATCTTCTGAGCAGATCTCCTCGTTTGTGGAAAGTTCTCGTCTTCGAGAGAAAAATAGAATAAAAATCCAGCAGTTATACTGAGCTCTGCCAGAAGTGTATCAGACTGCAGGTCAATGAGTTCAAGCTGAACATCACTGTGAAGGGAGAAGAATCCATGTGAAGTCTTCAAAGCGCCTTAAAAACTCTCCATGCAGTGACCCTAACATGGAGGAATACCTGCAGAAGTGATCAGCTGATGGTGTGGCTTCTCTTAGATGTGGGTGTGAATGTTACCCTCCATCTGGTTTGAAAGAAACTGCAACTTTCTCATAAAGCCTTCACCAGGCTGTACCTTTCATGTACAAAGAGTGTGGTATTTAGTTCATTCATAAGTGCAGTCACATAAACAGCAAATACAAGATTGGCCATCCAGTCTGCATCTGAGAGCTCTTGGACGTCCTTGCCTTTCTTCTCACAAAACTTCTCACGCTTAAAAAATCTGGCATTTTTCTCTGTCAGATTTAAGTAAGTAAGTAAAATGTATTTATATTAGTCACAAAGTGCTTAACATGAGCAGAGTTACAAACATAAAAAGCACAATGTGACCATATAAGGGCCAATAATTTACATTAAAAGGCACAAAAACAGAAAGTAAAAACGTAAAACATGGTTTAAATGCAGGCCTTAGGACATGAGTTGTTACCCAAACGCCAGTCTAAACAGGTGTGTCTTGAGCTGATTTTTGAATGAGTTAACAGACACAGCAAAACGTAAGGGTTCAGGCAGAGCATTCTGCTTTGGTGCTACTGCCTCAAAGGCTCCGTCACCACGGGTCTTAAAGCGAGTGCGTGGGACGAACAGATAATTTAACATGTTTGAGATGTTTGAGAGCGCGGGCGGGTGAATAGGGGTGAAGTAGTTCAGTCACATATGTAGGAGCCTGGCCGTGTAGTTCTCTGTAAGTGAGGGTGAGAATTTAATTAAAGTGGATCCTAAATGCTACAGGGAGCCATTTGGATTTGGACAACCATCGATTGTAACACTTGCCAGTTTGTCCCATTTCAGTCCCAGCTTGTCAAAGAAAGCATTTACCTCCTTCAGCAAATCACTCCCCATCGTTGTTTCTTTCGTTGACTGCATTGCTGCCAGCTCCTCCGTAATCTCAAAGTCTTTCATTATCCCATGTACAAAGATGAGTAACTGGGCTGTGTCGCGGATTTCACAGCTCTCGTCTAGAGCCAAGGAGAAAAAGTCAAAATTGTCTGTTTGCTGCTCTTAGTTTTCCGGGGTCGGAAAAACCTCCTCCGTGAAGGGTTAAAGCTCTGGGAGCAAGGCCACAATGGATGACATCTTGCTAGCGGCTCCTGCTGGTAGACATTCCCGCTTAAGAGGCTGCAAGCAGGTGCAGGTCTTTTTGCCTGCATTGCAAGGTCTCTCAGATCTGCCGCCATTTTTATGATGCCTGGCATGTGCTGAAAAAGTGCCTTAGTGGGAAAATGATAAGGAGAAAGAGAAAGGCACTACTGCGATGGTTCCGCAACCCATAGATTCTGCAAAGGAAGTTACATTTTTCGCCCAAAAAGAAGGAAGTAGAAATGTCTGAATATCTTCAGTTACATTTGTGTCTTGGCCATAGTGGCAGCCGACTAATTAGAGTAGCCCAGAAGTCCTTCATCCTTGCCACAACACCAAACACTCTTTGGGGGATCCTCAAGCATTCCAAGGCAAAATGGAAAATATAATACTTCCAGTATGTTGTGAGTCTTCCCTGGGTTTTCCCTCCAGTTGGACATACCTTGAAAACCTCCGGGGGAAATGAGTCAAGGAGGCATCCTAATCAAAACCCCAAAGCACCTCAACTTCCACTCAAAGCTTCGGACACACATCTGCATCCCTCACAATGTCCCCAAGGTTGAGCCAGATCTCCTATGAAGGAAGCTTGTTTCCAAAATCTCAGTTGTTATGCAACTACCGAGAGCTCATTGACCAGAGGTAGCCAACACAGTGCCTGCGGGCACCTGGTCGCCCGCAGGGACCACGTGAGTCGCCCGCAAGGCATGTTCTAAAAATAGTATTAATCACGAGCTCCGTTTAAACATTTTAGTTGCTGTTCATTTTTAATCAAAAACGCTTGCATGAATGTTGATTTTAAAATGACAATATTTCATCATAAGAGAGTTGGGACCCAGAGGCGCACGGCGGACAGCCAGGAAGAGGCTGCCGCACCGCACTGGGTTTTCAGGTTCTGAATGGTGGGCGCTTCCCGTTGGCGCCGGACGCGCGCCGCGAGCGCACCCCGTTGTCAGGTCCGTAAATCCTCAGAACAGTCCGCGGGGCAACAACTCAGGGGTGGCGGGGGTAAAGGCGAGGCAACGCAATCCGACCGAAAAGGCCCAGACTAGAGGTTTGACTTCCCAAACTGTCTACATTACCACTGCATCATTCACCAGCAGGCGCTATGTGCAAAAGTAACCGGCTTTGATCATGTGATGACTCCTGTCGTGATCATAAATGGCATCCGCTCCAAAGCCAAACAACACAGGATATTCATAACTGATGATTTATATAAACATGGGACAGAGTTGATTTGTTGATCATGATTTGTTCAAAAATGTTACAAAAGTGGTTAGTACAAACGAGACATGATTTGAAGATATGACAGTTAATGATTTCATAAAAAATGTTAGAAGTGATAATTTTTACAAAAATATAACGGGTGTGATTTTGAACCAAATGCTACAAATGTGCTTATTCATACAAAACTGTCAAGAAAGATATTTATTAAAATATCAGAGATGTGATACCTCTGACTTTCAAATGTTGAAACAGAACAAGAGAAATAAATGTTTAAATATATCTGTTTCCTACTATCATGTTGTGGAAATCATTGTTAATAATTATTGTGAGGAATAATTAACATTGACATGTGATCAGACAGTCTCTTCACACATATTATTAAAAGGTGATCTGTGCAACTTTGTTATTCAGGAAGTTTGTATCAAATAAGTAGCCCTTCGTACTACTCGGTACCCTTGAAGTAGCTGTCAGTTTAAAAAAGGTTGGTGACCCCTGTCATTGACCATGTCGGTTGGTCCTTTGCTCTGAGACTTTGGCCCACACAGAAGTATTGGATGGAACATTTTTGATACTCAACATGTTGGCTTTGAACTAATGAGTTGATCGCTTCATTCAATTCAATTCAATTTATTTTTGTATAGCCCAAAATCACAAATTACAAATTTGCCTCAGAAGGCTTTACAATATGTACACATTTGACATCCTCTTGTCCCAGGACCCTCACATCGGAACAGGAAAATCTATGCAGAATGTGATGTAGAGTCACACTCTTGGGTTTTTGCCCTATTGATGTTAATATTGATACTCAAAACAAGACATATCTTGATAGTACTGATACTTTGGCATCTTTCTACCAATCTCTATCAGCAAGTAACTTCCAAACCCTCCAAGGCAAGCCGGTTTTCAGTCAAAGTCACATTGCCTTTGACTTTGAGTTGGTAAAGCTCATCCATTGCTCCCCAGTCAGCTGCAAACCAGCAAGTGCACGCTGGAAATCGCTGGTTGATGAATCCAACTGTGTCATCAAGAGGTTACAGAAAGATTATCTACTCCTTGGCTGAGCCTCGGGACCAAAATTACAAAATGTCACAGTCTCTCTCTGTCCCTCCTCTCCAGCTGCATTCCCTATTCTCCAGGCTCCTCCACTGCTATTTGCCACCCATCCACCAGAAGCCCATGGACTCCTCTCCCCATCACCTGAGTGACACACTCATCTACACACCTTTTCCCACTTCCCTCATCTGCTCTGCAGTCACTTGAACTTTCTCACCCACCCCATCTCATTCCCTCATCAGCCACTCAGTTGATTTACCAGACCACTTCCATTCATCCATTCATCCCCTGCCAAACCGTCAAATTTGTTTTTCTTTGCTGTTTCTTGGCATTTGCTTTCGAACTGATTCCTGGAACCTGTATCTGCATGTCCGACCTTCTGCCTGATTTTAGACTTCTCGATTTCCGGCCTGCCCCTTTGGATTTGTTTACCTGATGGACTGTCTTCTCAGTTTTCCCCCCTGTCATGATTGTAGACCAGTGGTTCTCAAACACTTTCTTCAGTTCCCCCGGTTACAGCTGTAAGCTTGCTTTCTTCTACCATCCAGTTTGTTAACAATTCAAGATGATTTATCTCACTTTTTCTCTTTGCCCACAAAGCAGCTAATCACAAAACAGTGTGTTCTTTATTTAGCCCAATCAGGTGCTCTTTTCATCCAACTCCTGATGTGAATTCGCTACCCTACCACCTCCAGCATCAGACTCCCATCAAAAGATACTGCAGGTATGTGTAAATGTCTGTTCAAAATGGATTCATTTACACAGGCCTTTGAAGCTTCAGTCACTTTTTTTTAGATAAATTGGAGTGCTTTAAAATAAAAAAATATGCAAGTCAGGCCACATGTGACCATTTTTAAAGAGTCTTGTTTTAATCTTAATAAGGAATTATATGGGAAGTTACCTTAAGTCGTCATGTTTTCGAGATCTCTCAAAAATGTGTGAGTACATTGTTATACTGATATACCGATGAGTGGAGCTAATACAACCGAGAGCAAATCAATGTTGCATCATTATGTGATACGAATACTATGACTCTTACCTGCCTGAGATCTGAATAACCAGCGCTCGGTAGATTGATGTTTTCTTTCAGACAGGGACAATTTATTTCAGCCGGCAATTGACAAAGTTAATTTCCTCTCTTCTTTCTTCAAGGTCAAAATATCTCTCTGTTCTGTTCTGCCTCTCATAAGACCCACAGGAGCACACACACACACACACACACACACTCAGCAGAGTCCAATTTGATCCGACAGGAGGGAAGCCAACAGAGAGGAGGAAAAGCAGACAGTGAGAGATTTGACTCGTCACTTGTCATTGACCCTGTCAGCTCTATCGTGACGACCCATTACACCTATTGTTTGTTTGTGTGAGTCATCTGCACAGGCTTCAGAGTCAAATGGCAGTCTGCCTTTGAAATGCACACACACACACACACACACACAGTCAGCCCTATTGCAGTATTTCACTTGGCTGTGTACAGTCCTCACTGTGTATGTGTGTTTTGTTTCGTAATGTGCAGCATTTGTGAAGTTCTGTTTCCATGCAAATGTGCTCAGGTGTGTGTGTGTGCTGGTGAGACAGCTGTCAACATACTGCAGTGAATCAGACGACATTGTAAGCCCCACTGAGAGCAATGCATTGCACCTCCAAGCAAAATCACTTTTAGGACTATATTATATACTATAATTCTATATATATATACATAGTGGGTACGGAAAGTATTCAGACCCCTTTAAATTTTTCACTCTGTTTCATTGCAGCCATTTGCTAAAATCAAAAAAGTTCATTTTATTTCTCATTAATGTACACTCAGCACCCCATCTTGACAGAAAAAAACAGAAATGTAGAAAGTTTTGCAAATTTATTAAAAAAGAAAAACTGAAATATCACATGGTCATAAGTATTCAGACCCTTTGCTCAGTATTGAGTAGAAGCACCCTTTTGAGCTAGTACAGCCATGAGTCTTCTTGGGAATGATGCAACAAGTTTTTCACACCTGGATTTGGGGATCCTCTGCCATTCTTCCTTGCAGATCCTCTCCAGTTCCGTCAGATTGGATGGTGAACGTTGGTGGACAGCCATTTTCAGGTCTCTCCAGAGATGCTCAATTGGGTTTAGGTCAGGGCTCTGGCTGGGCCAGTCAAGAATGGTCACAGAGTTGTTCCGAAGCCACTCCTTTGTTATTTTAGCTGTGTGCTTAGGGTCATTGTCTTGTTGGAAGGTGAACCTTCGGCCCAGTCTGAGGTCCAGAGCACTCTGGAAGAGGTTTTCTTCCAGGATATCTCTGTACTTGGCCGCATTCATCTTTCCTTCAATTGCAATCAGTCATCCTGTCCCTGCAGCTGAAAAACACCCCCATAGCATGATGCTGCCACCACCATGTTTCACTGTTGGGACTGTATTGGGCAGGTGATGAGCAGTGCCTGGTTTTCTCCACACATACCGCTTAGAATTAACGCCAAAAAGTTCAATCTTGGTCTCATCAGACCAGAGAATCTTATTTCTCAGTCTGGGAGCCCTTCATGTGTTTTTTGGCAAACTCTATGCGGGCTTTCATATGTCTTGCACTGAGGAGAGGCTTCCGTCGGGCCACTCTGCCATAAAGCCCCGACTGGTGGAGGGCTGCAGTGATAGTTGACTTTGTGGAACTTTCTCCCATCTCCCTACTGCATCTCTGGAGCTCAGCCACAGTGATCTTTGGGTTCTTCTTTACCTCTCTCACCAAGGCTCTTCTTCCACGATTGCTCAGTTTGGCTGGACGGCCAGGTCTAGGAAGAGCTCTGGTCGTCCCAAACTTCTTCCATTTAAGGATTATGGAGGCCACTGTGCTCTTAGGAACCTTGAGTGCTGCAGAAATTCTTTTGTAACCTTGGCCAGATCTGTGCCTTGCCACAATTCTGTCTCTGAGCTCCTTGGGCAGTTCCTTCGACCTCATGATTCTCATTTGCTCTGACATGCACTGTGAGCTGTAAGGTCTTATATAGACAGGTGTGTGCCTTTCCTAATCAAGTCCAATCAGTTTAATTAAACACAGCTGGACTCCAATGAAGGAGTAGAACCATCTCAAGGAGGATCAGAAGAAATGGACAGCATGTGAGTTAAATATGAGTGTCACAGCAAAGGGTCTGAATACTTATGACCATGTGATATTTCAGTTTTTCTTTTTTAATAAATTTGCAAAAATTTCTACATTTCTGTTTTTTTCCTGTCAAGATGGGGTGCTGAGTGTACATTAATGAGAAATAAAATGAACTTTTTTGATTTTAGCAAACCTCTTAAGCTCGGAGCCGTTTTTGAGGTCTCTGAGCGAAAAAGCATAGCCCTACAAAACTGACCATAGTTCTGTAACTACAAGGTCGATTTTAATAATTTTTGTTGATATAATCAGATCACAACACCTGTGACATAGTTTAGATAGGTAATATTGTGTATATGTTGCTGGTTAATATAGTAAAATAAGACATTACACAGCTGAAATTGAAAATATTCAGCTTCGCCTGGAAAAAATGCACTTTCATTGATAAAAGGTTTTTGAAATAATGCAGCTAGCTCCCTAAAACTTTCCCAAGTCATAGCATAACTGATCAGTAGTTATTAAAAAAAGGTTAAAGTGGAATAAAGTTAAGAATGAGGTTTTAGTACAAAGCGGTCAGGCGAGGTCATCATTTTCGAACCAGCTGTTACATTATACTTTTATACACTATATAACTATATATTTCACTTTCTTTATCACTCATATGATTCAATACATCCAAATACAGATAATAGGAATCATATTCATAACTTCATCAGAGCCAGTTTTGGCTGTCATCTGTAGGATTTTCTCAGTTCATGTGTGTGTATGTGGCTGGATCTCAGCCTATCCTCGGTCGATTTCAAAAAATAACCCCTCCTTCGACGCGTCAGAGTCTGAGGAAGACCTCTGTCGAGTTTGGTGGTGATCGGCAAAAGTTTCAAGCAATCAAGTTGCCAGAAGTGACGCGTGTACCCTGGCGGAAATTTCCGGTCGCAGGCAGTCTGACCACTCGCCCAAGCCTGCTTGACCGCTCTTATTCTGGAAACAAGTCGGAAGTCAACAGTATGCAGTTGGCAACAAGGACTACAGCTTTGGAACGGAAATTCTCCGACGTTATTATCCATATTTTTCATAAAACTTGGGCGCATACCTACGATTTTTTTCGGCGGAGTTCAGCATGAAGGTACGTTTGATCACTCACAACTGTTTAGTGTTTATACGGATCGTAAAACAGAAGTTAGTTACGTGTTCCGCCACGTGTGCTAATGCTATTAAATGCATTGCATGACTTGGTAGCTGTTAGCATGAGGGTACAAACATTGATTTGCGGTACTCATAACGCCGATTTCTGGCCCGGATTTGGTGCTTTTATGCCACGATATTTTTTTGCTTATATGAGTAGCCTATAGTTGTGTTTGGAGTGTATAAGAAGTGACTTATATGATGTTGTTGTCCATACGTTGCTGTTTCATCCAAAAAAAAAAGTGGCCACGTCCACACTACTGGCTAATAATCATGCTATTTTCCGCATTTGATTTTGAGGGGTTCTGAGCCCGAGTGCCCCCAAATTTGGGGGTGTCGGGCTTAAGAGGCTTAGCAAATGGCTGCAATGAAACAAAGAGTGAGAAATTTAAAGGGGTCTGAATACTTTCCGTACCCACTGTATAATTCTGAAGCCGCTGCTTTGCTAACGTGCTGCTCGTACAACGTCTCCTGTGTTAAAAAGGAACTTGTGCAAAAGTTAAAACACCTACAAAGCTGCTTTATAACAATATATACTGCGCATATCTTTATTTATTATTAATGTTCTGCTGTTCAATGTCTAATGTGCTGTAAGTCACTTTAAACGCCCTCCTGAATGTAATAAATGAACCATGCTTCACACATTATAAGTGGAGCGGCTTGAAGTCTGAAATGTCTCAACAAGTGCCTTGAAATATGGTCAACCCATTCATGTTCCCCTCAGGATGGATTGTGATACATTTCAAACTATCAATTTATGACCAAATACCTCGACACTAATGGGATGTAAGGCGTCCTAGAACACTTCATTTAGCCTCAAAAACAAGCAGCGATGAATACAGGCAAGTGATTCGAAGTCGTCGTATAAGACACGTCACGCTACCTTGCAAAGAACTAAATAAAACTCACCAAGCTGCCTGACTGTGGCTGAGTGGTGGAGAGGTACAGCAGTGTGTGTGCTGGGAGTTCTGTTCGCTGTTAGCGACTAGCCAAACACCCCACAAACTGTTACAGGCTATAGCAGGCAATAAAAGGTGCTTCAACCATAAGAGGTCCTTAAGCATGCAGCCATGAATGGGCTATGACTGGGTTCACACTCACTCACTCACTTACAAAAGTAAACACGACCCATGCAACCAAGCAATAATAGTAATAATTATTAAAAATTGTTCTAAAGGACCGGAATACTTTGTTTGGTTTCAGACACTTACAAAATGTAAGGCTGTGTTTTTATTTAAGTTTAACAATCACATAAAACAATTTCAATTCAATGAAACAATCACAGTGCTAGAAGAACTAATTCTAACACTCCTACTGTAACGGGCTTTTCCTCTTTTTCAGCTTTCACTGATTTGCTATGAAGTATAAAGTCCAGGCTCTCTCCTCTTAATCTCCCCTTTCCTTCTCTCTGCTCTGCTGTTTTCCTGTAAGTGCAGGCTCTCTCAGTCATGTCTGGGGCTCCATCTTTCCTCTGATAGCAAAAGCGTCTTCTATTCCCCACCTCTGAGGGGTAAGCCAGTAGAAGGGTCTTCTTGTCCTCTATTCTTAGGGGGTAAGACCCCTAAGGGTCTATTCAAGAAGTCTATCCCATTCTCTAGTTGGGGAAAAAGCCCCCCCTCTCACAGTTCTTCTGCTGCTTTTATCCTGGTGTGATGCTGGTAACCTCACACATGAGTCCTCCTCTTTCTAGGGCAGAAACAGAATGTAACTGGTTTGATCCTGTTCAGAAGAGGAAGGATTGTTTTGAGTGACTATTTTATATAAGGCGTCTATGCAGTTTATATGGTTAATCACATCTATCATGAAATAAAAGAGTTTATATGTTTAATGGTTATACTTTGAAATCAAAAAGGTTACAGGTTCTAATAGTTATACTTTACTTTTCTACGATCTTTCAACAGTTGCTTTGTATGATGTCACTAATAGCTTCATTAATGGTTATCATAGAGTTAAATAATGCTTTGAAAAGTAGTTATAAGCCATTCATATTAGCAGCTTTTCTGTTTCTACAGTAATCTGTGAAGTCTGCATCTGTAAAGAACAACGTACTGTTTAATGTGTTCTTGTTATTGTTGGTGAGATTAAAGCTTTATTTCTCTGGGGACGTGTGGTAACGTCAGCTGTGCTGGTCATTGATTTGAATCCTTTTCAGAGCATGTATGTGGGCCATGTTTCACCTCCACCCAGTAACTTCTGTATGAAAATAGAGTCAAAAATGATTTTGCTTATAAATATGGGAGCATGTTAACACTAACATGGAGGCCTATTTGTGAACCAATACGCCATCAGCAGAACAAGACCAAATGAAAGTTCAACAAATGGCCATGTCAGCGACAGGTAGCTGCTGATATTCTCTTTGAGCCCCTTGTCTATGGCACATATGTATATGGTTCACATATTGCTAGTCAAAGTATGCTGAATTAGCTATGAGCAGTATATGTTTGTGATGTATTCACAAATATCTTTGATACTGAAGTAAACTTAAGATTTATGAAGCATCCTTTTCTTTGACTTGTCAGCAGGTTTTGGGATGTTTATTTGCGATGGACATTGGAGATTATGATATCCTTGGAAAGTTTGGAGTCTGAGAAGGAGTATGATTTTTGACTCACCTATATCTTAAATTGGCACACACACAGACACAGGCATCAATGTTGAAAGATGTCCTAAGGATGAGTCGCCCTGAGCAGTTAGGGCACCTGGCAGTGCCTCTTCAGCCACCAGTCCATACTCTGTACCCGGTCCGTGAAGGACTTGAACCTCTGGTTCTCAAGCCAAGTCCCAAACAACAATAGACGATGTCTATTACACACCATGTGCTGTGATGTCTCTTTGGTTCAACTACTGTCCAGAACCAGAAGTTAAATTACAGAAGAGCACAGTGAATATTTCATTCCTCACCTCCTCTGTAATGGTAATCTCATCTCAACGGGGCCAAATACAACTGTTCTCATGGTGGGACGATAATGATCTATTTTATTCTATTGTATTGTATGTTGCATAAGATAAGAATGTGATGATGAGCCAAAAAACGATAGCCTGGCCTGTATTTTTGCTCAACAACACTCTGGCAGGATGGAGTGTCAAACCTGTGATGGAGGATCAAACCTGTGACAGTTTCAGGTCGCGGGGCGGCGTTTCTCAGCACAAGAGAGAAAATATTAATTTTCCTCATTTGACTGACAGATGAAAACAGTCTTCATCATAAATATGGCTGAAATATTAAGGGCAGCAAAATATCCGTCTGATTAAATGTCAGCAGGACATGGGGGTATGAAGCAGAAGGTACATGAGAGAGGAACAGATCGAGAATTTGACAAGAGAAATCCAGACAGAGAAGAGACTCGGTGAAAGGAAACATTGACAGAAGAAAATAAATGGGAAAAACATGAGAAATATAATGGAAGGATAGTTATGCTGCACACTTATTGTAAATTGCTTGGGATAAGCGTCTGCCAAATGAATGTCATGTAAAGGATTAAAGAGATGAGGGAATTACTGAAGGAAAACTAAAAGATGGAAGCAGGGAAATAAAGTCAAAGGTACGGTGAAGAAAATAAGACGCTCCCATATGATTCCCTCTCCTTCCCCCATGATTCATTTCACCTGACTCACAGAGTGAACCAAACCTTAACCATAACCATAAAACATTCATTTTCCAACAATGATTTGTAGGGGTGCTCCCGATAGTCAACCATTCGATCTACGGTGTCTGATTCAACTGGCAATCTCACAGTTGAATAGTCGCAGTGACGGGAAAATGTGGAGATAGAACAAAGGTTCATACGTAAATACCAACACGGCTATTTCTAAATGAAAGAAAAGGCTTCCATTTATTAATCAGAGCGCTCACATAGCATACAACATCAAATAGAATCAGCTGTTTGTAGCTCTGTCTCTCTCCAGCTGACTGTCCCTTCTCTTCCCTGTCTTGTCCTTCTGCCTCTGGAACGCTACAATGTGGAAAATGGGATTAGGATCAAAAAGCAGCAGGATAAGAAACCGTGTCTCTATTGATTTCCACATCGTTTAAGCACCACACACACACACACACACACACACAACAAACAGCGCTGTCCATTATTCTCAAATGACAGCTAAGCGATTTAGTTGTTTTTACTAATGTTCTATAGATACATAGATGCATAAATCAAACAGATCAATGAGCAAGAAAAAACACACGTTTTGACGATTATTCGCCAATAGATAAAAGTTAACCAATGCAAATTCTTAGTGGAGGACACGCCTAGTGATTTGCAACTGGTAAGATTGTAATGATTGTCAGCATTATAAATTGGCAGAGCTCTACATTACTGCCCCAGGATTATAAGCAGTGCTGTCTGATAAGCCTTCAAACTCATGGAGTCAGTACCTGTAGTAACACCCCAACACAGTGCTGTTGTTGGTCTGCTCAGCCTTACAAGCTCCAGCAGAGATCTTTAAAGTAAACCCATAACTATGACTAAACCATGACTTGAGGGACATTTGTCTCCACTGGGACGCATTACTCACTACAGAGCAGTAAAGATGAGCATGAGGTGAAACCTCAAGTGCTACAAGATTCCTTTAATTCAAACAAAAGTGCAGTCATCAAGCTGAATCATGGAGTGTACGAAAGGACAGAAGGAGGCGAGAAAGGGATTGTAACAAGAGAAAGTGAGAAGTAGGTTGGAAGAAAAGAATGAGGGCGAAGGGCAAATGAGGTCAGGGCTCCAGACTGCATATGTGACCATTTTTTGAATGCGTGAGTAAACATTGAAGTGGTCCCATTCATGCACGAATTACAGGCTTGCAGCCGGGCACAAGAGGCGGTGCCTAATGCGTGAAGACATCGGCCTCAAAACGCCCCTATTTAGGGGGAGAGGGCCCATAATGTAATTCTGAGGTACATCTACACTGCAAAGAAAGGCACACACACACGCACACACACACTAAAAGTCTAATATTCAGTGAGTTAATTAGGAGTCTATTAAAACTCTCCATAAACACTAAGAAACTGCCCTGCTTTTACGGATGGTTAAATGGAACTTACCACAGGGTGCATCCTGTTTACTGTGTGTGTGTGTGTGTGTGTGTGTGTGTGTGTGTGCCTCTGCCAGCAGACAGGAACTATCATCACTCACATCAATAGGAATGTCAACATCAAAACCCTCGTCCTGCAGCTGAAACCTCAGGGCAACGTGTCCCACCAATTAAACACCACTTGGCTGTTTTTAGGAGGAAACTTCTAAATACAGCAATGAAAGCAGATTATAGATAAACTCATTAGGGTCCAGGCGCAGGAAAGAGGCTCTACGACTTCAGCCTTGCAGCTTTCAATATATTAAATGCCTGTGAATATTTTGAATATATGTTACTCAGCATAAAGACTGGATCTGTCCAAAGACAACAAAGTGCACCTACCGGCTCCTCCAAAGGTCACTTATAATAATAATAATAATAATAATTCAACTTCACATAATTCCAGTAAAAAAATAACTGATGACAAAAGCAAAAGACTCTGAAAATGACGCAGACTTTTCCAATAAAAGCTGTCCTGTAAATATGGATTGTGTGGACAGTATGAAGGCTTTGTGTTAGAAATCTGAGCAGGAAGTGTTGAGTTTCATTGACAGCGATCAAAACTGCGAAGCGACTGGAATTAATAAATGATGGAAAACACTATTTCTGTTCAAAGAGAAAGCGAGGGCAGTAGATTGGTGAGTATGACAAGGCTGTTGTTGAACTGATGGAATCATGCAGTGGAAATGTGTTACGCTGATTTATCAACACAACAAGTGAACATGGAACCTTTTGAGCCGCAAAAATATGCCATAATCTCCCATCCGAACCCGGTTGTATAAGCCTGCTCTAAAAGTCTAAAGCTCCACAAACTACTTCCTCCAAAAGGATCATACAGTTGAATCAACGCGTCTCTAAACGGGCTGGTCTCATCCAGCGTTCATAGCTATACCAATGAAGAATAATGCAGTGTAAGTCGTAGATATCCCACTCATTCTGTATGTTATCCACTTAATTATGAACGGGGAAGTATAAAGACCACAAAAGCCCAGGAAAGGAGGGGAGGTGGATGGGTTTATTTGTCATGTGACTTGCGTACCTCAGTAACGGCACTTAGTTATTTTAACCCAAACAACGATGTTTTCCTAAACGTAACAAAGTAATTTTGTTGTCTAAACCTAACTTAGTTGTGTCCTGTGTATTTTGAAAAGACTGTATTCATGTAAAATTAAAAAAAACTTGTATTCGTAACTTTTATTGCGATATCATACAAACCGTTGGATACGTTGCTTAAAACTATTCTGACACAAACGGAACATCAGAGCCTCCATCACGGGAGGATTTACTGCACGACTGTTGTTTTAGACCAATTACAACTATTTGGTTTTATTGATATTGACTTTGTTTTGTATTGGCTGATTTAAAAGGAATCATGTTTCTCCCATACATTCATCATTTTTTTCTGTAATGTGCAAAACATTTGAAGCTTCAGAAAACAAATAGCAGCTGACAGAACTCCAGACATGGTATGGGAATATTAAATAGATTGGTATGGGAATACACAAACATGGTTCACAGTGTAGAGGTAATATACTGTAAATATACAGTAAACTGGCTATTTGTAATGTGCAACCAGGTCACCTGCACTTTATTTTGCTGTCCCTCACAGTGTGTGATTTGATGCCCTCCTGTTAAAAAGAATAAGAAAGAAAAACAACATTGCACACATGTATTATTTCACTGTAATACACACCTTTAAAGTTGAATGGTTTTATGGTACAAATCAGCCAAAATGCACCCATTCTATTGTAATATGTAATGTAACATTTCACACTTCACGTCCCTTCTCCCAACACTAAAGTAATGACTGGCCTTTCTAAGATGATGGGCCTTCAGTGTGTTGTTATTCTATGATGGCAGACATTTAAATAAAGTTCCTGTAATGTACAAAAGTAATTGACCAGCTTCCACAGCAGACTTTCTGTAAAATAGTAACCTTTAGCTTTGGAAACAAGACAGGGCAGGGGCTCCGACAGAACGCAAGAAAGATGTCCCCAGTGTACCACACGTCTCTACCTGATGAGCTGGTGTGTAGCTGGATGGATGTGAAGTGAAGAAGAGTGAAGTAGCTTCGTCATCCCACCCAGCCAATCCCTGTCGAATGAAGAGTTGTAAGGATGTGTTCCCGTGCCCCCTGAGACATCACTGACAGATCGTCTGATCGCTGAGCTGGTCGATCACTGGAGAGAAGCTCATCATTAGTAAGGACGATGTTTGAAGTAGGTCTTGTAATAATTAATATCATATGTCAAACTTTGCTAGAAGTCTGTTGCAGAGCTTATCTTTCATATTTTGACGGCGCTTGTTATCATATCATGGGCCTGTCTAATCAAGCCATAAGACGTGATGTAGTTGGTTGTTTTAGTGAAAGAAGCAGCAGCCTCTCGGGTGTTTAAGCCCCCCCATGCAGACTTTATCTCTATGACAACGTCACCTTATACTACAGCTGCTAAAAGGCTTTGTCACTTTTGGGGCATTTTCTGAACTGACTGATGTTGTCGTTGTTCTTGGGAAGACAGTCTTGTTTCTATGGTTACAGATTCTATTATTATGACAAACATCTCTCAAGTGCGAGACACAAATCTCATTATATGTAATTAATACGTAATTATAAGATTTGGATGTGATAATTACAAGATCAAACTTGAAATAATAAAAATGTTAAACCTACAACGGATTTAATAATTATAATATTCATATCTCAGAATTATGAGTTGGTTTTCTTATATCTTGAGAAAGGATCTTGTAATTATAAGACGGTTTCAGTTCTGAGACACAGATCTCCTTTAATATGAGATATTTTCTTGTAACTATAAGATACAAAGTCATCATCATCATATGGTTATGGATCTCATACCTATAAGATGCTGAGTCATGATAATAATAAACCTTTTATTTTCCTTTAGCACCACCACCAGGCCAAAGTCTCCACTTCAACATCCCTTTGGTCCATGACAAGCCCCGCCCCCTGCTGCTGCACAGAGCGCTGTCGCTTGTTCACTCAAAGTTGATTCATTTTAAATGTGTCTCATGTCCAAATTGCTCCAAATTCAACACAGCGTCCTTAAGTCCTCAGTGATACACCCGCCAAGTGTGAAGTAGACCAGGTGATCAGTGAAGGACAGAGATGATTTGCTTTAAAGTTAGATTAGTTAATTACTTCTTAATGTAATCATTGTATAACCAGACAGTATTTGTGTTGCAGCATTATTATTTAGCACATGATTCAACAGAGTTGAGATAACACTCATCAAACACATGTGAAAGAACTGTGGAGTCTCTAACCATTCAAAATGCCAACCACTAGTGTTAACTGCCATTGGAAATATGCCTTTAATTAAAAGCTAATGGTCGTTCAGGTTAATCAATGAAAACAGCCGGAGGAGAGGAAGTTAGCTAATCGTTAGCCGGTGATGAGGAGCAGACTGGAGACTGTTATGATGACTGATGAGGCCATTAGGACGATGGGGATGCTATCAGAGTAATACTGAAGAAGAAAAAGTGCTTCCGTTTATGAAGAGGAGAAGAAGATGAGGCTTTGTTTAGCAACTAGCTACCAATGAAATTACAGGGATTCTCTGCAACACAAAATACTTTTTACACAGAGGTCAACTCTTATGGCGACAACAAATCCATGTTGAAACCAACACGATTGAGTTATGATGCATTCAGATATTGCAAATTGGATCCAAACCACATTTGCAGGTGGAATGAAATGTGATTCCAATAGGATTCTACAGATGCATCTCAGTCCGCACGCTGTGGCCTCACAAAGTGTCTTTCTGGAGATAGGTCTGCCAATACGAGACTACTGGCTACGTAACACACAGACACACAGGTCAGTGTGTGTGTAGCATAGTATTGCATGTGTGTATGTGTGAAACCCAGTGGCGGGCCGTGTGTTTTATACCTGGGCCTTCAGTGCTGTCCTACTACAGTTGAACCACCTCCTAATAACCTCATTATGACGCCAGCATGACGGGATGCTGCGTCATTAACACACGATGCATAAAGTCAAAATCAATGTAATTAACACAATGACAAGAACAAACTCACAAGAACCAGTCACACATATTTATATGACAACAAAGCAGGTAGAATAACATAAAACCCAAATAACACCATTCAACAGGCTTCTGCACATTCCAGCAACACTGCAGCGCTTAAACACGTATTCCACCACACACTCAAGAGCACCATTCAAATATTATTCACATCAGAGGGAACAATATTCACCATATCATAAAAACGACACCATAGACAAATGAACACAGTAGTAACGCTACTTAGATGTAAAAACAAAGCACGTCACTTACCAAAGCTGCTGTTCACTTAAAGACAAAGTCCATCCTCCTTTCTTTGTTAACAAAGAGTTCAATGACGCGGTTACGGTTGTACAGAACATCGGTTGCGGTTCAGTTCCAGTTAGAACTCCTTCTCGATTCATGGACGCCAGTGAAGACAGTCGAGCCTCCCCAGTTGTATTTCTTGAATACGTTTTAATGCGTTTGAGGGCTGAAAATGTCCGCTCCACAGAGGCAGCAGATATTGGGATTGTCACCGCCCAACATGCCAAAACGCTAAAAATGTAATGTCACGTAAAAACTTCTTACATATCTTTAAACTTTAACTCTTTCTACTACAAAGTTCTGCTAGCTAGTTTCACAACAGTCACGCTAGCCCACTGACCAATCACGCCGCACGTTAATGCTGACGTACTAGTAGGCCAGTTAGAAGGCTCTGGCATGTCAAAGAATACGCCCAACATGTCAAACTAAAGATCTGATTGGTTGAAGACCATGACAATCAACAATTAGGTCAGCAGAGAAGGCCTTGCTGGCCCTGACAGCCCACCACTGGTGAAACCGCCCTGTACTTCTACTTTAGCACAGTCACAACCTAAAAACACTCCGCTATTGCTAAGTGAAGAAAACTATTGATGTTTTCTTTTGTCAAGAACAATGCTGCGGTGCAAGTCATGCAAAGAAGGGCAGATTCGTTATTAAGCTGTTGTTCAGTGTTCGGTTGAACTAATGACACTTTAAGGAGTTGGCTGTTTATTTTATTCAGTTACTACATTACAAACAAGTCTTTGTTTTCCACTAGCCAAAATTAGCATCCCAATTAAAAACGCCGCTAAACTTAATTACGGATGAAGCGTTCTAAAGGTACTTGGCCCCGCCAGGCCCTGCTCTTCCCCAGCTCCCCCCTTTTGTTCAATTATGGTCACATGGTACAAAAAAACAAGATGGCGACGGCCAAAATGCCAAAATCCAGTCTTGGAAACGGTAGTACACAAATCAGTGGGTGAAGTCACGTGTATGGGTGAGTCTGTGTGTTTTTCTGAGGCCGACTGATCACTGAGCAGAATGGGGAATCCCATTAACACCTATCTGCAGAAGAACACGTGGCAGGTCAAGCACAGCCTCAGCCTGTCTGAATATAGACAGCAGCCCCAGAGAGACAAAGATATTGACAGAGTGAGAAAATAAGTGAGAGATAAGAGATAAGCAATAACCAAAAGATAAAGAAAGGATGGCGGCACTAAGGGCCCCTACACACTGACGATGACAGTGATCAATGCATGTTGTACTGTGTGAGATGGTCTCATAAAATCATAGCCGCAATCGGCAAACTCTAAAAGAGAAACAAACAAAATACATTACAAACTTCATGAGGGAGGATTTATTGCAGGACTGTTGAATTCGTCTGGATTAGTTTTAGCTGGATGGACCTCATGAGATGGGAACTGTGTGTACAGTCAATGTGTTTGAATTAATACAACTGATTAATTTCAGAGAACTATGCAGTCCCCAAAGAAGATCTATTTTTTATCGTCTTTATATCAAAAGACAGAAGAGATACCCAATATTTACCCAGTCGTTTCACGAGCAGAAGAAACAGAACCCAGAAAGGGCTACAGCTTTGTGTTTAGGACCAGGTTTGCCTCTGTCTCAAAAAGTGCTAGGTAAGCAGTATAACTGCTATTTCACTGACTATCTCTTGGAATACTGCACGCGTGATGAATGCCTGTCATCAAGATTTGTGTGGGAACAACTATCCTCGCATCCGCCCCATTTCTTATCGGATGTTAGCTAAGATGCAGTTTTGCAGTTTGCCAACCGAAAGAGGACAAAGGAGAAGTTCGGTGTGGATGGACTTCTTCCTTCGTTCCTTCGCACGTCATTGTGACATGTTAACAGAGTTTTCAAATGAGAATGCTAAATGCGTCGCGTGCGTCTGAAAAAAGAGAGAAGGGACAACGAGGTGAGACAGGAAGACACAGACAGAAAAATATATAAAAGAGGAAGAGAGACATGAGAGATAGAAACCAGACAGAAAGCAAGACAGAAAGAGAGAGAGAGAGAGCAGATAATTACTCACTTTGTCTGGCTGCTATTTTCATCTACAACAATGTACCACAATAACCCTTCCTAACACACACACACACACACAGAGGAAGCTCAGAGGGAAATGAAACCCTTTTCATCTTCACTATGGATAATCCGGCACTATTAGCACTGCAGGGAAAGATAGAGAAGGAAAGAGAGGAAGAGTGATGACTGATGCACCAGAAAAAAAAACACTCGTTTTCTCAGCAACTTCTGTCCCAGTTCTCATCAAACTTCTCCGCTGTCATGATGTCATCACGGGGCTGTCCAATCAAACAAGTCAGAATGCAACCGCAACATTTTATTTGCCAGCATTGTAGTGTATTATAAGTCCCATAGTATTAATACAATTCAATATATTTAGAATGCATTAAAATCGCAGTTATAATGCATTATAATGTGGTCATAAGTTACACACACTCAAATCCAATTTCTTTTGTAGCATAACTGGACTATAACTGTATTTTGTTGTGTAACCCTGTGTTGCATGATGACATAAATTATCCTTGAATAGCAAAGGAAGTGTTGCTGCAATTTCTTTTACATGTCACAAAGCGCTAAACACGTGCAATGTGAGTGTGAAAACAGGATTTAAAGGCTTTGATGGTATTGTTTTTCTTGTTGTCAACAAATCTCATACTGCATTCACACTGCAGTATGAAAGTGAAGAAGGGGCCAACGTGGACATCTTGGCAGGTCCCTTTAGTCTAGGGGGCCCCTGGGCAGCTGGTGCAAGAGACCACATGTCATTTCATGGAGCACTCTTTTTTTCTCGGCCAGTATCCAATAGAATGACGTCCATATTGGATGATTCTGCATGATTTACCTGCAGGTTTATATTTGTGTCAATGCAGGAGGTAGCGTGTTCTGCATGTAGTGCAGCAGACGGGGGTCAGTAGGCTCTGTGGACGTATCTCTGCATGTTTAGGCGGAATGGCCATACACGATAATATCTCTGTGTTTTCTATGGAGTGGCCTAAATGTTCAGTTGTAAGTCAAAGCCACATGTGAGAAGAACTGCTTTCATTTAATAAATGAAACAATATAAAAATGCTATTTTCAACTATTTTTTCTCATGGATTACTCCTCTCAAGTGCTATAGTCTAATTAATAATAATCTAACTACATGTGTCAGCTGCGTCTCCGAGAGATTTCAGCTCGCCTCTATTTATGTCGGTTCACAGAGAACATTGACAGTGAAATATTGACAGTATATTGACATCACACCAGCAACATTACTAGAGTTTCAATGTCTGTATCTATAGAACATGTCAAAGGGAAATAACACTTCCTATTGTTTTCTTTTTTTTAAATAAAGACCTCTCGCGTCTTTCTGTGGACAAAATCCCTTTACTGGTTAACACAAGGCTTTTATTCTGAAGCAGGAAGATATTGTGGAAGATGCAGTGACTTGCACGGCTCCATGAGTTAGTACCAGCTTTTAGTGTGGATTATTTACAAATGAGCACACATCCTCTGAAAGCTATTTCTGTCTAAGATAAATATAAATGACATTTATAATGAAAGGAAATGAACCATTGTGGCCATGATGAAAGGTAAACTGAAAGGAGAAGGAAGGGCAGACACCATCATCATGATCTGGCCGGGCCTTTATTTGAAACCTTTCGGCCAGATTTTCCTTTTTTCATTAATTGAATCACTTTTCAGTAAAACACGTATTTGTTCTTTTCTGACCTGCTCATGTTTTTATTTGCTGTTGAACTGCTTTCATGTTTACCTGGTATCTCCATAAAGCATAACATTCATTTGCACAGCATACATTCCATCAAACTCAATCTAATTTCTCAAAGGACATAATCACTCCCATTAGTTGGCTTTTAATGTCAAATCTTTTTTTTCTGTTTGAGTTTCTTTGGCAGTAACTTATGACTGAAAAAGTAAACAGAAAAGTAGAAGTTATTAGAATTAATTATTGAATGAAAACAATATGTATTTCTGGGAACAAATCAGCAGATTTGTGATTATGACATGACTTATAATATATATATGGTTCTGAATTTACTCTTTCCACTTAATGTTCACGGCCTTCTTATTTTAGACTCTTCCATGATTAGAATACTGGTTATATTTGAGAATTCATTGTAATACTTTACAAATGATAATCATTTGATTCCCACGACTTCCATCTGTGATGATTAATGACCAGGCGTTTGAGTCTGTGCAGCAACTATTTTAACTCATGACTGAGACAGCAAACTGTCCCTCCACCTCTCCACTGTCCCGTCTTTTCTGTCTGTCTGCGTCTCTTACTGTCATGTCTCATCTCCCCTTATCCCTCCATCTCACCCTGTTCCCTCAGCCTGGTTCTCTTCCATCTGTCTCTGCTCATCACTAGCTTTCTCTGTTTGGGTCTCTTTGACTTTTCCGTCATCCCTCACTCATGGTCTTCATTGCTTTTACCATTCTTCTTTCTCTCTTTTACATGCCTGTTATGATTATAATTACACACCATGTGTGGTCTGCTCTTTGCCAACACCCCAACAGGGCAATCCATACAGTCGCACGCACGCACGCACGCACACACACACACACACGCGCACACACACACACACACGCGCACACACACACACACACAGTCACACACACACCACATACAGCCAGTTGGATGGCCAGTCTGTGGACGACTTTGAGATCACCTTCAGTGCACAGCTAAATGTCCAGGTTCAGCTCTGCCTTACATACATAGCAGGAGGCAGAGAGTCATGATGAAGACCTTATCAATCAGAACAGCTCACAAAAGCTGATGCCAGATATGCTGTTAACAATGAAAACACAACCTTCATGTTCACTGCAGGAGGAGGTAAAGCCGTCATGGTTTACAAAAGCAGGAGCATTGATGATTGTCCCCACTGGAGTTGTATCTCTTCCACCACAATACAAGCCACCGATGATGAAGTGAAAGGGTTACGACTGCTGTTGTTCTACGTATTGAGTTCTTAATCTCTTAATACTTCTGACTTTTCTCTCTAAACTCGCTGCTTCCTTTTGGTGCTGTAAATCTTTGAAAACACACGACAAACATATAGTTTCCAAAATGCCCTCCATGTTGGTTTGTCACCTTCCTAACCTTTCTGATCTGGCGCCCACATGGGCAGTATGTCATTCTAAAACCAAGATAAATCCCAGCTACAGAAACAAGTGCTTTCTGATCTGCCACCACATATGATTAAGGTTTGGTTTGGATTAAATCATTTGTATGGTCTTACTCCTTAGTTTAACTACATCAGCAAGGCCCTAGCAATTTTAGGCTTAAAAAACAACTTCCTTTTTGAGCCCCACCCACATCAGGTCTGGACTCCACCCATTCCTACATATGCCATTTTTAGCAGCAAATGGCTGACATGTGGCTAACAGTGTTAACCTGAGGGGGAACTGGAGGGTGGGTGCCATGCTCCATGATGACGGTATCAGCACTAATCACCATATGAGCGCGGTGCAGAACGGCGATGAGTTAGCCAGTGGAACACACACACAGCTTCAGCTCACATGACGGGTATCAAGTGACGTGCTCACTTAGTACAGGAATTCACTTTGAAAGTATTCGTATTCGTGGTATTCGTACTGGTATTGCAATTTTTTAAACGATACCCAGCCTCAGGCAAAGCCATGTGAAGGTGTTGAGATGTTCTGTTCTTTGTATTTTGAAGGGCTGATGATGCTTTGCTCATCTCATTTCACTTTATTTTATATTTTACTGTAATTTTAACATGTTTCTACTTTTTGCACTGTGTTGATTGTTGTTGATTGTTAAATGTTATGCACCTCCCGTCATGTCAAATTCCTTGTATGTTCAACATACCATGGTAATAAACAGTTCTGGTTCTGATTCTGATTAGGACTCAGATGGTATGTTCTACCTGTTGCTGTGAAGCACAAGCCTTTTATCGTCTCAATACTATAGCTAGAGTAAGGGTACACTTGTCCAAACATCGTCTTGACTAGATGATCCATCCGTTGATCTCAGACTGAAAGACTGTCAACCGGTGTCAACGCCTGTGACAAACCCACGGCCCGTCCTGACACGGACCCTGTCTTGTTTACCAGGCTTTGTGTCATCACCATTCATATATACTGTAGGTGTTTATGGTTAAATTGTTTACTCGAGCACACAGTTGCTCATAGAGCTAGCCTCTCAGTTTTGCTCTCAAAGAACACCAGATTGAGGCATTTAACTTGAAGACTGTCTTCTGGGGAAGCTCAAGGTACACCTACCACAGTCTCCCTAAATCCTGAGGGGAACACTGTATGACATCATCCAAAACTGTATGCCCCGCCAACTTCAAAACCCATTGCTATGCTGGTCTATATCACTCACTGTGACTCATCTTTTCCTCCTCTCATTCTCTCCCCCTCACTGCAGGTTTAATGCTTGGTTTGCTTTACTGAACACAATGACTCTGATCCTCTCTCCATTTGTCTCGGCTCCTCTCTCTCCTTTCCTCTTTTTGATCTCTTCATCTATCTTCCTCCCAGTTAATCTGCTCTTGTCTTTTGTCACACTTCACCTACATCTCCTTCCTCCACTCTGACACCAGACGTTTTGAGTTATGCCAGAAGCTTTCAGTTTTTTCTCTCTGTATATGGAATATAAAACGTATACTACTGCACACATTTTCGATTTTCCCCTCCCATGGTTTCTCCCACCGTCTTCTTTTTTCAATTAGTCTTTCACTATAAAGATTAAAAAGTGAACAGTACAGAAAGCGAGCTGTGTGGTGATGAAGGTTACAGATTAAAGCAAGTGAGAAAGGAGAAAACAAGGGAGGTAAGGGATGGAGGAAGGGAGGGAGAGGAGGATGATAAGGAGAGAAGAGCTGGATGAGAGGGCTGGAGACAGCAGAGTTAACGTACAAAAAGCGGGGAAATGGTGGATAGAAGAAGGGACGAAAGAGAGAGAGGACAAGAAAACACATCAAGGGTTCTGGAGGAAGAGAGAATAGATGCACAAGCCTCCGGTGCACTGAACCGAGTGTGTGTTTGTTTCAGGTCTTATCTGTGTTTGTCTAGTTTAGGAGAAACAGCCGAGTGGAACGATTATGTACATGAGCGTTCACACACACATGCAGGCGGACACACTGTGAAGAGGACCAGCTAGTGGTAGAAAAAAGCTCTGGAGAGAGAAAGAAAGTTTGCCAGTGAATGACTCCCGTTGTTTTTTGTGCAGTTATTGACGATGAATTGACAATTTAGATTGGTAGTCTTGAGTAGACATGCAAGCAAAAAAGCCTTATAAGCAATTTGTTGCAAAAATGGCTGTCACTAAAATGTTTGTAAATGACTTGGAGTATTTTAGGTTTGAAGTCCTGTAGTTTACATCCCAGTTAGAGTAATAATACATTTACCTTCAGCTCAAACGTCCTACAAACAATACCATGAACAATACATCATCACTACAGTCTCTTAACTACTGTAAGCTGTCAAATAAATGCTAGAATACAAACAATGACACCAAGTTAGTGGTCGGCAAAGGACCCGTTAAAAAAAATCTAATTTGAATGTTTCACAACGAAAATAAGAACCACGTAACCGTTGGAAACGAGATCTGGTTGAATGTCTTACTTTGTTGTCAACCAAAAGATAATGTGAAAGACTGATGTAGCGTAAAGACATGAATCTGTAGCGAGTGCCACGTCAGAGTCACCAAAATAATGTGGAGGTGTCGCAGGTTCCTGGCTCGTGAACAGCGACTCTAATACTTCTACCCAACACACAAATAAATGAATAAATGCCGATCAATCAATGACAACAGCAGCAGGCAACTCATGAATGAATGAGGACCAGCGTACACCAGATAAAGCAGTCAACACTATCCTGAAGAGTAGAATGTTAATCAAAACATTGAGATATACATTCAAATGTAACATCCAACATCAGAGCACTACTTTCTGTGTAACCTGAGCCGCTGTCTGCCACCAATCTGCATCTAAACTACTGAGTTCAAGGGTTTTCTGTTTTTACCATATTGGCAAAATAGATTAACTTGGAGGAACAGAGAAGACCAAATTAATGAAAAAGTAGGTAAAAGAGAAAAACCTGAAACAATCCATGTTTGTATTGAATATTCTATTGGAAAAACAATGCCTCAAATACAAGTTGCAAGTTAAATAAATGACATTTTTTTGTAAGTACTGATTGTTGAGTTGAGTCCTGTTCTTGTGGATATGCCTCTGCTCATGCAGATTTTGGCGTGAATACTGACATGTTGTCCCAGACACGTCCAAACGGACTAGAGGGAGCGTCATAGTTTGAAGTGTAGGACAACTGACCCACAAAGCGTCTGTATTTGACCAGTTGGGAGTGAGAATGTGTTGACTCAGGATAGTTACTCTGGGTAAAACAACCGACTGACCATCTCCTCACTGATGTATGTTTGTTTGATTTTGCCTGTGGTATGATCTGATTACTTGAGAATAATCTTAACACAGGACTAGTGGGAAGGTACAAAAAGCAAACACACCTACCTCTCTTGGTAAGAGGTCAACCACAACAACGTCTGGTCATCCTGACACACTGAGGACAGGAGAGCAGACAAAATGTGAAAATGTCAGGGTAGGAAATGGAAGAAATAAGAGGAGAATGAAAGATGACAGGTGTAATCAAGAAAAAGAAGAGGAGAAATGGAAGGAGGGAAAGGGGCGAGTATTTACGACAATAAGAGGGAGAGGTCAGGAAGAGCATGAAAAGAGAAGGAGACGCTGAAGAGAAAGGAGATAACAAGAGGGAAACGAGCGTGAGGGTAAAAAAAGAGGACAGGCATTTCTGTCCTCCTACATGCCCATCACACACACACACACACACACACACACACACACACACACACACACTTAGTATTTTTCTGAGGCCTATTTAGTGTGATGTGCTCTCACATAACAGCACATCATTTTCTCTCTCTTCCCTCCTCTCTCCGTCTACAAACATCTAATCACGTTGCTTGCTCTGTCATTCCCCTCATCTCTCCTCCCTCTCTGAGAAAGATCATCTCTCTCTCTCTCTCTCTCTCTCTCTCTCTCCAGTGCTACTTCATGGACTCCGTTGTTCATTTCCACTGTGCAGCCTGCAGCCAGTTTGAACCTTATTTTACATATGGGTGGTGGTTTGACAGCAGACTCTGGATCAGTGCTTGAACTGGGCCGGTGCTCCATACTGACTAGTCGGATTTCTCCCCATACAAGTACCTGTACTTTGCATTCTACGTCTTCCTGGTGAGCTTATTGGATTGTCAAACAGCACCTGAACCTCCATCCCACCTCCTTCCAACATTAAAACAGATCTTAATGACATGTCTTAGTAAGTACAGGTGTATTTAATATCTTTAATGATGGCAGCATTCCACTTCGGGGAGGCCCTGGCATCGTGCATGCTTGCTCACTTTAATAGCTTAGTGAGAGACTTAATGGAATTGAGCCATTGTTACTGTGATTAGTTTCACCTGTGCTTTTCCTGCTCTGACGATTCAAAATGTCTACTGTTAAAAAGGTCTATTGGGGAGGCTGTGTCAGCAATTTTTTGTAAATCTGCAAACCACGTCCACTTCCCACAGCTACTTCTGTCACTTTTCATGCAATCTCTGAACCAATGGGCTATCGGTCTGACGGATAGCTGGTGAGTTCCCAGTGAGTGCATTTCAGCCAATGTGTTCTTCCTCTTCTGCTCTGCACACACTGTTTACCTGGATGCAACCAAAGCCTGCTCATATGTCAGTACTGCTCAGACTACAAACAGACTTCAGACGGAAAACACATTTCAAACACGTGCAAACGGGGTTGGACAACACTTTGTACGAACTACTTAGTTTCAAACCCAGTCTGTAACATTTGGAGACAGTTTCACAAAGGACTTCACACAGGACTTTCATCCATGAGACCGCTGTTCATGTCCTGAGTGAAACCAGGTCAACTTTGACTTATTCTGTCACGTCAGTCACTAGTCGTCAAGTCGTTTCATGAGTCACGTGAGTCAGTCAAGGCTAAACGTCTAAACCATTTGTTTTCCTAAACCTGACTAAGTGGTTTCGTTGCTTAAACCCAAAGTTCCTGTGAATACTGACACGTCATCGCTGACACAATGGTATGGTCAGTCAGAGACATACATGTTACAGTTTGGGAATTAGTGCCACCTCCTGACAATATTAGGAAACATTATCGAGAGAGATGACTAACAATAGCCCTCCTGAATATTATGAAACATCATAAACAGTTTGATAGTTGGTTAGTAATTGATAACAAAGATGCTCTATTACAATATTACCGGCTTGGCACCAATGTGAGTTCAGTGATGTAATGATCCACTGCAACAGGAAATCAACTGGGACAGATGTGGAACTGTGAACAAGTCTATATGATACAGGTAAACATGTAGAAAGTGTTGAGTTTGCATCAACAGCATATTACAACAGGGGCATCTTCCTATAAAACATTATAAAATATAGTTCATTAAAACTGGAAAAACAATGCCCTGTCTCAAATACAAGTTGCAAATTAATAAATTATATTTTTCACAAACTTCGGAATGGAAATGGAAGGAGGGAAAGGAGCGAGTAGTTACGACAATATGAGGGAGAGGTGAGGAAGAATCTCCTCACTGATGTATAATTGTAGACGTTAAATTGCTCTCTTTAGACTTCCGGTGATGACACGAGTTGCAGCATAGAAACAGAGCTCCGTCGGACAAAACAAGAAATGTGACAACTAAAACTAAATTAGACATTAAATGATAAAGAAAAGAATACCTTTACAAAATGGGTTGGACTACTAGACAAAAGAGTTCCAACAGGCAAGACACCTCGAAGGAAAAAGAGGATAAACAGAAACCACCATTTCAGGCTAATGCTAGCTTAAGCCCCGCTAGCAAAAGAGCTGAGTCAGAAATGGACGTACTGGAAGAGTTGAGGAAACTTCGCAAAGAAAACCAAGATGCACATAATCACACTAAGATGTCTCTCGAAGGACTAGAACAAGCCGTCACTGATATAAAAGACCAAGTGAAGGAGCATGAAGAGAGAATCGGACAGATAGAAGAAAGACTTGGCGCGGCGGAAGATACAGAAATGCAACACCGCAGAGCGCTACGTTACCTGCTCCACCGCGACATGGATCTCAAATGAAATGTGATGACCTCCAGAACAGACTGAGACGGAATTAACAACCCAATTAACCCTTCCATTGCCCTCAGTCCGTATAAATCTCATGTCCTGTGGCTGAAGCTGTCCCGCGGACTTCACCGATTACCGCATGTAGGGCAGAATGCCAGTGTACAGCCTTTGCATATATATATTTTACACCTGTAGCACACAGTGTGGGTTTTACAGTCCTTCTTCGGTGGGCAGATCTGACACCTCTTGCGCTTACTTGCCGCGGGTGGCGAAACGGTGGCAGCCTCCTCCACCGCCGTTGCCGCAGCGGTGCCCGGGGCAGCTGGATGCTGCGGTTGATCACGTGATCTAGCCCTCTGGACGGCTTTCACAAGAGCGGCGGATGCTTCCGTGCGGGGGAGACGCTCCCTCCTTTCCATGAACGGAGTCACAAGGGCCTTTCCCAGCTGCTCGAGGAACACCCTCCTCTTGTTCCGCTTACCAGGCATCCAGTCGGGGTTGATCTCTCGCCATATCACGAACGCGTTGTACGAGGACAGGTCAATGATGTTGTGAAACACGACCAGGGGCCAGCGGGCGGTCGTCCTTCTGCAGCTGTACGTGCCGATCACCTTGTCTAGGTTGTCCACGCCTCCTTTGTTGCGGTTGTAGTCTAGGATGATGACAGGCTTCCTGTCGTCGCGCTCGCTAATGTCGGCCTCCGTGTGCCTTGTGCTCAGAAGTACCACGTTCTTGTTCTTCTTTGGGAGGTAAGAGACCACAGTGGTCGTGGGCGTGAAGGCGAACTTGGAGGACAAGACCTCTCTGTCCTTCAATGCTAGCAGTGTAGAGGGGAGCCCGGGTTTGTTCTTTCGAACCGTGCCAACCATGGTAATGTTCCTCTCCAGGAGCTGCCTTGCGAGTTCGTAAGAGGTGAAGTAATTGTCACATGTGACATTGAGACCCCTCAGTCCCTCTGTGACATCAAGCACAACCCGCATCCCCTGGTTCCGCTCTGGGCCTCCGCTGACGGCCTTGCCGGTGTAGACTTGCATCTTCCAAGCGTAGCTGGATTTGGCGTCGCAGGCCACCCACGACTTGATCCCGTGTTTCGCCGGCTTGCTGGGCATGTACTGCCGGAAGGGACAACGGCCTGGGGGGCGGGGCGGGTAAATGATAATTGGTTATCAGCGTGTCACGGAAACCGGTGGTGACGATATTGTCTTTTATATTATTTATATATAATTTTATTGCAAAAAAAGGATTACAGATACGGCTAATGCCAGTACATCATGTTGTTACATTGTAATAATTTAACCTCGGAACGAAACCAGTTGCTCGTCCACTGTCACTTCAGGCCCTGGGTTGTAGAGGAGTGGCAGCCGCTCCACCCACGTGTCCCAAACCTCTCTCACGGCTGCCAGTTTGTCCGTGGCACGTCTCGCTTGTCTCGTCTCACGGTCGTCGAAGCGGATGAGTCTGGAGTACGTGTGAAAGAGTTTGAGTGGCATCGTGGCACGGAAAATCACCCTGCCGCTCTCTGTGTCCCACAGGCTAGTTGGACGAGGCACTACTAAGGCAGAAGGAGCTGTCAGGTATATTAATAGAAAATACTACGAAATGGGAAATAAAGCAAGCAGGTTGATGGCTTTTCAACTCCGGAAAGCCCAATCTAATCGTGCAATTCCTAAAATTAAACACCCTGAATCTAACCGGCCTGAGACTCACCCTAAGGAAATATCAGATGTTTTTGCAAAATATTACAAACAATTATATAAGAGTCAAGAACAAGAATCCAAAAAAGAGAAAATAAAGGAGTTTTTGAAACCCCTCAAAATGACCAAAATGTCAAGCGATGAAGCAACCAAATTAGTAGATCCCATCACACAAAACGAAATTAGAGAAACCATTGTTAAATTAAAAAACAACAAATCGCCAGGAACAGATGGGTTTGCTGGAGAATATTACAAAGCCTTTGTGAATGACCTCACTCCGATACTATGCAAAGTATATAATTATGTATTCGAATCGGGAGACCCACCGAAATCATGGTCCGAAGCCATCATTACGGTCTTACATAAAGAAGGAAAAGATCCCTTACAATGTATTAGCTATCGTCCAATAAGCCTCTTATGCGTAGATTATAAAATCTTGACCTCCATCCTGGCTACCAGAATCCAAAAATACATACAAAAATTTATAAAACCAGACCAAACTGGATTCAGTCTAGGCCGTCAAGGAACAAACAACATAAGAAGAGCCCTAAACTTACAATCAATAGCGTCAAGAGACGGACAACCTTCAATGCTTCTCGGCTTAGATGCTGAAAAAGCATTTGACAGAGTTGACTGGTTATTCCTGGAACAAACATTGATAGAAATGGGCTTTGGAGAAGAATTTGATATCTGGATTAAATTGCTCTATAGAGACCCAAGATCAAAAGTCAGAGTTAATGGTCACTGTTCTGAATCTTTCAAGGTGGAGCGGGGCGTGAGACAGGGGGATTCACTGTCACCCATCCTCTTTGTGCTTAGTATTGAACCTCTAGCAGAAGCTATACGCCAAGATATACAAATTCAAGGAATAGTGGATGAAGCTGGAACAGCCCATAAAACAGCTCCATTTGCAGATGACCCACTTCTCTCCATTCCTGCCCTTATGCAGTGCCTGCACAAATACGGTTCAGTATCGGGGTATACAATTAATGAAAACAAATCAGAGGCGATGATGATATCTGGGATCTGGCCCACACAGTTGAATGAGGTTGTTTCCTTTCGCTGGTCTAAACAAGGATTTAGATATTTGGGAATGAATCTTACGCCAAACTCCACACAGCTGTTTGATGCTAATTACAATAAGTTAATCAAACAAATAAATGACATGACACGTTGGGAAATCCTTCCTCTCTCGTTATTTGGTAGAACTGAGACGGTGCAAATGAATCTGCTACCCAGACTTCTCTTTTTCTTTCAGTCCCTACCTGTGGCAGTACCTGTTTCTATCTTCAACATGTTAAATAAATGAATCTCAAAATGTATCTGGCAGACTAAGAAACCTAGGATGAGGCTCAAAACCTTGCTTCTACCCAAAGAGGGAGGCCTGGACCTACCAAATGTTAAACTATACTATTGGGCAGCACAATTCACAGCCTCGTGGCATGGATTGGAAACGACCAAGAGACAGGATGGACCCAGATAGAACAAAGCACAGCTAAGGCTATAGCTCTATCAACATTGACATAAAGTCCTTTAATAAAATCAAAATTGAAAACGAATGGATAAAACACACTCTGAAGATCTGGACAATAATTTTAAAAAACGCTTGAAGGACCAAGCTCACTCTCAAGGGCTATGCCACTAGTAGGCAACATAGAATTCCCTCCCTCTATGTGGGAGAGTGGATTTAGAAAATGGCCTGATAAAGGTCTTAAAACTATCAATCAATTATTTGACAGAGCAGAACTCAAATCATTCTCCCAGCTGCAAGAACAATATATACTTCCATCAAATGATTTGTATAGGTACCTTCAAATGAGATATTACATCACAAACCATGAAGAGACAGTTAATACCCTAATTTAACAGAAGACTATTTTATTAGTATTGCAGAAAAACGTTTTCCAACTAAAAACCATGTCTCCCACATATAGAGAAGGCTTACAGCTGATAAATCGCAAAATACATGGAATATCAAGAATAAGTGGGAATTGGAATTAAATGTTATAATTGAAGATAAAACGTGGGAAGCTATGTGCAACAACTGTCATAAAGGAATCAATAGCCAATTATGGAAAGAATTTGACACACACACATCTTTTGGGACTGTCGCGTATGAATATCAAAGCAGAAATTGATACAATCATAGAAGTGGATGTCCCCTTAGATCCAATGATATTTCTGCTGGGGTCTATACCGGAAGATTTAAGGAACACCGATCTGAGGTATTCTGCGTATACTTTTAATGATTGCCAGGAAAATGATAACTGTGAACTGGAAGGATGCAAAACCACCAACCATAACTCAGAGACTGAAACATGTTCATATAATGGAAAAAATGACTGTAAATTTACAAATGCACATTTATAAGAAGGTGGACCTGTGTTACATTATACCTAGGTGCTTGAACAACTGAGATGGGTTGTTGTAACAAAATTGAGCTCTAGAGGACTACCATTGCTAAACCAACTTGTAACTAATCCTGCCTTGATATGAATGTCAAACTTCAATATCTGTATCTATTTATTTAACTTGGTTTCCACTTATTTATTTAATTTTGGTTTACTTTAGTTATTTATTTATTTTATTTGATATATTTACTGCATATATTATTTAAATTGAATTAATTTAGTTATTCAGTCCTCCCCTCCCTCCCCCTCTACTAAATACTCCTTTTTGAGTGCATGTGTAAAAGTATATGTATGTGGGAAGGTATGCATATTGGTATGCAGTGCGCGTATGTATGTGGATGTATAGGTAGATACATATGTATATGTATTTGTCCGTGTAGATGTGCATGTATATGTGGGTATGTAGACGTTTGCATATATACTCGCTACTAAAGCCTCTTATTCTCGCTGCCCCCAAATTTGGGGGCTCACGGGCTCAGAACCCCTCAAAATCAAATTGCGGAAAATAGCATGATTATTAGCCAGTAGTGTGGAAGTGGCCACTTTTTTTTTTGGATGAAACAGCAACATATGGACAAGAACATCATATAAGTCACTTCTTATACACTCCAAACACAACTATAGGCTACTCATATAAGCAAAAAAATATCGTAGCATAAAAGCACCAAATCCGGGCCAGAAATCGGCGTTATGAGTACCGCAAATCAATGTTTGTACCCTCATGCTAACAGCTACCAAGTCATGCAATGCATTTAATAGCATTAGCACACGTGGCGGAACACGTAACTAACTTCTGTTTTACGATCCGTATAAACACTAAACAGTTGTGAGTGATCAAACGTACCTTCATGCTGAACTCCGCCGAAAAAAATCATAGGTATGCGCCCAAGTTTTATGAAAAATATGGATAATAACGTCGGAGAATTTCCGTTCCAAAGCTGTAGTCCTTGTTGCCAACTGCATACTGTTGACTTCCGACTTGTTTCCAGAATAAGAGCGGTCAAGCAGGCTTGGGCGAGTGGTCAGACTGCCTGCGACCGGAAATTTCCGCCGGGGTACACGCGTCACTTCTGGCAACTTGATTGCTTGAAACTTTTGCCGATCACCACCAAACTCGACAGAGGTCTTCCTCAGACTCTGACGCGTCGAAGGAGGGGTTATTTTTTGAAATCGACCGAGGATAGGCTGAGATCCAGCCACATACACACACATGAACTGAGAAAATCCTACAGATGACAGCCAAAACTGGCTCTGATGAAGTTATGAATATGAATATGATTCCTATTATCTGTATTTGGATGTATTGAATCATATGAGTGATAAAGAAAGTGAAATATATAGTTATATAGTGTATAAAAGTACAATGTAACAGCTGCAACAGCTGGTTCGAAAATGATGACCTCGCCTGACCGCTTTGTACTAAAACCTCTTATTCTTAACTTTATTCCACTTTATTCCACTTTAACCTTTTTTTAATAACTACTGATCAGTTATGCTATGACTTGGGAAAGTTTTAGGGAGCTAGCTGCATTATTTCAATAACCTTTTATCAATGAAAGTGCATTTTTTCCAGGCGAAGCTGAATATTTTCAATTTCAGCTGTGTAATGTCTTATTTTACTATATTAACCAGCAACATATACACAATATTACCTATCTAAACTATGTCACAGGTGTTGTGATCTGATTATATCAACAAAAATTATTAAAATCGACCTTGTAGTTACAGAACTATGGTCAGTTTTGTAGGGCTATGCTTTTTCGCTCAGGGACCTCAAAATCGGCTCCGAGATTAAGAGGTTTTAAACTATTGATACTAATATTATTTTTATTTTTTATTTTTACTTATTTTATTTTATTTTTAAGTTATTTGTCATGTTTTCAGAGGTCGTATGTCAAGGACTTGTTGTCTTGAAAATGCAAAAACTCTACCTTCTCAACACTGGCTGCACAACGTTGTTAACAAACCAATTATGAGCCATGATTTCCATGCCGTTGCTTTTTGTGTCATTTGGTGCTGCTGGTCACTGGTGTCACTAATTGTTACCATGGAAACACTGGTTAGACGATGTTACTGATTGTTACCATGGAAATATGGAATTTTTAGGCTTAAAAAAAGTCAGTCTTTATTTCTTTAGTGTGTAACTTGCATGAGTCTAATTAAAGAGTGAAATGAAGAGTGACCTAACTACAGACCAGTCTACATCTGATGTGGACTGTGACGGAGCAGTCCTGTCCCTTAATGTGAGGAGTGCACACTGATGCACATACACACTCACAGTGATGCACATACACACTCACAGTGATGCACATACACACTCACACTGATGCACATACACACTCACAGTGATGCACATACACACTCACAGTGATGCACATACACTCTCACAGTGATGCACATACACTCACAGTGATGCACATACACTCACAGTGATGCACATACACACTCACAGTGATGCACATACACACTCACAGTGATGCACATACACACTCACAGTGATGCACATACACACTCACAGTGATGCACATACACTCTCACACTGATGCACATACACACTCACAGTGATGCACATACACACTCACAGTGATGCACATACACACTCAGTGATGCACATACACACTCACAGTGATGCACATACACTCTCACACTGATGCACATACACACTCACAGTGATGCACATACACACTCACACTGATGCACATACACACTCACACTGATGCACATACACTCTCACAGTGATGCACATACACACTCACAGTGATGCACATACACTCTCACAGTGATGCACATACACTCACAGTGATGCACATACACTCACAGTGATGCACATACACACTCACAGTGATGCACATACACTCTCACACTGATGCACATACACACTCACAGTGATGCACATACACACTCACACTGATGCACATACACACTCACACTGATGCACATACACACTCACAGTGATGCACATACACTCACAGTGATGCACATACACACTCACACTGATGCACATACACACTCACACTGATGCACATACACACTCACACTGATGCACATACACACTCACAGTGATGCAAATACACCCTCACACTGACGCACATACGCACTCACAGTGATGCAAATACACCCTCACACTGACGCACATACACACTCACACTGACGCACATACACACTCACAGTGATGCAAATACACCCTCACACTGATGCACATACACCCTCACACTGACGCACATACACACTCACAGTGACGCACATACACACTCACACTGATGCAAATACATCCTCACACTGATGCACATACACACTCACACTGATGCAAATACACCCTCACACTGATGCACATACACCCTCACACTGATGCACATACACCCTCACACTGATGCACATACACCCTCACACTGATGCAAATACACCCTCACACTGATGCACATACACCCTCACACTGACACATATCTCATTCTCCATTCCACTATTGGAAGTAGTGCAGGGGCAATTTGACATTGTAATCAATGACAAAAAGGGAAAGCAATGTCCAATCATCTGTTAGATACTAATATAAACAGGGCACATTTAAATGATGCAATGTTTACAAGATCAAAAATCATGCATTTCTATTTTTCAGTAGATGAAAAGAGTAAATTGTTTGTTAAAATAAACATTTTCTTTGTCTTTGTTGCTATGGAGGGGTGCTTTTGGAGGTATTGCTTGGATGCTTCCAAGCATCTGGTCAATACAGTGCACATTCCTGCCATTGGAGTCACGTTATGCGGCTGAACAATAGGTAGAAAAAAGGTGAAGAAACACAGCATCATGCCAACCGAAGCAGCGACCTGGTGAAAAAGGATATCAATAATGCACGATTTGAGATGTTTTAAAAAATCTGATTTGCAAAGAAGAACTGCAGGCAGTGTTTGTTAGACCTCAGGGATACACAATATGTGTTTTGTTGTTTACAGATAACTCGACAAGTTAACTTCTGTAAGTACACATACAACAACTTGTACAATAGCTTTGAGCTCACCTTTTGCCATTTTGGGGCAAATTTCTGAACTTTTTTGTGGAAATATCTGTTTATCTAGCTCTGACTCAGGAGAAGATGTCTTCATGGCATTGTGGTTTATAATTCAACACAAGGCAGGGCTCAACAATGAGGATCCCGCTTGCCCAGAGCAAGTTAAATGCCACGTCACAATAGTACATTTTGCAACTGACTAATTAGGCAAGTGGTAAAAAAAATAGATAAAATTAAAAACATTCCGGAGCCGATGATGGGAGGGTAAGAACTGAGCCTTCTATTTTTCTGTTTCACAACTGTTTTTCAACCACGTTGGTATACTTGTGTTGTATTTAGATGTGGTCTGAGCCTGAACTTGAAACTTGAGCCGTCTCACTAGGTCGGACAGTCTAGAGAAAATGGCTGCTGGTAGTGTTAAAGTTTATCAGATGAAGCACAAGCTAGCAAGTTTGAGAGCACGGTGGATAAAACATGACGATTAACGTTATTCTTTGTTGTTATCTGATAAGAACTAAGAAATAAAACTATGCCGAGCACACTCATTAAGCCACTGAGATACAAACAGTGGAGCTGTGTGTTGGCTCTGGCCACTGCTGAGCTGCAGCATTTCCAGGCTTTGTCAAGATTATTTCTTTACACTTGGCTGCACTTCCTAACACTCCCACCGCACACACACACACACACACACACACACAAATATCCATCCTACCCCGCTGGCTACCTCTCTCCTCTCCTTCCTCCTTTCTTTCTGTCTCCATCTTTATCCCCCCCCATCACTCCTATTCTACCCCCCCACACACACACCACCACACACACGCACACACACACACAGACAGACAAATAACACTGTAAGTAGAGGCAGAGATAAGGACTGAATGACAGAGGGAGGTGGACTGTGTACAGTATGTGGTTTGGGCACACAGCAAATGTAGAGTAGGCCAATCTGACAGGAGAACATGGGCACACACACACACACACACACACACACACACACACACACACACAAACACAGTGAGCAGTGTGTGCATCCAAGAGAAATGTATGCATGTGTTTATACTAAATAAATGCGTGTGTGTGTGTGTGTCATGCTTGACTGAAGATAAGAAAGGGCTAAGCTCCGAGACAGAAACGATAAGAGCAAAAGAAAGAGGGAAAGAGAAAGAAGACGAGAGACGAGGGATGAAGAAGAAATGCAAAAGAGGAAGGAAAGGATAATGCAGCTTTGTCACTGCGCGTGTGTGTGTGTGTGTGTGTGTCTGTGTGTGTGTGTAAGGTAAAGCCAACACCTCACAGCTCATTATCATTCAGACCTGCCCTCAGTTCTCCTGCCTCTCTCTCTCTCTCTCACACACACACACACACACACACACACACACACACACACAGGTTGAGGCTCACAGAGGGCGAGTGAGCATTGCAAGGAGATGATTCTGTCTGTAAATCTCTCTCTCTCTCTCTCTCTCTCTCTCTCTCTCTTTTATACCTGGGCCTTCACTGCTGTCCTGCAGCTGAACCTCATCATGACGCCAAAGCTACGGTTATTATTTGTTTCGTGTAAAAATGAAGCACAACACCTATAAATACACTAACTGCAGAGTGCAGACACATGAATACGCACACGATGGGATGCTGCGTCATTAACAGACAATGCATTAAAAAAACTGCGGAGCTAAAACACGCATTCCACCACACACTGAAGAGCACGGGCCATTCAAATATTATTCACATCAGAGGGAACAATATCAACCATATCATAAAAACGACACCATAGACAAATGAACACAGTAGTAACGCGACTGTCACTCCCTCCAGGAAATACACGACACCTTAGTTCTTGTTAGTGATGGATTTATTCATCTGTCAACACCGAGAGGGAAAATGAGTCCACTTGAAAACACATGAACCTTCAAAGATGATCACTTTAACTCAAACTTAACTTTAACACTTTGACTTTAACACTTTGCGCAGAGTATATAGACTTCTGCCGCTTCACGTGTCTTCTTGTTGCTGTGCACCGACTAAATGTGTCCCCAGCGCAACATAGGACGTAACAATAGTTCCTCTCACATATAAAACAAAACAAAAATCCATATTCATAAAAACAAGTTGTACAACTAATAATATATAAACAAGCATATTAAAGCTACTGCAGATGTAAAAACAAACGTATTTAACTTACCAAAGCTGCTGTTCACTATTTAAAGACAAACTCCATCCTCCTTTCTTTGTTAATAAAGAGTTTAATCTCACAGTTGTTCAGTACATCCGTGCGTTTTAGTTCCAGTAAGAAGTCCTTCTCCATTCATGGACGCCAGTGAAGACAGTCGAGCCTCCCCAGTTGTATTTCTTGAATAGGTTTTAATGCGTTTGAGGGCTGAAAATGTCCGCTCCACAGAGGCAGCAGATATTGGGATTGTCACATGTCACGCTAGCCCACTGATCAATCACGTACTTGTAGGCCAGCTAGCAGGCTCTGGCACGTCAAAGAATACGCCCAACATGTCAAACTAAAGATCTGATTGGTTGAAGACTATGACAATCAACAATATCGTCCCCATTCATTTAAAGTGCACATGGATTCACTTGTGAGTCTGCAGGCCTCAGGCCTCTCTTCTTACCTAGAGACACAGAGGTGAAATCTGATTGGATAAAAGCTCTACTTAAAACAAGCTGCACTGGAAGCAGAGCAACTGAGGAAGACAGTAGCTGTGCAATGAGAAAATAAGATAATGGGAAAAAAAAGTATAATACATGGAGTGTATTTATGAAAAATTATTAAATTATGAAATAGCTATAACTTTGTGATTCTGTCTAGGCCAGCAGAGAAGGCCTTGAAGGCCCAGACGGCCCGCCACTGGTCAGCAGTGCAGTTCACCAGTCGACCATTATGTAATTATAATGAAGAGGGAGAGCTGGGCACAACCAGGAAGAAATCTTTCCTTGTGAAATTGTAGTGAAATTCAAACGTTAGAGAGAGAAGAGAGAGTGTGATCTGCATACCTCTGATGTCGTCCTGTTTCAACTGGCCTCAATACTCTGCTGGCCCTGAGGGGCGATCACTCATGCACACGGCCAGATGCACACACACATGCCCGCACACACACGTACACTCACATTTTAGGTGGCAAGAGACATGTGCACATATTGGCATGACTACATATGCTTGTATTCACACACTGAGTACTGATGTGGCCTGTCAGCTGATTAGGAAACATGTCTGTGACTCATTCTCGCCCAATCAGAGCACTCTGAGCCTGGGAGAGGAGCATCCTGCTTTAACCCCAGATTCACTACAGCACACACAGCAGGATTAATACAATCATTTCTACTTGATATCAGTGTAACGCTGGTACATTTCTTTTCCATTCTGGTCCCTCCCATCATGCTACGACTGGTAACTTTAATAAAATCAACTTTTTCATATTCGAGGCTGACAATCCTCTGCCTCCTCTCAGTGCTCCTTATGACATTAAAAAGATTCCACCTGAAGAAAAACCACCAATCAGAGCCGAGGAGTCTCTAACGGGCCGATCACACCGAGGAGTGTCGCTAGAAACGCGTCGCCGGCAAAACCACTGCTTTCCTTTGGTACGGAGCGCCTGTCTTGTGCCTCGCTGCATTTGTCAGGCGGATTTTAGACTCGGATTCAAATTTAAATATTCTCAACTTTTCAGCGCCAGGCGCGGAGTCGCACTGCTCGTCAATGTCACACTTGAGCAAGGCAGCCAATCAAATCAAGCAAGAGGCGGGCTTTACTACTTTACCACTGACCTCCTGATTATATGCCGGTAGATGTGGAAGGAATGGACATTTATATTAGCGATAGTTAATTACAATGAACTATATCATTTTCCCATCCTCCTCATTCAACAGCAGAGCAATGGCAAGAGCTCCACGTCTGCATCGAATAATTCTTTGTCAGTTATTAGGCTCGTTCGAGATGAGCTTGCTGGAAAGTGGACGAGAGCCGGCGGCAGCAGCAGGGGGTCAAGTCGGACAGTTTTCAGCATCCTTCAAAGAATAAACAGGAAGTCACGGAAACAGTTACTTCCTGTTAGATCTGATCTGTAGGCTGCTTGTAGTTTACAGACCTCAATCAGATTTATTCATGTGTGTTTATAAATATATATTTATGTGGAAATGTGCATGTATCTGTATTGTATATCTTTTGTTCTTTTAATGTCTGCCTGTGAAACACTTTGATGCTCGTTTTGATATGTTTTCTATAAATACGCTTTATTATTATCAGATGTTTATAGATTAAACCTTTCTTGCTCAACATGCCACCAGTCGAGCATTAAATATTAAAATTACACAGAAAATAGGATTTTCTACAAAACGTGGTGTTTGTTGTCAAATCTAAGAGTCAATCAGCTCTTTGATCTGTTTACAGCCAGGCGTTTCCCATCATGCATTGGGTCATGCAGTCGGTGGAGAGCAACTGCGGCGCCTGGCTCTAGAATCTGCGACCGCCTCGCTCTCGTGAGGTCATCATTGACCACGTGTTTATGACGTCAGAGCAAGTTTGCCAAGGGGCGTTTCTGAAGCGGCCGTGCCTGTTGCGCCATGTCTCGGTGTGATCAGCCCCAAAAGTAGCCAATCACTGCTGGTGAAGCTGTGAACTCAGATCAAACTAGAATAATAGTCTATCTGTTACTGGATTGCCTATTTCTGGCCTCATATGTTTTCAGAAACACATTTAATGTAAAATGAGAACGTTTGCTGGCCGGAGATTGGTTTTGGCTCGACTGTTTTCAGCAAAACTCATTTTACAGCTAAACGAGGAGGAAGTCTATGATGGGAAGAAAAACTGTGAAGGAAAACAACTGAGCAGAGAGGTGAAAGGATGTTGCTTGTCAGAAGGTTCACCACTGACTTGGGTTTGGATGTGATACCAGGTTGAGAAGATATCACTCAGACAAAGCCAAAGCGTAATCCCAACAGCAATACTTGTCAGTATTAAGACCTTTGGATGTGCAGATTATTCTTCTTTGAAAAAGAACATGTTTTATTTGGTTTCATTAATCAGTATATTCAATATATCTATATTGAATATTTAATATGGTAGGATTTAGTTAAAGAAATAAACCAAATCTTCAATGCAATGGGATCTCCGTGATCACTGAGTGAGATTGGGTCTGTGCCTATAGTGGAAGCTACATAAGGTCATCAGAATGTCTTAGCTGGTCTGGGTGCAGTGAGCAGAGCAAACACATTTGGCAAGTGCTCTTTTCCCCTCAAGCAGACAAGTTGATGCAATGATTGGGCAGGTGTGTTGAAGTGAAAGTACTCCGATCATCAAAGGTAGAAATCTGTGAATCTCTCCTTTAAAAATGTAATTTGAACACCTGCTGGTACAGAAGACCCACTTATCTGTGGCAAATCAAGAATCCAATATTAGATCTAACTGCAGTCAAATTTGATATAACATATAGTTACAGAATTAGTATTTCAAATAAAAATGACAACCCTATGAATTTAGTTTTTCCCAGTTTTCCCAGCAGCGGTACAATGTCTGCAGGCAGCAGATACTCACAATGTTTAAAGCCAGAAAAACATCCCAACTCTTTCAGTGGCCAATTCGATATTTGTTTGAATTGCTTGGTAGATTGCAGATGATAGCGAAGTTTGTTGTAGAGTGAAAATGGCTTGAGTTGTACTCGGATGTGTGTATCCTCTAAATGCACTGTAAACACACGTTTCCGTGTTTACAGACATTAAGATTTTATTGTTTTTTTTTCATCTTTGAAAGTGAAAGTGCACAATGTAGCACAAATGGTAGTTACACTTGCATCTCAAAGCTGATAATGAAAAATTGTATGCAAACTAAACTTAACCAGAGGGTTAATGTTTTTATTTTTAATAAATTGTTATTAAGACATGGAGATAATGGTGTTTGTTGTTTTTTCCCCTGCACACGTTTTTAGTTTTATTGTTTGAAGTGTTAGCTGGACATGGTCAAGTAGAACATGCAAAACTCTTAAAAGTGTTCGGTTGAAGAGTTAAAAAGGAGTCAATTGAAAACAAGGTGTTGGGTAAGAATTACACGAAGGGAGTAAATACAAGAGGAAATATGTTTTAACACTGGCAGGAGTCAGTTAAAAATCAACACTGTATTTGGAGTATTTCTTAATCAACACTTAGTGTCAAATAGGTCTAACACTCATGAAGAGTAACTTAATTAGAGTTCATTTTGATTAACACTCAAAAAGACCTAGTGTCAAATGTAAATAACACTACGAGTGTTATTTACATCATAGTGTAACATTTGAGTAACACTTCTCAGTGTAGTGTAACATATGAACTCTAACCAGTTAAATTGACTGTGAAAATATAACACTATGTCCAGTGTAACTTTAACACTCTGTAGATAAGGACCATATGTTCACTGACTTAGTGTTAAAATGTACTCTTTAAGTGTTACATTGACACTGTGTTGAATGTTTTTTTTATCTTGCTCATTGATCTATGTTTAAGCTTGAACATAGCTTGTGATTAGATCAAGAAGATTGCCCCTGGAGTCCAAACACTGGTGGTGGTGGTGGAGTTGCTGAACATCCAATGATGGGATGACTGGATGCGATGAAGGCTGGAGGTGAAGGGGGTGGAAGAGGGTCGCATCGGTTCATATATTGCATTGACAACTCACAGCAGCAGAGCAGAAAAAATGATAACTCTCTCAAATATTGATGTTCTTACTGGTCTAAAAGAACTTGACTGTTGCTACGATCAAATACACAAAACATAATGAAATACATAAAACACATGATATAGATCAATGAATATGTAAGTAAAATAAGCTAAAAAAACAATCACAAAATGTGTAGATATGTATCATATCATGGAGCACAATAAGCCATCACTGTACATCAGACTGGCACACAGGCATTGAGCAGTCTGATAAAATGAGCATAGTGTAGCGGACCCCAGCCGAACAATGGTGAAGCGTACTGATGTTTCAGAGGCCTTTATTCATGTTCAACCGTTGACTTTTACTTTGATGAACACAAATTTACTTTTCTTCTTTCTCCAGAAAACACCGTAAGAGCTACGGAACAGATAAAACATAAATGAGCTCTTACGAGTTTAAACATTCAGAAAATAACATTTAAATATACATGGGAGCATATATTGATGTTTCAACCAGATGCCAATGCCAGCTCAAAACCACAGCCTAGTCATTTAGCTATATCTGTTAAGCTAACATTAGCATCCAGTTGAAACACCAACACATCAAACACAATGAACACAATGAATCACACAATACCTTGTTCCCGTTCCAGCTAGGTGCTTAACCGTTAATTATTAAACTCTTATTGCGGAGTAATATATTTTATAATACTTTTCCTTTTAGTCTGTACCGTGAATTTCATACTTTTCTTGTGGCGAAGTCAAGCTAACATACTCTGACGAGATTTGGATCGGCTTCCGGTTTCGCCAAAAAAGATTTCAAAATAAAGGACCCAAAACGTAAAACGGGACTTACAAAATAAAGGCTAGCAGGAAGTGATTAACTTAAGTAACTTCTAATTAAAAGGTTTGTAGGACATATTCACAGAACCTCTTAAGAGTCCTTTACACATAGTGCTTATAAAAGTATTATAACCTGAAACCAGGAGAAGTGCTTTAAGTTCCTCGGGGCGCTTTCCAAATACATATATAGTCCGTTCGGCTCGTCCAAGTCACAGTGAGATGTATTCATATTCAGTCTGGTTGGGTGTCACAGGGCTCTGATTGAAGCGGCCACATAACATAATTATCAGGGAGGACTTTGACTCGGCACTGATCTACTGAGCACACCAAGCCTTCTCCTCCAGCTCATCTCCAAGGACTTGATCAACTTTAGTCCGCATATTCTGTCTATCCTCATCCAGTCAGTCCTCTGTCCTCATGTTGACCTGTCCTTACCTGTGTCCATGTGAACTACAGTCCCCACAGGAAGCCTGCCTTTTGGTTCACTTCCTGCGAGTGGTTCAGATTATGTTCTCACTGCAATCCAACTGCTCGAGGGTCGTCTAGGAAACAAGAATCTGAAACGGATTGTGAGAGCTGCATGGTCTCGGACCTGTTATCTTGGTCTGCACCAAAATATGACGACTGAGTTCACAACTGCCCAAACAACAGGCGACAGAGTGCCATTAAAAGGGACTACATGTTAATATCTGAGGCGCCTCACACGGAGAACAAGGCTTGCTTTGATCCCTTTGTTTACCAATCAGCTGTCAGCCCGCCCTCATGTCTGCCCACCTGTGTGTCTGATTAGTTTGTGTTTTTTATTATTGGTCCTATTTTTGCACTTTCTGAATGTGAGTCATTGATTATTGAATCCCTTACTGCTCAATCTGCTGTCCAGTCTGTTTTGGTTCCAGCGCTGTGACAATCGCTGGTACACTCACATTTACATCAAGGCATTGACTTGAATTATAATTGTATATATATATATATATATATTAGTGCTGGGCAATGATTAAAATATTTAATCGCGATTAATCACAAGGATTTTTTGCGATTAATCGCATTGTTATGGCAAAGTTCAATAATGAATTCAAAAGTAGTGTATTGCGCACTTTTATTTTAAAAGTACTGCTATATGAACAAAAGGGCAATAACATTTGGTTCACGAGATGCAGGTAGCATGTTTTATACTTAATGTGAATATAATTCATACTTTGTTGGCATCTTATTCTGAAAACCGGATGTTCGTCTGAAGAAACCGGATGTTGTCTCACATTAATCTTTCCGCTAACTTTCAAAGTCCTTCGCTCGCTCCCGATCTGTGCCATTTAAATGCGTTTACCGTGAATTTTAGCATATAGGTGCACTAAAGTGTCAGTGTCTGCTGAGTTGACCACGGAGATCTGAGTGTCTGCTGACTTTACCGCAGCGATGTCCAGTAGTCTCCAGGGAGAGCAACAGCTGGTGCAGCTTCTCTCTTTATTTCTGCCCCCCCCGACCAGAAGCGGAAGTCGCCTTTTCTCTACGGCAACCCTGAAGGGACATCATATCTCCAATACAAAACGATAAACATGAGACAGTCTGTTACAATAATAATAAATAAAAAATACTTACCTGTTTTTTGTTGTTGTTTTTTAATTATTATTATTTTTTTTTTCCCCATCTCAAAAGGCTCAAGGACACACACACACACACATACACACACACACACACACACACACACACATAAAATACACATAAATACACAACTGACTATAGGATGTTTGCTGGGTTTTATCCCACTGTTCTTGTCATCCTCTTGGTATGTATATGAATTGTCTCTTGTCTTTCAATAAAAAAAAATAAAAAAAATAATAATAATAATACATTTTAAAAATGCGTTAACGCGCGATAAAATAATTGTCGGCGTTAATTAATGAATGCGTTAACGCGAAATTAACGCGTTAACTTGCCCAGCACCAATATATATATATATACTTCTGCCAGCTTTGTCATTTAGTCTCAACCATTACGACCAAATATTTTCAAAAACAAAATAATCTGTTTCTTTTTGTACCTGAAAGGTGTGAGATGTGTAAACTGTGCGCGACAGGAAGCAGCTGTGACAGAGCGGCCTGTTTCGCACAGAGGACGGGCAGAAGAGTAATGCTGCAGGATGGTTTACGAGCTGACATGAAAATCAATGTAGTGGTTGTAGAGATGCCACTCCTAAATTGACACTCTCCAGGGATCTGTGTGTGTGTGTGTCTCTTTTGTCTAAACACACATCTTTTCTCTCTTCTTACACACTGAGCTTGCTTAGCATGTAAAGCTGTAAACATGGATGCTGTCAGTGTTTGAGTCATTCATCCCTCTCATACACATGTTGATATCAATTCATCTTGTCCTCCAAATAACTACAGCAGAATGTCATGTAATCCTCAAAACATATATTTATAAGAGTTACCATATAGATCACAGTAAAAAGCTACAAAAACGAATATAAAATAATAATAATAATACATTTAGCAATGGATTCAGTTCTTTCATCTCCATGTAGAATTATTAATGCTTATCCACAAACAAATTGTGTAGATATTTTTGCAAACATACGAACATCTGTAGGGTTGTTGGTGTAATTAAAACAAAACAAGCTAACCAATGACATATAAGTCATAATTCATAGTTTTTGTTTAGTCAAGCCTAACTGAACATTTTATTTAACAGGTGCGTTTCTTCTAATGATCCTGTGTGGCTGATTAATAATACGAAGTTTGTTATGTTTGAAGCTGTAAATACTGCAGTTATCTAATATGAGTTACACATGTGACATATATATGTATATATACTATACTATATATATATACATATACACTATACACACACACACACACACACACACACACACACACACACACACACACACACACACACACACACACACACACACACACACACACACACACACACACACACACACACACACACACACACACACACACACACACACACACACCTCATTCAAGTTCACGGAGGCTGGGACAAAACGATGATCTCCTGACTGGATACTATCACAACTTGGGTGCAGATTCTTTATATGTGGATAGTATTTCAATCCTACGATTATTATAGATAGATAGATAGATGTATACTTTATTCATCCCCAGGGGGAAATTTGTTTGTAGCAGCAGCAAGCAAAGCTACAGAGTAAACATAAAAATATGAAAGATGAAAGATGCTCAATATATACAATACAATAAGATAACAGAGCAGAATATAATACAATTTGAATAGAATTTAAAGAAAATAAAAAATGCACTGTAGTGTTCTCGTTCAGTGTGTCGAAACTCTGATTTAAACACCGAGCTAAACCACAGTTAATGAAGACAATCGTAATTTTCACCCTTTTTACTGTCACTTTGTGGTGAAAACTGAAAATACAAACAATACAAAATATTCAGTCAAAATATTCAGTCTTATTGTAAATACAAACATACATAGATCATTTGAACATCAACAAACATTCATAAAAAACACTGGCATTGTTCCAAACTTACATATAACACAAACCTATCTAAGTGACCCATCAATCCATTTGTCAAGAAATCTTTACTGATATAAAATGCCCACTATGTCCAATGTCAAGTAGAATAACTTACAGCATTGCTCCTAGGATGCTTCCAGGTGGATGCGAGCAGATTACACCTCTGAGCATGTGGCTCTCTTTTGTTTGACTTCAACCAATGAAGCTACCAAAACCGGAAGTGACAAACCGGAAGTGATCTCATTACGCGAACGGAAAAACAACATTACAATAACCATCTTTTCGTCTTGTAATGAGCATAAACAAATTATATAAACAAAGTAGAAAAACGCCTTTAAAGGCAACACACTCCCCGTCGGACCTATGTGAGGTCACTACAAGTTTGCAGGATTCAAGAACATTCAACCATTCAAAATCAGTCCTTGGGTAAAAGTAGAACAACTTCTGTAATTGGTCTAAGAAAAGTCTTGACACTGCCTTGGTCAGTCGTCTTCACCTCGACCTTTCTTACATGCCCATCCTTTCCAGGGAACGTTGCAGCGATACTCGCCATAGGCCAGCCGTTGCAGGCAGTCTGCTTGTCCCTGAGGATAACTAGATCTCCGACTTGAAGGTTTCTACGTGGCACCGTCCACTTCTGTCTGTGTTGTAAGGTAGGCAAGTATTCACGGCTCCAGCGAGTCCAGAACTGGTTGGCTAGAGCCTGGACCTGTCTCCATTGCTTTGTGTACAGGTCCATGTCTGAGAAATCTCCAGGTGGAGGTGGAACTCCTGTCTTTTGTGTAAGGAGCATTGCTGGCAAGAGTATGAACGGTTTGTCTGGGTCCGTTGACACAGGTAGGAGTGGTCGTGCATTAATTATGGCTGTGACCTCTGCCATTGGAGTGCAAATCACTTCATGGGTTAGGCGAGTGTTTTGCTGAAGAAACATTGAATCGAGGATTCTTCTGGCGATGCCAATCATGCGCTCCCAAGAGCCTCCCATGTGAGAGGCATGTGGCGGGTTAAATACCCAGCTACACCCCTGCTCGCTGACGTACTTCTGCACTGTTTTGTCCATCCCAAGCTCCTTGCACGCTCCAATAAAGTTGGTACCGCAATCCGATTGGAGCTGTTTCGCAGGACCTCTCAGTGCGAAGAACCTCCTAAGAGCGTTTATGCAGCTGGACGTGTCTAAAGACTCGATTATCTCGACGTGTACAGCCCTTGAACTCATACAGCAAAACATAATGGCCCATCGCTTACTCTCTGCATGTCCTCCTCTGGTGCGTCTGGTTGTGACAGACCAAGGTCCAAATACATCAAGCCCCACATATGTAAAAGGAGGACACGTTTTGAGACGCTCGGGTGGCAGGTCTGTCATGCGTTGTTCTTCCAGTTTTCCATGCAGTTTGAGGCAGATTATGCATTTATGGAGTACTGAATTGATTAACCTCTTGCCTCCCAAGATCCACAGTCCTGCTGCCCTGATCGCTCCTTCTGTCAGGTGACGACGCTGATGTTTCACCTGCTCATGGTGATGTCGGGTGAGGAGTAGGGAGATGTGGTTATCTTTGGGTAGGATTATTGGGTTCTTTTCTGCAGTTGCCAGGTTGGAGTGCTTTAGCCGGCCTCCAACGCAGATGAGATTGTCCTCCAAGGTTGGACCGAGTTTCAACAAGGCACTGTTTTTGGATACTGCTTTGTTGACTCGGAGAGCCGTCAGGTCTTTCGCAAAAACTTCCTTTTGTGTGGCTTCAAGGATAACTTTCCTTGCTTGGTCCAATTCCTCTGGAGTACGAGGTAAGTTGCATGTGTGCCAACCTTTGCATTTGCTGGTTTGATTCAAGTGTTTAAAGGATCTTGCCATGTGAACCAGAAATGCTACTCCTCTTACTAGCGATGCAAAGGTGGAGAAGCGCTGGAAGCGGGCAGAGGTTAGTCTTGGTTCTTCCAGGCAAGTAGCACAGGTTTGTACTTGTGGTCGAATTTCGGAGTCTCTTTCAGGTGCAAGGAGCTTAAATGTCTCACTCGTTTGCGTTTCCTCTGTAGATGGCTGATGCAGGAAGGAGGGTCCAGTGAACCAAGAGGTTTGTACAAGGCGGGATGCTGGTAAAGATCTTGATGCATGGTCGGCAGGGTTTTCCTCTGTACGTACATAACGCCATTGTTCGGGCTTTGATGATTGCCGGATGCGTTGAACTCTATTGTGGACGTATGCAAAGAATCGTTTCGACTCGTTACAGATATAGCCGAGCACTACTTTGCTGTCCGTATAGAACTTGGTGGCATCCAACTTTAGGTCTAGTTCATCTTTAATGAGATCGGCCATCTCTACTGCTAAGACGGCAGCACAAAGCTCAAGCCTTGGGATTGTAGGCTCAGACTGGGGTGCTAGCTTTGCCTTACCCATAACAAATCCTACTTCAGTTTGCCCATTTTCTTGAACTGCTCTCAGGTACGCCACAGCACTGATGGCCTTGGTAGATGCATTCGAAAACACACACAATTCTTTGCACACTGCTTTTGTGGGTGAGCTCATTATGTATGTACGAGGAACATGAAGCTGTTTCAGGTCCTGGAGCGAATCTCTCCAGGATTCCCATCTGCTTTGTTTGTCTTCTGGGAGAGGCGCGTCCCAGTCTGACCGTTCTGAAGTATGTTCCCTTAGGAGGGCTCTTCCCTGGATCGTGACAGGTGCCAGCAGACCCAGAGGATCAAAAATACTGTTGACTGTGGAGAGAACTCCTCGTCGAGTAAATGGTTTAATCGTAGTCGACGCAGAGTAGGTGAACGTGTCAGTCCTGATCTCCCAGATCAGACCCAGGCTCCGTTGCGTGGGTGTTGTTTCTCCGCTCAGATCTAGGTCCTTGATTACTGAGGCACAATCTTCAGGCCGGAAGGCCTCTATAACTGCCTGACAGTTTGATGCAAACTTGTGTAAGCGGAGGTTTGATTCAGCGAGTGATGCTTGCATTCATTGAAGCAAGTCGATTGCCTCCGCTTCAGATGGTAGGGAAACCAAGCCATCGTCCACATAAAAGTGCCTTTCCACAAACTTGACAGTATCAGCACCATGCTCCTTCTCACCTTCTCTGATGGCCCTTCGTAGCCCGTAGATAGCCACAGCGGGAGATGGTGCGTTGCCAAATATGTGGACCTTCATCCTGTAGTCAACAACTTCCCTATTGATGTCATTGTCCTTGTACCATAAAAAACGAAGAAAGTTGAGGTGGTCTTCTTGCACCAAGAAACAATAAAACATCTGTTGGATGTCCGCAATAATTGCAACTCTCTCTTTCCGGAAGCGTAGCAGGACACCAAGGAGGGAGTTGTTGAGATCGGGACCCGTGAGCAGCACGTCATTGAGGGAGATGCCCAAGTACTGGGCGCTGGAGTCAAAGACCACCCTGATCTGATTGGGTTTTTGTGGGTGGTAGACCCCAAACGTAGGGAGATACCAGCACTCCTCATCTTCTCTCAGTGGCGGTGCTACCTCGGCATGTCCATTAGCAAATATTTTCTCCATGAATGCCACATACTGCTCCTGCACGTGAGGTTTCCTTTTCAAGGTTCGTTGTAGGGATGCGAACCGGTTTACCACCTGCGCCCTGTTGTTCGGTAGCAGCTGGCGTGGTTCTTTGAATGGCAGTGGGGCGACCCAACTGTTAGTGTCGTCCCTGTCGACATTTGTGTCCACTATCTTTAGGAAGATAAGGTCTTCTATTGATGGAGCCAGTTTGTTGTCGTGCTCAGTTCGATTGAACACTGTCTCACCCAGCATCCTCTTTGTTATCTTGTCAGGCCTACTAACGCTCTGCTGTGTCTCCTTGACATGCATGAAGTTTGTACAGGGTTGAAGAATCGAATGACGCCCATTGTACAGCACGTTGGTTTTGAACGCATTGACTGTTGGCTTATGTGCATTACCCAGGCACACCTCTCCTATTACTACCCAACCCAGGTCCAGCCGTTGAGCAAAGGGGGCGTTGTGTGGTCCGTTGACTTGCTGCCTGACCTTGTGTGCTCGAAGGACATCTCTTCCGAGTAGGAGTATTTGTGCTTCTGGATCCAGTTGTGGTATGTGCTTGGCAATGTGATGAAGATGAGGCTGACGTAGGATGGCGTTTGGTGTTGGAATCTCGGACCGATTGTTCGGTATTTCATGGCACTCAATGAGTGGTGGGAGAGAGATGAGAACCTTTCTGTCCAGCGACTCAATCTCGAATCCTTCTGCCTTCTTGCCAGATGTTTCTACAATGCCAGAGCAAGTTCTAAGGTCGTACGAGAATAGTTTGCTCTTCACACTGAAAAGTTTGAAAAACTCTGGTCTAGCTAGTGAGCGATTGCTCTGGTCGTCCAGAATTACATAAGCTTTCACAGCCATGTCCTTGGAACCTTTTGGATATATCTTTGCGAGGCAAATCTTTGAACATGAGTGGCTCCATTGACCTGGACCACAAACTTCTGTGCAGCTTGTTCTAACCACAGTCGTGGTAGAATGATCTTCTCCCTCCCCGCCATCCTCTTGTGATGGTGAAGGAGCCCTGATGTTTTGAGGTGATGGACCAGGATGCATGGCTGCATCATGATAGGGGCTGTCACATTCAGAGCACTTTACAGAGAACTTGCAGTCTTTTGCAAGGTGTGAGACCGAAGAACAGCATTTGAAACATATTCCTTTCTCCTTAAGGAAAGTCTTCCTGTCATAGAATAGTTTGTTTCTGAATGTTCTGCATTTTTTGAGCGGATGAGGCTTGTTGTGCAATGGGCAGCTCTTGTTAGGGTCATCATTGGGCGGAGAAACATCGGTTTTGTTCACTGAGATAGGTTTGTTGGCGTTAAAATTCTTTACAATGAATTTATCTGGCTTTGTTGATGTTATGATGCTACTTTGATACATGAAGCTGGGGTCGTTGCGCTTCTTTGCCTCCTGGCACACAAAATTACAAAAATACTCAAAGGGAGGGAGCTGCCCATGGTTGTCTTCTTTGTACCATGACCCAGTGGACATCCACTTCTCCTGAAGTCCAAATGGAAGTTTGTCCACGATTGGTCCAACTCCACGTGAAGTATCCAGATACGACAGGCCTGTGAGGTAACCATCTTCTTTAGCGGCTTGGATTTCCATGAGCAAATCCCCAAGTTCACATAATTTGGAGGGATCCTTGGCTGAAATCCTAGGGACTGCGTCCAATCGCTGAAAAAGAGACCTCTCAATTATTTCGGGAGCGGCATAGCACTCACGCAGTCTCTCTCATGCTTTGCGTAAAGCCAGCTTGGGGTTGCTTACATGCACGGAGCGTATGCGTTTCATCTGTTCACTCGATTCCCTCCCCAGCCATTTAGTCATAAGGTCCATTTCTTGGGTTGCTGTGAGGTTCACTTCGCCAGTGGCGTTGGTGAATGAGGAACACCATGCAAGGTAATTTTCAGGCTCATCGTTGAATTGGTACAGTCCTGCATTGACAAGATCTCGCCGTGCTAAATACTGTGCCAAAGGTTCTGACGGTGGTGCTGTGTTAGCTGGAGGAATCTGTCGTGGAACATATGACTGAGCATGTACATTCACAATAGGGTTTGTTCTTCTGACATCAGGCTTAGTCTCTATGGTCTGACCAGGTAAAATTGGTGTAGGTATATGCCTACTGTCAGCTTTTTCAGACTTTGGCTTGTTGTTGGCAGGTTGTGAAATGTCTGACGTAGGCGGATGCCATGTTATGAAGCTGGCGTTTGATTCTGCATGGAATGAGGAAGCACCAGGTAAGACTGACAAGAGTGGAGCGGAAAACTCAAGATTCCGAAGATTAATTTGTGATTGAACAAATTCACTGGTTCGTTCAATTTGAACCCTTTCTGCTTCAGATTTTCTGTCTCCACCTGCAACCTGCACTCCTTCGGCGTCTTCCAGCACTTGAGCCTCCACTATGGCCGCCTCAGCTTCTCGATGTCGAATCATTACTTCCAAATATGTGTCTATTCTTGCTGTTGCCAACTGATTTTCAGCTTCTCTGGCAGCCTTTTCCATTTTTAGTTTAGCCTCCTGGCTAGCATATGCTGCTCTCACTTTAGCAGCTTCTGCTTTAGCCCGAGCGCAAGCCACACCTGCAGATGATGCTGTTGTCTTGCTACTCCTGGTACTGGATACAGACGATTTGTCGTTGCCTGCCATCTTGACCACTTTGAAACATCCAACGCTTGCTTTTTCACTGTAGTGTTCTCGTTCAGTGTGTCGAAACTCTGATTTAAACACCGAGCTAAACCACAGTTAATGAAGACAGAGTTGTAGTAATTTTCACCCTTTTTACTGTCACTTTGTTCCTTTAACATGTTGTGTGGTGAAAACTGAAAATACAAACAATACAACATATTCAGTCTTATTGTAAATACAAACATACATAGATCATTTGAACATCAACAAACATTCATAAAAAACACTGGCATTGTTCCAAACTTACATATAACACAAACCTATCTAAGTGACCCATCAACCCATTTGTCAAGAAATCTTTACTGATATAAAATGCTCACTATGTCCAATGTCAAGTAGAGTAACTTACAGCATTGCTCCTAGGATGCTTCCAGGTGGATGCGAGCAGATTACACCTCTGAGCATGTGGCTCTCTTTTGTTTGACTTCAACCAATGAAGCTACCAAAACCGGAAGTGACAAAACCGGAAGTGACAAACCGGAAGTGATCTCATGACGCGAACGGAAAAACAACATTACAATAACCATCTTTTCGTCTTGTAATGAGCATAAACAAATTATATAAACAAAGTAGAAAAACGCCTTTAAAGGCAACACACGCACAGTATGTACAATAAAATAGAATGGTATAAGTTAACCAACTAGGTAAAAACTAGTTATCTAATAACTAAAGTGTAATATTGAATATTATGATTCAATATTACACTTTATTGCAATATCTGTTCACTTTTGTTTACACTAGATCATGGGAAAAAGTTGAATCATACACTTTAAAATTGATAGAATAAACATGGCATGTATGTATTCAGAGAAGTCAAATGTATCAGTCTTTGTCAGCAATTTTGCTTTCTCCATCAACAATTCCCACACGATGGTGTTGTATTATTATTATTAATTTTTTTATAAAGGACAGAGGCAACACGTTTTATACCTCTGGTGAATACAGTTCAATTCATTTTATTTCAATGTGTGTATTTTGTATATTCCCTTTGTTAACACCTTATCTGAACACAGGTAGCCAGACTCGAGTCCTGAACCCTAACTTCGCTAAGTCTGTCAGCTTACCATGAAGGTCAGTGTGGAGATTGCACGGACTGAAACTGAAGCATTACACACATTTAACATTCAGTGGTGCATGAAAGTGACCTGAATACGTAAGGCGTCATATTGTCATTACACATACTTTGTGAACTTCAACAAGGCAGGAGATCAGTACAGAAGACAGGCGGCGCACTGATCCTTGGTGTTGCTGGACATTTGTAGGAGAATGCATGAAAAACCCCAAAATAACTTTTTATTAGATAGAGGCCAAACACCTTGTTTGAGGATATTTTGCAGTGGGGAACTAAGTCAGTGCAATACTTTCACTGTTGAACACAAAAGCATTCAAAAAGACACTGAAAACAGTCTGCTGGTAAAGACCTCTGAGGCAAATTTGTGATTTTGGGCTAAACAAGTAAATTAGAATGGAATTAAATTGAACTACATCATTGCGTTTGCGTCTTGTGAACGTGTAAGAGTGCAACAACCGGCACAAGAACTATGCAGAGACCCTTATTCAACCTCAACATCGGTTATTAGAAGAAATGAAAGTCTCTTCAGCAACATTGTCTTTGACAAGGTGTTCTTGAGATCCCTGCCAGCTGAACGACACAGAGGTCTGTGTGACAGACATTAGCAGCTGATAAAGTGGGAGTTTGTGTTGGGGATAACTTAAGACCAGCTGAAGGAGTGAAAGATGAAACTGGTATCACAAAGTGAAACGTTAGAATACATTTTAGGTGAGATTCATGCCAATTTCCAGCTTGGCGAGATAACAGAATACCGCAGAGCCAGATTCTGTGGGTCGCTCTGCCAAGCCTGCAAGCACACACACTGACTCACAGGCTGCCTAAGACCTGATAACAGGCAGCACACAGGCTGTGTGTGTGTGTGTGAAGTAAAGTTTCACATTTCTCAAGAGAAACTATTATTCTCAATGAAATATAGGCAGTGTGTATCGGTGGATTGTATGTCTGTATGTTTGAGAGAGAGTGTGTGTGTGTGTGTGTATTTTCATGACATATGGGACTGTCTGGCTGCCTATTGAAAGTGTGTGTATGTGCTTTGTGTTGTGAGGTTAGAGTAGATGGAGGCACTACCAAAAGCTCGGCGGTAGTGTGAGTCGCCCACTGGGGCTCCACCATATTGGAAAGAAGTGACGTAAAAAAAGAAATAACCTGAGCTCCAGACTTACTTTTTACATTTTCTCCGTTGGTTACACCAGCACATGACTTGGTCGCACCCTTTTTTTGGGAGAGTATGATATTAATCACTGGTAGAAAGTAATTAAGTACATTTTCTCAAGTATTGTACTGAAGTGCAATTCTACTTTCTACACTACATTTCAGGGGGAATGTTGTACATTTTCATTCACTAAACTACACGCATGTTAAAGATCAGCAAAAAATAAGATGCAAGTACATTTGTGGGAAGAAGTAAAATTATATTTACTCGTTAGTGGAACAAAGTAAAAAGTTGTTTAGGTTTCACTCTTTGTCTAGTTGTTTCTGGTTTTCTAGTCGCCTATTCAACAATTAAATATAAGGATCCTGATTCTATCTCACAGTCGAGTCATCAGGTAAATGTGGTTATGGAACAAAGAATCCTTCAGTTCGGTTTATATGGTGATGCTGAATGTCTGATTTCACTTAGAACTGCTTGGTTTCTCCCAATAGATCGTGATATAGGGCCTATTTTTATATAAAAATCATCCCATTAATATTACTGTTAAATCAAATGTGTGCTTTCAATCAATCTCCTTAACGTGCATGAATACATCACCATGCAGACTAAGTCACACCATCCAAACTAGATACTATACGTGATACTGAAGAAAACTTAAACACATGAGCATCTTGTTTCCTTCATGGGCATTTAACCGTGATGGACAGCAGAGTTAATGACTTGTCTCAGCTGTGAATACAGAGACAACTGTGACAATGTGAAGTGAGGGGGAAAGTATCACAGAGGTCACAAAGCCAAGCTTCAATAGAGAAGTATGAGAATGCTCCCGGAAAATGGTTTTCTCCACACGTTCCCTGGAACAAGAGAACACAATCCGTAATGTATGCAACCACAGCCAAACCTTGTTACCTCTGATGTTTCTGAGCGGTTTGCTGCATACAGCCCCGTAGCTGCAGCGTCACCAGTGCGGAAAATGTACTGTTCTTCACCTGTCAAATCAGCCTGTGTGTGTGTGTGTGTGTGTGTGTGTGTGTGTGAGTGTGTGTGTGTGTGGAACCTCTCCCTGTCCCTCGACTACCGTTCCCTGCGGCAGTTACTGCAAACAGGAAATAAATAAATAAGAAGTTGTTCTTAGACAGCTTGTCTGGATGAATAATAGTTATGTTAGACAACTTAATAGGAATATGTTCGAGGCCGAGTATCTTGTGTTGCTACAAAGACACGTTCAGTTTACTTCCCTGATGAAAGCAGAGCTACAGCTAATAAACACATATATAGTATAAAGGAACCCTCCCTATATACCTACTGTATATACAGTGTGTCCCCAGAAGTCTGTTGTTTTGAACAGAGCTCAGTGTCTGGGGACACTGAGGTGGACTGCTGTGGCTTACTTTTCCACATATTTATCAGTCACTCTTTGAAGTCCACATGAAGCATTCTTCACGCTGGCATTAATCAGATCCACAATAAGTCACTTTTACAGCTGGTTCTCCTGTTTCTCCTGTTACTGCCTTCTTCCAAACCAGTGGTGGAGAACACCAGGAGCAAATGCCAGGAGTTGAGTTTTTATTAAAACGAAATTAGAGCACACAAGGCCAAATGGCCGCCAAAGTCACCATATGACCAGTTGGTAAGAAAAAATATAGCATTTAAAAGGCATTTTTTAAACAGTCTGACACAGTGCTCAGTTCACATAAAAAGCATTGGATTTAACGTTAACGTACTACATTCATGTTACATCACTTCCCGCCTTCCAGAGTCTCTGGTCTAACTCAGCTAAAAACACAAATGAATGAATGAATGAAAGACTGGAGGGGATTTTTTTTGGCAATAAAACTAGAATCACAGCCTCATGGTTGTTAACCTCCACCAGATGAAGCTCTAGCGTAAGTTCAGTCAGGAAGATTATACTCTTTCATGCCTAAGCCCGTAGTTTATCTCTCATACATCTGACAATCACTCCTCATGCATGCACACTCATTATTTCCTTGCTCATTATTGTTTAGGGCTGTCAATCGTGATATCAGCTGTATGGATCAGCTGGTCTCCTTTATCCAATAGCACAACAACAATGACATCGTCAGCCTATCATCTTGCTGCTGTCTCTTTTTAAATATAATTGTCTCTCTCCCTTCAGTACGTTCATGCTACTGTTATGCAACCCTCCACCTCCCCATCTCCGCCCAATCTTTGCAGATTCATCAGCTTCATCAACTCATCATTCTATCAGCCTCATCAGCACCACCACCACCAGTGTCTGGACTCCACCGGGGATTTATCTTGCTGCTGCTCCGGCCAGACGCCCCTCGATTACAAATCTCCCTGTAGAGTCCAAGCGCCAAAGACTCTGAAGACTTTATCATCACATATCATTTGGTCACAATAAACAGTTATCTTTTCTTTATCTGACTTGTCTCTCCGGATTGAACTAGTCAAGTTGCAGTTAACATTCATGTGTAAAATGTTATCATTTCATAATTTCAAGGCTGTCGTCTGCAGCGTTCTCCCTCAATACTGCAACATTTTAAGGACGAATCCAATTTGACCCCCTTGTCAGAACGACACCTTCACAGCGGTGTCAATGTGTTTGCAATGTGTTTGCAATTTGTCTAGAGTGCCGGTTAATTCTATCTGACTGTTTAATCCACAAAAAGAATAAACTGAAAAGTGCCTTGACAGTGAGCGGACCGGTGCCCAAGTTGCCTTTCTGGCCGGGGGCTGGACTTGGGCCAAAAGCAGTCCCCTCCTAAGACACACCCCCAGAAAAACTCTAAGCCTGTCTGGCAAACTCTGAGCATCCCTCTGTGGAATCAGCAGTGGGATGAGCCACACTGTGTCAAGTTGGTCATGCCAAATCTGTTATCCTGAGAACGTGGGACACCTTTAAGCCCTTTATTGTGGGAATGACACCTTTAATCCCCTTGTTGTCCACCTTTTGCTGCCGTCTTTATCTGGTAGGTAGTAGGGGATGCCACAGCAAATAGACAACTGGGCCAGACTTTGCCTTCTGTCCTTGGCTTGGGTAAAGATGTAGTTTAGAATTGGGGCTCAGCCAACAACTGCCTTGGATAAATTCCTGAGTATCATGTTGAGTTTGTCAGACTCATTGTTTTTGTACGTAGCCGGCAAGAACTCAGGACAGCACACAGGAAGCCTTTATTCACATGCCCCTTATCGTGCACATGGGGGAAGTTTGCCTCCAGGGCATACTGACTGAAATCTCCTTAGGCAACAAACATACTTGGTTAGGTTTAGCAAAATATCATGGTTTTGGATATGAGTAGTTATTTCTGGCAGAAAGTCCTGAAGGCCAACTTCTCCCATGTGCCATTCCCGCATGAGGCTGCCAGGTAATCTTAGGTGCACAGTTTCCTCTCTTTCACTATGTCCTCTTGACAAGGTGTTACTTCCTTGCTTGAGGCACTCACCGTGTTGCGACTGCGGCTGCGAGATGCGGCAAGGAACACCGGGAATTTAGCTCTGGGCAACACGGACGAATCAAAATGTGGAAACGCCTCACAAATTTGCTGGTCATTGCGCGCCTCAGGGAACCCATTCTTCTCTGTGTCACATTCTCAATTGTGTGTCAACTTTGAGGGACCAACAAGACAACTCCAAGTTCTGTGTCAACTTTGAGGAGCCAATCACCTATCCAAGTTTTGGCATCCAATCAGAGGGCTCCGTTGTGTCCATTGTGAAATCTCGAGCCGCCATGTTGGATTCTCGCTACAGTGCAGCAGCAGCAGCCTCTGTCTCAGCCGCAAGCCAGAGAGCCAAGAGTGCATCACAGTACGTGTTTTACTGTAAAGCTCTCTGACTTTGATGTACCTGGATGACCTTCCTGAAGAAATGTTAGTATTTGTAATGTTGTCTCATAGCACAACGGATGTTGTCTGATAGCACAACAATGTTGTTGTGTGTCGTTTATTCTTATTATAGGCCTCTTGGTTCAGCACTTGCGGCCTTTGTCTCTGGGCGGCGTTCTCTGTCTGCGGTGAAAATGCAGGCCCATGTGAAGAAGACGGTGGCCCCAAGATAGTCCAGCCTAAATTATATACAGAGTTAGTTCTACTTCATTGAAATTCCTGTGTTCACTGTTTCTTTTTTGTCATCGTTTGATTACAGCCTCCCACTTCAGCCCCTTCAGACCAGCTCTGTCCTCCTCCAGGTCTGAGGAGCCTTCAGATGAAGAGCTGGTCAAGGCGGTAGTTCGGCGGGGAAATTTGATAAATGTACAATTATTAGTGTTACAAATTGTTTATGTGTCACAAACTGTTGTGTCGTGGTGTTTGCCCTATTAAAGAGCGTTAGTTGTGGGTTATTAATTGTTGTTATAAAGTTATAACTATGACTAGGGTTCCCTCTCAATACAGTTAAGACAACAAGCGCCGACCGCAGCACTCTTCAGCCGTGAACAATATATCTTGCTGCCTGTTGAAGAGAAGTTGTTTCGGCTGTATGACGGTATATGAAAAATTCATATACGGGAAATTAAAACCGGTATACTGGTTGAACCGGTATACTGCCCAGCCCTACTTAGGATATACCCAGACTCATCCTGCTCTGGAATTGCTTGCCAGAGCAGGACAAACAGTGAGTTGTCTATACCCTCCCAGATATGGGGAGAGGCAACCTCAGGGGCGGTTCAAGGCAGCGAAGGGGAAGGACACCTCCTGGTGTTCAACGGTAAGACTCTTTTCAAATATGAATGTTTCCTTTAGTAAATATCTGCTGTATATTAACCACACTTTGCTCTCCATGACTCTTTCAGCTGTCTTCTTGGACTGAACTTGGGCCCTGCAAACTCCTCCTCCAGATGTGGAGCTGCCTGGCCCTTCCTCTGGTGGCCTTCCCCCTCCTCCTCCTCCTCCAGCAGCGCTCTCGGGTGTCTTCCACGCTCCTGCCCCTGCCGGTCAGCCTCCTCTTCCTGGACCACACAATATGTCCAGGTCCACGGCCTACAGGAAGAGGAAGGCTGCCGAGCTGCTGCTGCAGGGCAGGGGACCAAAACCCGCCAGCCCACAATGCAGTACATCTGCAGTAAGTGTGGCCAGCCCAAAATGCTGGCAATGAGGGACATTTTATTGGGTTTTTTTCTGTATTTATTCCTTTGTATTTATTTATTATTATTTAAAACTGTTTTCTTTGACAATTTAATTTGTTTTTTTGTAATAAAATAAAAGTCTGTAATCTGCACGTTGTTTGGAACCTTTATTATTTCTGATTATATATATTTTAAAAACAAGCTTTACAGATTCTGATAGTAATGATAATATAATGATAGTATTAGTGCAAAAATAGCTGTACGTATTTACATGATGAGCTGCTGATACACTAAAGGGTCAAAGGTCACAATCTGAGTGGTCAAATTTGCAAAATAAACAAACATGTCAGCAAACAGTAACTTTGTCAACAGAGAACATGTTTGAATGAGCAGAATGATACCAAGAACAGAGGAAATGATCTCATTAGAACTGTAATGCTCTCAGATGGAGCGTGTATGTGAGCAGCAGGTTCAATGCTAGTGTGGACCATGAAGTTCAGGCTGTCCAGCTGCTTCTCTAAAGCCCACATGTAGTCCACACAGCTGATGAGACAAGGACAGATGTGCAACATTATACAGCTGTGAACCATCATATAACCATCTAGTTTATTTCTAGTAATGTTGTACACGTTAACATTCCTACCAACCATAGTCTACCTACTAACTTACTGTGGTTACTCTTTACAATAAATCACTATTAACTCTTTTATTTGCTGACCATCCCCACTGTTTGTCACTTTTTAACACCCTTAGCTCCCTTGGCGGAGATCAAACTGACCAGATGCACAGAAGCATCTCTGCTCCCACAGAGAAGACCGAACCAGCGGACAGTATTGCTCGTTCTTCTCTCTGCTAGGGTTGAACCGGTCATAAGCAGCAGTGTGACGTGTGAAGTGATTGGATATTAAAATGTTTGAACACACTGTGGTACAATACTGATGTTTCATGGCTTCTTTTCACATCATCCACTGTCTCGTATTGACATATAGGTTTTTACTGTGGTACTGTTTCAGTATCAAGGCTGAGATATTTAGGCATCAAATTCATCATTTTGGTGTCATGACTAAGGGTGTAAGAACATGAGATACTGTATTGATTGTTAAAATCACTATGGACTTTAAATGAGTAGTTTTCATGCAGAGGTTGGTGGCAGACGGCGGCTCAGATTACACAGAAAGTAGTGCTCTGATGTTGGATGTTACCTTGCTGAATGCAAATGCAGATCTCACTGTTCTGATTGCACTCCTTTTATCTAAAAATATATCTCCTTGCTTACAGCATTGCTATATATCGCAGTGTGCTAAATCATAACTGCTGTGTCATGATACGTGTCTTATCTCGTCAACACAGCTTTAGTGGTGACAACACTACTTCACATGTACAAACAACAGCACACACAATACAATGGTGGTACAACTGTACGAAGGGAGTTGCTTCATTTTATGAACTCACAAACAGAACAATGTCTCCAGTATGTTGCTGTCCATCCATCCATTCTCCACCATTAACTTCATATCAGCAATGAATCTTTATCACGTCAGCGTTTTCAAACAGAACCTGAAGGCTAAAGTCCCCTCAGAGGGAAAACAGGCTTCACCTGATGAGATGGTTAGGAAGGTGATGCATCTACTTTCTCACACACACACACACACACACACACACACACACACACACACACACACACACACACACACACACACACACAAGGAGAAACCTGCAGGAGGACCGGCACCAGCGGAGTCTGTCGGACGAACAGGTGATGACTCCTGAAACTGTTTCTGAATTATTTAACAGCAATAAGAATATGAAAGGTAATTCATGTGAATGGGGTGTGTTGCAGGTAGAGGTGGTCAAGCACCCCATTGGTCACTGTTGGTCATACACACACACAGGTTCACAGTGAGCAGAACACACACAGGTGTTTAAATGTACATACAGACACACAGTCAAATATTGAACAAGAAGAGCTAAGAGTGCATCCACCCAATCACATGCACCGCTGCTCACACTCACACACACACACACTTGGCAAGCTCTCTGGCTGCTACACCCGCTAGTTCACAGCCAAAGAATGTGGAGTCAGAAGCAGAAAGACAGACACTGTGGAAATATGTGTGCGTGTGTGTGTGTGTGTGTGTGTGTGTGTGTGTGAGACATGTCTGGTGGCAATTACATGACAAGACTCTTTCTATCTCGCTACAGATGCATCGCTCAGCTTCATCCTCAGCATCTGTTGGGAATGAGACGCTTCTGCTGCCCGCAGGAAAACACACACACACACACACACACGCACACGCATGTGAATGTACACGTGCAAAGAGAGAAGGAAATCAAGGGATTTTGAGGAGAAATGTTGATTTTACGTGGAAGATTTGTTTGTTTTTTGTGTGTGAAGGTATGTGTGTGTGTGTGTGTGTGAGAGAGAGAGAGAGAGAGAGAGAGAGAGAGAGAGAGAGAGAGAGAGAGAGAGAGAGAGAGAGAGAGAGAGAGAGAGAGAGGGGAATGTGTCATGCAGGGGCAGAACACACTGAGACAGGAGGCGACATGGAAAGCCACACTGGTGGAACCAACAAACCGCACAATGTTATTTTCCATATTTATATGATTAATACACACATTATTACACCTATAGCAGCACACATTTCCAGCTCCCTAAAAAATAAAATTCTTCGTGGATGCGATGGTTTGATGGTCGAACCCACATGAATTCAGCTCGCTGCTATGTGTGTGTGTGTGTGTGTGTGTGTGTGGAGCCCTCACCCTGGAGAGGAGCATCAGACTGGTGAAGTTTCAGGAGGACAGAGAGGATGCAGTTCACAGACTGTATTTCTAATGCTGTCTGATGATGACCACCCACTGCAGGTCACTCTTCACGCGCCTCTTGTATTTACCACATCTGGTTACCATGCGTAAAAACATCGGGTTGGTTACCTTGTTCACGGCTCCCTGTCGCAGCAGTGACGGCTTCGACTCGTCCGTCTTCCCTCTGCTTAAATCCACAGTCCGCACAGTTCCGGTGCAGATCCGCTGCTGTGGTCCGTTCGCCGGTGTGTTTGTGTGCCCTCTGTGTCTCGCTATGTCTCCCGTTAAACGCGGAGTGCAGCACGCAGCCAGCCGGGCGGAGTGAGGGGAGCGGACCGGCGGCTCGGCTGCTTCAGCGTCACAGGAGAGGAGGGGAAGTGAGGAGGTCTCACTCTGATGGCGAGACACGTAGGTTTCACGCCTCCCTCTCGGTCACTGCTGCCAAGCAACGCATTGTGGTACCTGATCAGCTCCAGGTGTTCACTAGGAAAGGACAATTTCATTTTCTATCGTAATCACCTGAAATGATTCACTGCCTCTCCAAAAACAAACAAAAAATAGGTGATAGAAAAATGTATTAAGGTTTTGCAAATTCATTTCAGCTCGTCTGCCTTTCATGTAAGAGATGTCCTGGGTTAGACATTTCTTTTGTTAAGTTTCCAAAACCAGATACCAGATATGTCGTTGGCTGTTGTGTTTAGAGTAGCTGTTGGTGAACAGTTGTCATAGGAAGCAGTTAGCACCCCCGGTCCTGTCTGTGTAATGCAAACCATAGCCTGTTCTCTGCGTGTCCGCATTTTTATTGTTTCTCTGTGTGAACCGATTCAAAGTGCAATGTGTCAATCTGCACAGAATTTTAGTTTAAAACATTCAAAATATTTCTACTGAAAGAAGGATGGAGATAGTGAGTCACTGTAGCGTCCAGTCCAGGGGCTGAAGCCCCCCTAAAATGTTCTTCAGCCCCCCCAAATAATTTGGCATTATTGGATTTGGTGATGTCATTAAATTAAACTATTGTTTCTCACATGGACAAGTTATTTATAACTCTAACAAGCTACATATGTGCGTGCGTTCTGGTTTGTATGTTTTCTCCCCCTTCAAATTACAATCCAACAGCCTATCATCATACTTAACGATATAAAGTTAACACTGGCAGGCCCATTCTCCATCCATTGTGTGCGGCCCCTTTAAGAATTAGGATTTGGGAGTGACGCGGATATGAAAGCTAGTTTATCCGTCTTTCCTTTACAAGCAGGAAAATTATTTCTCTCTTTATTTGAGAAAAGTTCATATTTGTGTTGTCAAATTTCACTATGACCCTGAAATGCTGTCTCTTGTGTTATCATATACTGAATGCAAGCAAAACTACAGAGCAAAATCACACTCTTTCTGATTGAACCAATCTATGAACTGTCTGAAACAATGGATATCCACGGCCCCAAATGGGCCCCAAAAAAAATTACCGCACACTACGCGCGCGAACATGCCACTCCCCTTGGGGCTAAGCCCCCCCTTTCTTTGAATCCTAGAAACACCCCTGGTCCAGTCTGTCCTCAGTCCAACATGAGAGGACGTAGGAAGCTTGTAAACGATAGGCTACATCCATGGCCCGTGTACATTTCAGTTTGATTATTGGATTAAATCCACAGCGGCAGAGACGACACAATGAAATGCACCCTGACCTCACGCTCCCCTCCACCAGGAGGCTACAGTGAGAGTAGAGCGTGAGGCAGCTCCAGGAGACGCACCTTCTGTTAGCAGTTAGCTCCAATTAACTTTGTGTTTCTTTGTTGACCCAGGATAAATATGATCCGTATCAACTCAAATGTATCAAGAGCATTTTGTTATACACAGATATTATGCTATTATGATTGCTGGGTAATATGTATGTTGATGTCGTCCAATGTCAAGTATTTGATCAGGTGAGAGACGATCCTCTGGTGTGTGAGTACTGCTTCATAACTGCATCATAGCGAGCACTTTCTACCTAATGCCACTGAACAGACGCTTTTATGGTTCTCCTTTAAATGTGACCATTTGGAGAAGATGTAACTAATTATACAATTATGAATTACTTGTTGTTTTATTTCAACTTTAAGGTTTTTAATGCATTCATTTAATATATGGCTCTGAATTTTCTTTATTTAGTTTTGCAGAAAAATAGATTTGATTTGATGTAAAGTTAGTTTCTTGACTCAAACTACTGTAGAATCAGTAGCGAAATATTCATATATTAAATCCCAATTAATTCAATTTCAATTCAATTTTTCTTGCATAGCAGAAAATCACAAATCACAAATTTGCCTCAGAGGGCTTTACAATCTGTACACATGTGACATCATCTGTCCCGGAACCCTCACATCAGAACAGGAAGAACTCCCCCAAAACCCTTTAACTGGGAGAAAAAAAGAAACCTTAAGGAGAGCAACAGAGGAGGATCCTCTATCAGGAGGGACAGAAGTGTGATAGCTGTCATGTGTACAGAATGAACAACATAACAGAGTTACACATGCAATGCATATGACAGAAATGATTCATATAATGAGAGTAGTAAGTATAATAATGATGGAAAAATTAAGACTACTAATAATAACAGCAGAAGTGGATATAGTAGAATAACAATGATAACAAAAGCAGTAATGGTATCGGCAAAAACTAATAATACTACCAATAATAAAGATAGGTGTCAGGTAAGGCCATGGCAAGAGGCAGGACCAGGGTCCAGATATTACCACGATCCACGGAAACATGTGAGGAGAGAAAGCACAAAGACTCCGAGGAAGAAGCAAAGTTAGTAATGAACATTAATGGGACATGAATTCATACAGAAGGAGATAGAGAAGAGGAGAGAGGAGCTCAGTGAATCCTAGGAAGTCCCCCGGCACTCTAGGACTATAGCAGCTTATCTAGGGGCTAGTCCAAGACAAACCTGAGCCAGTTCTAACTATAAACCTGAGCCAACCCTAACTATACACCTGAGCCAACCCTAACTATAAACCTGAGCCAGCCCTAACTATAAACCTGAGCCAGTTCTAACTATAAACCTGAGCCAGCCCTAACTATACACCTGAGCCAACCCTAACTATAAACCTGAGCCAGCGCTAACTATGAACCTGAGCCAGCCCTAACTATAAACCTGAGCCAGCCCTAACTATAAACCTGAGTCAGCTCTAACTATAAACCTGAGCGAGCCCTAACTATAAACCTGAGCCAGTCCTAACTATAAACCTGTGCCAGTTCTAACTATAAACCTGAGCCAGTTCTAACTATAAACCTGAGCCAGTTCTAACTATAAACCTGAGCCAGTTCTAACTATAAACCTGAGCCAGTTCTAACTATAAACCTGAGCCAGTTCTAACTATAAACCTGAGCCAGTCCTAACTATAAACCTGTGCCAGTTCTAACTATAAACCTGAGCCAGTTCTAACTATAAACCTGAGCCAGTTCTAACTATAAACCTGAGCCAGTTCTAACTATAAACCTGAGCCAGCCCTAACTATAAACCTGAGCCAGTTCTAACTATAAATCTGAGCCAGCCCTAACTATAAACCTGAGCCCGTTCTAACTATAAACCTGAGCCAGTTCTAACTATAAACCTGAGCCAGCCCTAACTATAAACCTGAGCCAGTTCTAACTATAAACCTGTGCCAGTTCTAACTATAAACCTGAGCCAGCCCTAACTATAAACCTGAGCTAGCCCTAACTATAAACCTGAGCCAGTTCTAACTATAAACATGAGCCAGTCCTAACTATAAACCTGAGCCAGCCCTAACTATAAACCTGAGCCAGCCCTAACTATAAACCTGAGCCAGTTCTAACTATAAACCTGAGCCAGCCCTAACTATAAACATGAGCCAGTCCTAACTATAAACCTGAGCCAGCCCTAACTATAAACCTGAGCCAACCCTAACTATAAACCTGAGCCAGTTCTAACTATAAACATGAGCCAGTCCTAACTATAAACCTGAGCCAGCCCTAACTATAAACCTGTGCCAGCCCTAACTATAAACCTGAGCCAGTCCTAACTATAAACCTGAGCCAGCCCTAACTATAAACCTGTGCCAGCCCTAACTATAAACCTGAGCCAGCCCTAACTATAAACCTGTGCCAGCCCTAACTATAAACCTGATCCAGCCCTAACTATAAACCTGAGCCAGTTCTAACTTTAAACCTGAGCCAGCCCTAACTATAAACCTGAGCCAGCCCTAACTATAAACCTGAGTCAGCCCTAACTATAAGTGTTTTCAAAAAGGAAAGTTTTAAGCCTACTCCTAAATGTGGTGAGTGTGTTTGCCCCCCGGACTGAAGCTGGAAGCTGGTTCCACAGGAGAGGAGCTTGATAACTGAAGGCTCTGGCTCCCATCCTAGTTTTTAAGACTCTAGAACCACAACTAACCCTGAATTCAGGGAGCACAGCTCTCTAGTAGGATAATATGGTACTATAAGCTCTTTAAGATATGATAGTGTCTGACCAATGAGGGCTTTGTAGGTGAGGGGAAGGACTTTACATTATATTCTAGATTTACAAGGAGCCAGTGCAGAGAAGCTAATACAGGAGTAATATGATGCCTTTACTTAGTTTTTGTTAGTACACGAGCTGCAGCATTCTGGATCAACTGGAGAGATTTCAGAGACTTATTAGAGCAGCCTGATAATAAGGAATTGCAGTAATCTAGTCTAGAAGTAACAAATGCATGAACTAGTTTCTCTGCATCGCTTTGAGACAGGATGTGCCTGCTTTTTTAAATATTACGAAGGTGAAAAAAGGCAGTCCTAGAAATGTGTTTTATCTGGGAGTTAAAGGACAAATCCTGATCAAAGGTAACTCAGAGATTCTTTACGGTGCTGCTGGATGCCAGAGCAATGCCATCTAGAGAAACTATATCATTAGATAACTGATTTCTGAGGTGTTCTGGGCCTAGGGCCTACTTAATAACTTCAGTTGTGTCTGAGTTTAACATCAGGAAGTTGCAGGTCATCCAGGTTTTTATGTCCTTAAGACATGCTTGCAGTTTAGTGAGCTGGTTGGTTTCATCTGGTTTGATCGATAGATATAATTGAGTATCATCTGCATAACAATGAAAGTTTATGGAGTGTTTTCTGATAATATTGCCTAAAGGAAGCATATAGTATATAAGGTGAACAAGATTGGTCCAAGCACAGAACCTTGTGGAACATCATGACTAACGTTGGTCTTCATCGAGGTTTCATCGTTTACAAACTGAGATCGATCTGATAAATAGGACTTAAACCAGCTTAGTACGGTTCCTTTAATGCCAATCAAATGTTCTAGTCTCTGTAACAGGAAGTAATGGTCAATGGTGTTGAATTTTAAACATCTTTGGTCATTTTTAGATGATTTCGACATTGTGGATGAAGTCTTTGAATTTGATGGGCTTCTTTCAGGTTCTTTCTATAATGTTATTATAACAACAACAAGCTCTTTTACAGGACATGATGTTACATTGATGCCCTCACAGCTCATTTCAAGGCTGTCGTATGCAGCATTCTCCTTCAATACTGGACCACTATCAGAAAATGTTGTCCCTATTAGTCACTTAGACACAGAAACATGAGGAAATACTGTTACGGTTGAAAAATATAGCAAAGTTACCCTTTAAGAAAGCACACCATGATCCAGGGTCTATGTGTAATCATCGGCCAGTCTCGAACCTTCCATTCTTTCCTAAAGTAGCAGAAAGCGTTGTGTCTCAGCAACTGTCAGCCCACATATTTCACAATAATCTTTTTGAAACATGTCAGTCTGCTTTAAGAACCTGCCACTCCACTAAAAAGATGAATGCTCTTCTGCATACTATGGTTCTGCTTCTGCTTCTATTACTGGATCTCCGGGCAGCTTTTGACTCCATAGATCACTGCATAGTGCAAGAGCAACTGTAAAATCCATTTGGTGTCCCTCGTGTGGTAAAAGTTTGACTTTTCTGAACACGGCATATTTCATATAACAAAACAAACATTTTCTGATGTGAAATCTGTTCTTGGTTGTCTGCTTTTCTCTCTTTATATTTCAGCTCTTGGCCAAATTCTTCTCAGTCATGGAATTTGTTTCCACTGCTACGCTGAATGTGATCGAACCACCAACTTTGTGGTTATAAAACGACCCACTTTACCCACTGAGCCACAGCCGCCCCAACTGGAACAGGATGTCACAAAATGCCCTGTTATAACTTATATATCATAACTCCTGTTGTAACTTATATATTATAACTCCTTATTATAACTCCTGTTATAACTCATATATTATAACTCCTGTTATAACTTATATATTATAACTCCTGTTGTAACTTATATATTATAACTCCTGTTGTAACTTATATATCATAACTCCTTATTATAACTCCTGTTGTAACTTATGATAAAAGCTGAGCTGCTGGTCCATCATGCTCGACTTAGACACCAGTTTGATGGAGTTACAGTAACTCTACAGCTGTGAGATTTCTCTCCGTTTGACAACCAAGAGTCTTGGTGTTGTTTGATCGTACTCTCTCTTTGAATTAGCATCTTAAACACAACACAGTCAAAATCAGGTGTTTTCTGTCCTGATCCTGATCCGAATGCAGAGATCCTTTGATCCAGATCCAGGCTTGATTGTTGTAATGTTGTTGTCATGGCTTGCCTCCTGCTAGTGCTACAAGTCTTCAAATGGTTCAGACTGTAGGACTAGGATACACCAGTTTTAGCCTCCCTTCGTGTGGGATCAGACTTTAAACTGCTTCCTGACCTGCACCGTTGCACATGGACACGCCCCTTCCCACCTGTCTCACCTGTGATCTCTGAAACCTTACAGTCCAATCAGGACTGTCCAGTCTCAGAATACAGGGCTCCTGTCAGTCCTCTAACAAGAAAGTCACAGGCTCTCTTGCCCCCTGTGGAATAACCTTACTGCTGACGCCACAGTCTGACTCCCCCTCCATCACTTCTCTACAGCTTACCTGCCTCACCGAGTGAGCCCTCCTCTCGAGCATAGAGGATCTCTGGCGGCAGCAGCACGCAGTGTCCTCCCGCAGCGCGCTTCCAGAGCGAATGATCGTGAGCAGAAACACGGTGGCAATTGTAGCCAAGTGATTGAAAAGGATGTGCGAAGTCTCCGTGACTATCTGTTATTAATTAAATAGTTCTCTCAGCGCCATCTCGTTTACACTTGTGCAAGCAGAAAGAATGTGGAGCCACGAGCTGTTACACAAGCACACAGTGTGCAAGCAGACAGACTGCTGCTCAGTAGTATAGAGATGCAGAAGTAGAACAGCACGACACAGAGATTGGTATGCTCAAAGAACTGACGGTCTACAATTGTAGAAAGTAGGCGGGGATAAACACCTGACATCTGGAACACTTCACTGGTTTGGTCCAGTACAGCAGCAGCTCATCACTATTTACAGTCTCATGGTTGTTTTTCAATCAATCAAGTTTTTTGCAGTTTGTAAAAAGGGCAGAAGAAAAAAGAGAGCCCAATTTCAAAGATGTTCAGTAAAACATGTCACAGATAAAAGCAGCTCATTCACACATTGGGTTTTGTGATAGCCTGGCTGCAGAAGTCTGCATAGTTTGTAGGAAAGTTATGCGACATTACTATTCTAAAGGTGTATATATATAAATACACTGAAAAAAATGTTATGTTGAATTTACTTAATTTTTTTAAGTAAGTGGTTGCACGAAATAAATTTATCTAAATCCAGATATATTTTTTAAGTTGACTTTACTTAATATTTGTAAGTCATTTTAGCTTAATTGTATCTATAATTTCAGCCCAACTGTTTTGAGTAGAGTTAACCCAAATGTTTTAAGAAATTCCAACTAAACCCATGCTCAGTTTACTAGAATAGATCATGTAACTTTAACCTTTTTTTGGTTTAGATTCAAATCAATTTAATCTTTTAATTTCTACATACTAAAATTAAGTTTAATTTACTCAAATATTATTAGTATTTTCTTTCAATATATTCAAATAAAGCAAACACATTTTTTTATGCAACTCTTACTTTATTATATTGTAACAAAATGTACTTGTACCATCCACTTAAAAACAGTGTACCATTAAAAACAACGTACCATTGCCATTCAAAATAAAAAAAGAAACATACCAATGAAAGTAGTACATGAAGCATGTAAATCACCCAAGTAATCCTCTACTACAAATAGTGGCAATGACAACATTAGATCAGATCTGTGGAGCAGTCTCTTCCACAACTGGATGTAAACGAATATAAAATAATAAAATCGTAAATGCTTCACTTCAGAACAAAAGGTGGTATTTCAATAAAAACAAGACCAAGTGCAGTGGCAAATAAAATCAAGATGTAACATGAAACATGTGACTTAAACAGACTTAAACTTAAACTTTTCTGAATGAAACTATATCTGTGAGGTGTCATAAAAGATTTACATAGGAACTAATGAGCTTTGTTCTGAGTGCCATTAGTCAGATAGGATTGCGAGATAACTCATTGGGCTAACACATTGGTTGGTAGGGTCTTTTCATTGGACATTAGAAAAAAATTATAACTAAAAAGAATATTTTTTTTTAGGTTTTTGATGGTTTTAAATGATTTAGCCTGTTAATGGATCATCATTATCCTATAACAACCATGTTGTTTAATGGTTCTGGATTTAATTTCCACACCACAAACTTTGTCAAAGCCTTACTGTTTTGTTCTGTTTACTAAGTATTGGATGTCAGAGCATTATTGAATGCACTACCAGGGAGTGTTTAGAAAATGGAACCTGTTCGCAACACTGTGCAGCAAGTTGTTCATTTTCATATAAATATTCTCAGCGTTAACGACAACATGAACTTTCTAAAATGTATGTGGGTGACATTACGGTCTTAAGACATAACTGTTGACTTCCAAATCAATTAAAATGACTTACCATATATTCCCGAACGAGCTGACCATCATTCTCGCCCAGGTGGATGCAAAGAGCCTTGAGGATTGCTGCCCTTTTGAGGTTGACATCACTTGTCTCCTGTGTAAAATAATTACAATTATTAAAGTAATTCTAAATACATAAACAATAACAATGTCTAAATTGTACAATATTTGTCAGCTGTAGTAGTTGTTATAAAGTAATAAAGTTGCTCCACAGTATGACAATTGGTATATATTTGGTATACATATTTGCCTCTTGCAAGATCTCCAGATGTTTGGCTAGTTTCTGGCCAGCAACTCCGCCCTTCTTCTCGAAGACAGATGTCAGCTGGGGTAAATGGCTGTCCAACTGTGCCATGAAGGTAGATTCAAGTGGGATGGTTGTAATGCGCTGGAATTCAGCATGTACCTTGTAGAAAAAATGAAACAACAGAAAACAAAGAGCACTGTGTTATGCCATTGGTGCAATACTTTGTAGCTACTATATCATTAAAAAATAAATTCTAGTTTTAAACTCCTCATTAACGAAGACTGTCTTTGATAGCATGTGTATTGGTGCACAGTGTGTTCTAGCCAGACACATTCCTATTAATCTAGCGTAATTGCAAGAAATAAAAACTAAACCTGTTGGCTTTCCTTCAGACAATCAAAGAGAAGACAGTTAGTTAGAGACAAGCTGAAGTGGAATATCAAGTAGCTTAAGAGCCAGATAATTTTCTTGGGAGTTGGTAGAGACCAAAAACAGAGCTGGAAGAAAAAGGGTATTAGACTTATATTTATCAGGTGACGAGATACAGAACTCCAAAATGTATGATCATGTTGCTCTGCATCAGTTTAAAGTGCAAAGTAAAGAGGCAACTGTTTTAAGATATGTTTGCTAAGATATTCAACATATCAACTGTATAATGAGTATATGTCAGCTTGCTGTGGGGTTTTTCTGCCCTCAAGTGACCAAAATGAATTACTTCAGTAAACTGATCAATTACTATGGGGGATATAATTGTTTCAAATGTATCGTCACCTTGTCACTATTCAGGTTACAGCAGTTAAACACCAAAATTGTACAAAGATAAGAGGCACATTGGGAAAAAAGTTAGCATGTGCTTACCTCATCGATATGGAAAAGTGCAGGCCACCTGACTTTAAACTCTCCAGCAGACAGCTTTCCCTGCACCACCTCTTTTCTTCTGTAGGAGAATGTTTTTGACATCTTCTCTCTTACAGAAGGTGCATTGTTTCTTTGTCTGACGTCATTTAACAGTTTAAGTCTCAGACGTTCAAGGCTTTCATCTGTTTCACCAGCAGGGTGTGAAGGACAATAGTTGACCTCAGCCCTTTTAGGTCTCTTCACATTTTTGGCTGGGATGCATTCATCACTAGATTTGTTTTTGAAAGCATTTACAGTCACTTCTGGACAGCCAATGTTTCGCATCTTTGTCCGGTAATTAGCCATTTTATATTTCAGGTTAATCATCCAGCCATAGTAACCAGTGGCAGTTGGTTCTTTCAAACAGGGACATTTTTTGGATGAGTGCCCCTGCTACCTCATCTACTTGGTAATTTTGTGGATATGCCATATACTGGAAAATCTCCTCGGCTAGCTTCTCTAAGATGTCAGACTTCAGCCCTGGAGTGATCTGCAGTCGCGTGCCAGTTTCTCTGAAGCTCTCATTTCCACGTTGAAGCTGCACCTCTACGTTGTATGGAAAGCGAGGAATGGGGAATTCACGTGGCCATGCATGTGTTCTCAGTTCGGAGTCTGTACGTGGCAGAATAATGGTCTTATCAGAGTCTGTTGAGGACAATGAGGACAGATTGGGAGATGTTGGGCTGCTTCGTGGTGCTACAGATGACCCGGAAATGCTGGGAGAATTCTGCATTGAAGTCGATGGACTGGCACACACATCGTTTAGTATGTACACCAACTTGATTGTACTTTTGTCCTGTATGTCTTGTACTGTTGTAACATTCATGAATTCATTATTGAAATCAGGATCCATGAACTGAAGACGAAAGTCTCTGTCAATTCCAAATTCTTGGCAAATTGTATTGTGTAACTCTGACAAAGTCTCTGGCATTCCTGAAGGGACATCAAGTCTTCTGTAATCATCGTTGTCCACAATGACTCTCAACCTCATAGGCTGAGCCATTCTTCAATCTAATTGTTAAAGGAGACAAAACAGCATGTTGTTAAATCAACAATGTATAGTGTTGTTACTTCGGTACAACATTTTATTATGAACAGAGTTAGAGCAGGAAACTACTGCAACACAAGTTGAATCTGCATTTAAAACACAACTAATTTGACCACCACTCTCTTTGGGTGAAATTACCACAAAACTGAAAGAAGTTTGTGTTGTAGTAGTTCTTGTTTTGAACCTGACATATTTTAACTGACAGTTCTAAACACACAAATATTTAATTAAAAGGATCTCCATACAATATTCAAAGCATTAATATAGCAGCAAACAACTATTGTCTATGCAAGGAATTAGAGGAGTAATGTCCACCTGGATAGATAATGAAATCACTCTCCCTGTGTGTGTTGTTATCAGAGCTTTTCTGTTTTGTTTTTTTTACATATCTGGTCTGGCTTTGTGTGCTTTTAGTGCATGTGAGCATGCCCCACTGGCTAGCGCATGGCTACTGCTCTGCACTGCACGGCATACCTGTCAGATCAGTTGTGTTGAAAACTGTGTGGAGGCACTAGATATGCTCAAAAAAAAGAAATGTCAGTGAACTGGATACCTTACCATAGAAAATTCTCAAAAGGATTATATTTTCTATCTTTACAAAAATAAATAATTTTGACCTCTTGTTACCATATTTAATATATTACTATTAACTCATGCAACGAATGAACACAACACAAATTACCATAACCTAACCTTTTATGTGTATGAATCTTCTAAGTGTCACCATTCGCCATCCTCCAATCCTGTAATCTGCCAAGGGATACTGGTCTACCAAGGCGCCAAGTTGAATGAGAGAGACTTTTGATGTGGGACATAACTCAAATGCCCTAAAATGCTCCCTATACCAAGCACTCAGCTCTTTCACAATAAAGCTCAGGCTCTTCTCGACAACAATCATCTGGATAATCTCCGCAAACTCTGGCAAGCCACCAGCTGAGCCATAAACAAGGACCATACCTTCCCTGTAGTTCACTCCATTAACAGATGCATTATTTGTGAGCTGACAGTGAGTAATATCAGGGTCTTTCAGCTGTAGAACCTTCTGTACATCCTGATGCAAAATTTCAACGGAGACAGTTGAGACAGCCGAGACAGTCAAGCCAGACCTTTCGGTTGTGTCTGACTCCAAGTGATATGACATCATGTACTGATGCTTCACTGCCAGGGACAAGAGTATGTTTTTAAAGCAGCGAGTGTGACGAACAACCTGCTTAAAAAAACTGTGTTTTGCCTCAAACCTCATTGTCCACATCCCAACTAGTGGGCCAAAACGTCTGATCATCTGTGGATAGTGTTCCACAAAATGATGTTTCGGCAACAGCCTTAAACCTGGAAACACCTCTTGTAACCTATATCTATGGTCACAAATCTTGGTTTCAAGGAAAGCAATAGATTGTGTTGTGTGGTCTGGTGCAACAACTAGTTCAACGATATATTTTAAGTCCAAAATGACCTGCCAGGCTGGCTCATCTGGGGGCACCAATTGTCCAACCAAAAACGGAATCAATCGCAAAAGGCTCCAGTTCTCATGAGCATTTCCTCCAATAGTTTTTTTCAGTGTGAACGCCTTGGGAATAGCATGAGGACGGTTGCTCTTGTCTGTCCACTTGTAAGGAAATTTCTGAATGGACTCATTGAGATTTTCAAGTGTGAAATATTTTTGGGAAATTAACAAGTTGAGGCAGTGTGCCAGCTCGACTGGTAATATGCCTTCAAAAATGTCATGTGCAAGATCTGGAGGGTAGCCAGTGCAGACATTGAAATGTGAAAGATGTGAAGAGAAAACACACTTTCTTTTAACTCCATAACAAGGTTTTGCATTGTCCTGTGCTGACCTCACATGCACCTCATGCGTCTCTTTGCTTCGGAGAGTAAAAGCACCTGAACTTACTTCTGTCTCCTGAATTTCAGACTTTTCTGCCACACAAAAACGGCACATGTAGGCACCTGCAAAACTCTCAATAAATCCAGCAAGTCCATGTGCTCCCAAATTGTCGGCTATGACACACTGTATTGTGCCCTTAACACAATCTCCAAGTTGTGCAATAAAAATACCTTGACTTTCTAAAATGACAAGATCCCTCAACAAGGGCTCTAGGACCCTTTCATAGCCATATGTCCTCACATCTTCAGACCTGCAGAGTAAGGCCAAATAAATTGAAGATAATGAAGAATGGCAACCTGGTGGTAAATTGCTGAGAGTCCAATAAACGCCACAGATCTTGTGCTTTTTACGAGATGTGCCAAGTGGATTACATATCTCAAAATCATCAACATACAAATTCAGTAACACTCGCAACTCACCTCCAGACAAAAAAGGATTATCCTTGAAAACCAAACCGTCTCGAAAAGACTTGTATACCACTTCTTCTTCTCTACCCTCTGATATGAGATGACTATCTAACGATTTGTTAAGGATATGACCATCAGTGAAAAGCTGCTGCAAAAACTTCAATAGTGGAACATACTGCAGCGTTTTTTTTATCTTTGTCATCCAAGATATATTCTATGGGTTCAACAACTTTAAAATTATCTTTGTAGAATTTCTTGTGTTTAAATGATGTTGCCAAAGGACAACCTTTTCCAATAGACTTATACACAGGATTAGATGTGCACAGAGCAGATGCAAGTTCTTTAATGACTGACTGGTCAACTTGCAGATTGTAACTATTCAGTGTGTATGTATAACATTTCCTGTACTACACAAGGATGCTGTGCTCAACAAATATTGAAATTCATCCAGCAATTCATCAACTGCAGCACTTGGCACATGAAAGATACTTTCCAGCTTTAATAACACTGCAGCAATTTTTTGTTGTATTATATCTGGCTGATCCTTTGAAGTATCTAAATCAACATCACCAACCTGACTTTCATCGCGAACTTCCTCACTGTTTGAAACACCAGGCTCTCCAGTTTCAGCTACACAAGTTTCTTGTACTACACCATCCTTGAAATCCACCAATGAATGTAAATGGTGCCTCCAACTTCTGTGCGATTTGAAGGTGCTATATATGTTGGATTTGTATTCACAGCCTTTAAACATACAAGTGACTGTCTCATTGTTTTTCAGATGATGGCTGATGTGTAAAAAATAATCACGTTCTGTTCCAAGGTCATTACAGCCACATAAATGACAGGCAAATGTAGTAAAAATGTCAGTAGAGTGCTTTAAGGTAGTGGTATGATTCCTCGACAAGTGTGCCAAAAGTGCATTCCAAGTCTTATAAATGCATGGACAATCAGGATATATACACTTAATATGATGGCCACGTCCAAAATGACTATGTTTTAGTTTGTAATGTTTAAGAATTTCTGATCGCCTAGAAACTTCAGCGCCACAGTCTTTACACTGCCACATAAACTAGACAAACAACAAAGAGAGAAAAAGGGGAAAAAACAAACAAAAAAACCCCATTAGTGATGGTGTTTATACAGTCACCTGTGGGGCATGGTGATCTGCATCAGCTTTGATTACATAAAGCCATGCACTGTAAAGCAAATAAAACAATGTAATAATAATAATTTAAGTCATTGTTTGGGCCAGGAAATCTAATATTGAGCTGACTAAAGCGGACCTAAATCCTAAAAGTTGTTGAGAGCCTACACATGATCAGTGGCAGATTTACTTTGCTTTGCTGTCAACAATTACTGTTCTATAGAGAGTGCAAAAATACCACAGTTACAGAATATTTATCCTCAGCAGTACTGCCGGGATCAGCATAGCTGTGAAGAGTTTGTTTGTAAAGTACTTACCAAAAGAATATGAGGTCCCAAAGACTTAGGTTCTGTTCCACATCACATCAACATCAGAAAGAAAAACCTGCAATAAAAATGCAGGAATGGTCAACTTTGAGGGAAAAAAGGCAATTGTCCAATTATCATTACTAACTTAGGTTGTTTTGTGTAAGATTAGAATTAAAATTGAACTATGATATTACAACAGTAAATGGAGCTTTTTTTCTACCTTCAATGAAATCTGAATTAATAACAGAGACAAAATACTGTGGGTAACTATTGTAGTTAGTTAATTTCTAATGAAATCAGAGCAGAAAACAGAGCTAAACAACTTTGGTACACTAGGCAAACAAAATATTATCTTATCCATTTTGTTTTTTCCCCATCTACCAAAACCTTAACAAGTATTTTCACTGGACTGTGGTCATGAATCACCTTGCTACAAGCTGCTCCGTCGTCTACAGAGCAGCTGCAGCTTCCTCCAGTGCTTTTAGACCCACCTTTAGCTACTAGTTTAGCTTATTGAGGTATAAGCGAGACAGAAAAAGCTACCACGAAGTGAAAAGACACAGAAAATAATTGAGCAGAACCGCGGGGGAAAATAAATAATTTCATGAAAAAAATGTATTTAAAATATATATATTTTTTTGTATTAGTTATGGCCGTGTAAAAACAATTTCAACGTGCCGCCAGAGAGAACCAAAAGCACCTTTATCAACGACATTTCACTTGTTTTTTTTTCCTAATATTACCGCACTGATAAGTTGAACTTGGAAAATATATTTAAAGTCGGCCCATAACGTTGATACAGTAGGCACGACGAGGCTACAAGCAGAGGCAGCCGGGAAGGTCAAGCTACAAGCTATTAACGTTAGCTAAATAACATTAACATTAGTCAATTGACCTTGGTAAGATTCGATTGAAAGTGGCAAGACACTCTTGATAAACTCCAACAATAAAAACAGTAAATGCTTCACGCATTTATCTTGAGAGCAGCATCAAATTATGTAAATATTACACTTAAATTATGCTACTACACAACGAATGCTAACGTTAAGCTAATGTTAGCAGATCTAGGCCTGCGTTAACGTTAGCTAATGTTAATCTATCGAAACACACAGAAGACAGCCTTAATGTTAGCTAGCTAACTAACGCTACTTCTATTGGTGGAATAAACATCCTGTTTAAGCAAAAATATAATACAGCCATGGATATAAATTGCTTACTTACTGAAAACGTAGAGCCTTGGATAACCTTGGACAGCCAGGAGATACGAAGCGAATCTCTCCGAGTGAAATAAATATCCGCCTCCAGAAAAAAAGTGGGGGATTGTGGATGCACATGCGCAGACAGGTGGAAATGTGCGGAAATTAAATTGTACATATTTTTTTCCTATTACTTTTAAACGAATGAAATGGACCTGTTTTACACATTGGCAGTACATGTTATGATTACTTAAAAAAGATAAGAAGGATTCAATAACACATTAAAATCAATTAAATAACCTTGATTAAATCATGTAATATTTACTAGGGGTCCGAATCAGTTTTTTCAGTGAAAAAGGGAAAAAAGGCTGTAGGCCAATAAAAAAGGGAGTATACTCCCTTTTTTAAAAAGGGAGTATACTCCCTTTTTATATACTAAGAGACAGTGGAACAATTATCAAAGGCACACAGGATTAGAGATAAATGTTCATTTCTATTAATACAGCATGTACATATACAAGATATATAGTTGAGGAGAGGGGCTGCAGCACCTCCACTGTAAAAACCATCAGTGATGATGCATTTTCACTGAGTAAAGAGACTAAAAGGCTACAGCATCCATACTGTTTGACTGTCAGCAGAGACACTGCTGCTGTGCTGTAGACCATATTTCATGATTTGCTGTAGCTCTTAATTATAAAAAATAATCCAGTGACTAGTTGTTGAGAGAGAGAAATAAAAGTTGAGCCTCGTGAGGGCGAGTGAGAGAGACGTGTGCAAATCACCAAAGAGAGAAAAAACTAAACGGTTCATCGGTGAAGTGGATGAACTGCACAGATGGAGTGTGTGATAACGGACAACCAGAGATGAACCTGTGACAGCTGTCTAATACGAACGGGTCCAACACAAGTTGAATGTGCATCGCTAGATGTGTATACGTATGTAGTGTAATGGCTGTAACGTTCATCTATCATCTCTGTTTATGATAAACTGCTCATGAGCCCATCTCACTCTTCTTCTTGTCTGTGTAATGAACACATAAATGTTGGTGTGCAAGTTATCTTTCTGTTCTGTGAAGCATTCTAAAATAAGTGTCATCATTTTTAATAACTGTTGATTATCCAGGTCATTTCAATTCATGCAAAAGCCATGAAAGGGATTGTGCATTTAGTGTGATTTTATTATATGGAGTGAGTTGCTTTTAGCCCAACAAAATATCATAATACATTTCTTATTTTTAATACATTTCAGTCCAAAGTGGTGGTTTGACATAACTGTGCATAATATTCCTGGAGCCAAGCCAGAACCTCCACCACAGACCGACTTCTCAGCCACTCTTGTTTGGTTCACAGTAATTGTACCAAAGACTCCATGGATCTCTTACTTTCCTGAGGGCTGGTGGTTCTTCAGTGGTTGGATGAAGACACCGTTTTAGTGGCTGGATTAGAGTTTGGATTTCCACTGTGGACACTCAGCTGACTGCACTCACTGTAGCCTCACTGCAGGCTTCAGATAAAAGCTTCTACAACATGCAACGATTTTGTTATAAGGTTGATAAGTGACTGCTTCAGAAAGCACCAGCCTACTTAACTGCACTCTAAACAACATTTACATGATCAATGCAGGCATTTACATGCTTTTTGCTTGCGAGTCACTCTGGATATTCCTATATTGCTACAATATTAGTTTGAGTTCGGATGCCACCAAAAGACAAAAACTGTCAATTTCATATAGAATCTTGTTGCTTTTCGTTTGGTCTCCTTTTCTAATAATGCATGTATAACCTCAGCACTGTAATGCACAACCATGTCATTCACATATTTTTTTTGTATGCTGCAGTGATGTCACATCACTGTTGTTAGGGCCAGAACCTCTGGACGAAGAGAGAAACCGCCCCTCTCACTGCAGCCATGTGCTTCTGGTCATTTCCAAAACAAAACAGCTGGTTCAAGTTAAAATCAAATGGATTTATTATCCCACAAACGCAAAAACACTTACAAACCGAATCACACTATTAATAATCTAATGTTCCATTGAACAGAGGCCAAATATGTCGCACTGTATTCCACATCAGGTCTGACCTTCTCCGGACACTCACAGTTCTTTTGTCTTCCCAGTGTCTCTGGAATGTCCCGTATCAGCTCAGTGATTGGCTGAAATCCAATAAGCACCTCCTTGGCCTCTGACCCGATGGTCCATCCTCCTTTGAAGCCAGCGTGTCTTCCCCTTGACCATTTCCTGCTTTCTTCCTGAAGACGGTTCCTCTGCTTGGCTCATCTGTTACCATATATGGTCGTGTCCTGCAAAAATCCCTCACTCTCCTACCATTCCTCTAATCACCAGTCACTACTGGTGATTAAATACATCCTAGAGTGACACAATTAGGATCTGTTTCAGCTGCGCCTAATTAAGTCTCTTCCCGGCACCGTTCCCTGAACCACTCCCACACTCCGACCCCTCCACAGCTGAGCCCACACACGCCCCGCCACCACAAATACATTCAGTGACTATGCTTTTTGGTTTAAAACTTCTATAAGTAAATATACTGTAACATATAATATCCACCACTAGGGGTGCTATTAAACATACTAGGAATGCTTTTAAACTTAAATTCCTCACAATGTCTCAATAGTTCTATGACCAAAAAGACAAGAGAACAAACACAACGGAAATTGAGTCTCACAGAAATTAATTCAAACCACACAGAGAACAATAAGGAACACAATTTTGGGCTTTTGAAAAATGTTCTCCCAAGTCTTGGGAATCAGGTAAAAGGAATAAACAGGAGGGACACCACACAACTGTCTGTCAGCTCCTGCAGAAAGGTCCTGTGGGTTTTTGGTTTGTTCTGCTCCCTCCTTGTGCTTGAGTTCAGTTGATGTCCAGGGGGTCTTGCTTCCTCCTGGCGGATGAACCTTTATGGCACCGGACATATATTAGGATCCGTCTCAGTGTTACAGGACATGGCTAACTGTACTGGCTATATGTGCGACCGTGCCTGACGTGGAGATCTGGATCTGAAACTGGATCTGGTCCATCATCTGAAACTTTGGGCCTTGGTGTGTGATGCAAAATGGAAAATACACAAATACAAATCATAAGAAATGTTAAAGGTTTGAAATATCAGATCATCTGTATAAGAGCAGTATTTTGCACACAGGATATGAGGACAATGGCTAATGCTGTGTTCACACCAAACGCGGCGCCAATTATTCACGCGAGTAGATTACATACAAAGTCTGTGCAGAGACGCGATGAGACTGGAGTGACGCAAATTTGCGATGGCGCGGCGCGTATTTGGGCGAATTCGCGTCAAACGCCAACACCCCCCAAACGCGTGAGTTGACATTATTCAACTTTGTCGGAAAAATGGCGTGAAAATAGCCTATCAGCGTTGAGATGTTTCTCCTGTCATCACTGACGTCCTGCCGTTGTTGAATCAGGAGACAAATACTGTAGCCGTCTGTGTTCACCCAGAGCTTTACAATACCTCATAGCAATAGAGACCGGACCAAACTATGTGTATAGATGTGTGTGTAAACCTTGCAGAGAGAACTAACTAAACATGAATTCAAACTTTTTACAAATCTGCATCATTATGTAGTTATTTCGGAGTCCCTTTTTGTCGGTTTATTGCCATTAAATCACAACCAAATCAGTTTATTTGTGTTCATACAGCTGTAGTAAACAGTCGACGTGTGGCTTTGCTAGACACAGTGAATACAGCTCAATACAATTCACGGAGCTCCTCTGGACTATGTTATGAACCCAGACATGACAGCGTTTAGTTTCCCGGGATATCTGGGACTTCCACAACACGTACTAAGCACAAATAGGTTATTTTTTCCATGGTTGATGGCGGACAGTCGAACGGCTTCCAGGGCGATAAGCCACGCCCCCTCTCCGGCGCGTCCAGCGGGATTCACGCGAATGAACACAAATAGTCCCCAGCGAGACGCGCGGCGCAAATGATGCGATTAACGTTTGGTGTGAACACGGCATAAGATTGCTTGATGTCCCCCAACCCCCCACACTGAAACTTGTAGTGTACTCTACTCTATCCCTTTATGGAGACACTCAGATTGCCCAACCCCACACACTGAATTGTATACCTTGAATAAAATCATAAAACACTCTCTGCCTAAATGATCTTACCAAATCTACTAATATATATAAAAAAAACTATATATTTAAATATATATATATATTTAACTGTATATAAATGTAAGCCACTTCCTCAGCTGGATCAATTCCGTCTTGATAAGCTTCATTAGTGAGAACATTCTCTGCTCCTGATTCTCCTTCATCTACACTTTTCAGAATATGTGCAGGAGATTCTTCTGTGCTGCATCCAAGCCTTGATGCCATTTTTGAAAAGTACAAATAAAAAAAAGAAATGAACAGTTGGTCCCATGCACACAGCAGCTGTTACCTCGCCAAAGATGTGCTGTTGCAAATATATTGATTATTTGTCTCGGGATGCTCTTGTTCAGATGTCACTCCCTGTACATTTGCATATCAAGCAGACAAATAAAATGTATAAAAACTAAATAACAGCTATATATTTATATCTTCATGGTTGCTCAATGCACCTGGGCGCACGCTTTACAATGCTATCCACGTGTGAAAGGACAATCTACACATTATATATTATGCTACACATCATTCTGGTTGCAGCTCTAACAGCACAGATCTACATTATACCAGGATGGGGTGAATGTCATGCTATGCCATTGTGCACACAACCACACAGATTCCGTTTTGTCGAGGGACTTCACCCAATGCATCATGTGATACATTGTGCCGTCCGTAGGCTTTATCTTATGCTAAAAGCAACAACAACTCCTTTCAACACAGATCAATGGATAGCTAATCCCAGAAGATATTTATTGTTGGATTCATCAGTTTTACAAAGTCTCTAAAATAACACTGTTGTTCCATGCTGGATTATAAGGTTTATGAAAGGGATACGATCACACCGGAGCCCCAGTTGGAAAGCTAAAACGATGATGTAGCCGACACGATTTAAAGTAAGTCTCTACACTGCAGCTGTTCCTTCGAAAAAAGATTACTTTGCTGTTGTGTACAACATCGCCGACCTCAAGGGGTTAAATGGGCTAGACTGCTGTCCCATGATCGGGGACCCCCACAGGCCCAAACAAGCCCTGTGTCTGTTTATATGGTAAAGTTCAATTGTAAATCTGTTCGGGAATTTGCAAAACAAAGTGCAAAATAAGTCTTTTCATTGTACTTGTGGATCTTTCTTAGGTGTCCAAAATCGACTTTTTGAGACAATAGGTATATATTTGGGTGTGGACGAGAGGACATGCTCCTACTATGCATCAAAGTGCTGTTGAATTGTCCCAGTCAATACTTTACATGTCAAAAGCACTTGTCATTTAAATTCAACACAGCATTACCAGTAAGACATACGCTGGATTGAAAGGTTTGTGTGTGCAGAAATGGGCCACTGCGTTAGGGGCAGCTGACTATCTTTACCTGCCATCACTCACATCAAAACAAGACTTTTCAAGGGTTTTCACACTCACAAGGTTAGACTCCCGGCAAGCCAGTCTTTTCTGCTTCAAAGAGATATGGTTCCCTGAGGATGTAGCAGATTGCCATCTGGATGGTTTTAACATCATACACTTTGACAATGACACAAGGAAAACACAGAAGTCGATTTGGGGCGGGCTCTGTATAGCTGTCAACAAAAAGTGGGCATCAAACTTCATGGTGAGCGAGACTGAGGCTACATCCACACTTATAATATTAAACAAAAAACGATCTCCGTCCACGCGGCTTTTCTGCACCATTTCCGAAACGATCTCCGTCCATACTAGTGTAGCACCCCGTTACCACAGAAATCCGGTTCAAAACACCGTAAAGGCACGTACACACAGGAAGCAGTGTTATAAAAATATAAATCTTTTATTAGTACAAATCTAACTGTGTGAAGCAACCAGTGACAGCTGGTTTAGCGGGCAGGAGGAGTTCACAGACCGTGCACTAAGATCGGCCTCAAACAATTTAAAGCAAAACAAACAAAACAACAAACCAAGGCAGCGTCCCACTAACTAGAAAAGAAATGAACAAAAACATAAGTAATCACAAACAACTGCCAATAAACAGAAAACAAACCCAAAAAGATTGTAATTCCACCCACCGAATGTTCAGCAACCCAGCCACCTCCACTTGGATTCCCCCCCAGCTACCATTGGAAGCTGCTCAGGAAGCTCTAAAAAACACACAACATTACATCTTTCTTAATTATACCCAATTTCCCAGCATACGACATACATAAAGAAAAACCCTTCCACTCTAAATATATTTACCCGAGTCAGCCATCCCCCGAACACACGCTGTCCCCTCCGTAACGGATGCCTCCCAGACACTGCGCCAACGACGCAACTTCTCATGCGGCGTCACGCTACGTCTATGCTTGTTGTGGGAGAGGAAGTAGTTGGACTCGGCACCCCCGCTTGTGGCGGCGGAGACAGAGCAGATTCCCACACAGCCGCTCGTGACGGCGGAGAGAAAGACAACGGCCGCGAATTGCCAGCAGGTGCATCTTTTCACCTAATCAGGCCCGTGCACCTCATTACTGGTCCGCCGGACCCAATAGTGTCACCCAGTCAGTTCCACTTGGTTACATCCACCCCCCCCCCCCCCCCTTAATCAATCAGTGTCCCACTGATGGCATATGTCCCCTCCAGATCCCACATCAACCTTTCCCCTTAGATGGCTTACCGCAGACCTCGGCAGCCGGTGCGGGTTAGAATGAACCCCCGCAGTAGCACGCTTGGACCTCCGAAGTGGAGGTAATGGCGAAGGCACAGGTGATGGCAGTGTCCGTGGTGAATGCAGGGCATGTGTACTCTCACCTGCACTCCGTCCCTCCTCGCCCACAGAGGGGGTAGCCCCCGTAGGACGGGGGGGAGACAGCCCTTCTAAGCCAACTTCCCTCTCTCTTTCCCCTTCCCCCTTTCCCTTCACAATGCTCCCCTGCGCCCCCGGCCCATCGGCCCAGACCATCGCAAGCATAGAGTCGTCTGAATCGGACTCCACCTCAGGAAGTGAGGACCCAGCCACTCCCCGGTCCCCCGGTTCCTGCCCATCCATCTGTACGCCTGGACCACAAACGCGCAACTCATTTCTATGTAGATTGCATTGGGGTTTCGAGAAATCAATCGGGACAACAGAATACACAGGCAGGTCACCACCCAGCTGAGCTATGACTCGGTGAGGGGTGGGAAGCCACACATCCTGAATCTTATGCCTACCTGAAAACTGATGATTCCTTACATACACAAATTGGCCTGGTTGTAAAGGATGATCACCTACAGGCGTGCCTGCATACCTTTTACGAGCTTCCGCTGCATGCTCCATGTTCTTTCTAGCCCGAGCGTAGGCACAGCCCAACCTCCTCTGATGCTCCTCAACCCACTCATGCACATTACCGTCAAAATCCTCCCTATCCTGTCCCAGCTAGACATCCAGCGGAACCACTGGAGCCCTCCCGAACATGAGAAAATACGGCGAGTAGCCAGTACTCTGATGTTCAGTGGTGTTATAAGCATACACCAGCTCCGGAAGGTACTCAACCCACCTCCTTTTCTGCTCCGGGTGCAGGGTACGCAACAGATCATGTAGCGTCCTATTGAAACGCTCACACTGTCCGTTCCCCTGGGCATGATAGGGGGTTGTTTGACTTTTTTTCATCCCATACAACCCACAGAGACACTGGACAACCCCAGCCTCAAAGCATTTCCCCTGGTCAGAGTGCAACCTTGAAGGGACCCCATAGGGCTGAATCCAATATTTCACCAGGGTCTTTGCGACCGTTACTGCACGCTGGTCTTTGGTTGGCACCGCAACCGTAAACTTGGAGAACACATCGGTAAAAACCAAGACATTCTCTCGTCCATCTGACAACGGTTCCAGCACGGTGAAGTCCATTGCAACTACTTCCAGCGGCCTAAAAGCCAACAGACTCCCCAACGCTGCAACCACCCTTGGCTGTGGTGCTTTAGAAACAATACACCGTTCACAAGTCTTACAGAAAGCCTCAATGTCTGCAAACATTCCCGGCCAATAGCACCGACTGCGAACCAACTTGAATGTTCTTTCCACCCCTTGGTGCCCATGGTCAGTGTGCATGCGAGCAAGCACCTCTCGATGTAATACCGCTGGCAACAAAAGCTGCTTAATCTCTCCCTCCTTCTGATCACACAGCCTCCGGTATAGCACACCCCCCAGCTTCACAATCCTTCCCCATTGTCTAAAAAGTCCAATTGTTCTGTCACATTCCTGCAACCTCTCGTCCCTACAAGGTTTCACACCCCTCACCCAGTATGTTCGAAAAGATGATATCACGGAATCTACCTGCTGCAGACTAGCCAAGGCCGACATGTCAAATGAGGGAAAGCTAGACATAGAAGCTTGCTGGGGGCTCGCACTGGTTTCCTGACACAGAGCCGTTCGATGGGGTTTGGACAGAACACTACGTGTGTCCTGAAAACTTTGTGCCACTCCTCCCCCCTCTGTCCCCCTCTGCTCTGCATACTGCCTAGAGAGAGCATCCGCCCCTGCATTCTGGCTACCTGGCCGATACACCAACTGAAAGTCAAACTGAGCAAGTTCAGACACCCATCTCTGTTCTACAGCTCCAAGCTTTGCGGTGTTCAAATGGCTTAGCAGATTGTTATCAGTAAACACTGTAAACTTGTTCCCAATCAGATAATCCTTAAATTTATCCATAACAGCCCACTTCAACCCCAACAGCTCCAGTTTCATGGCGCTATAGTTCTCCATATTCCGCTCCGACGACCGGAGGCCACGACTTGCGTATGCAACCGGCCGTCGCTGTCCCTCCCCCTCCTGCGACAAAACAGCCCCCAACCCTTGATGGCTAGCGTCAATCTCCAGGAAGAATGGCTTGCTAAAATCTGCATACCCCAACACGGGAGTGGAAATTAACTTTTGTTTTAATGTTTCAAAAGCATCTTCACAGGTTGCATCCCACAACTGGCCAAACACGAGGAACGAAGAGGCTTTCCTCCCCCCTTTAGCTGACAGCAGTGTGGACAGAGTGTGGAGGGGGACTGCCAACTTAGCAAAGTTTCTCACAAACCTCCTGTAGAAACTAGCGAAACCCAGGAATGATTTCAACTCTGCCACACTCTGCGGTCGACGCCACTCTGCAACCACCCGAATCTTCTCCGGATCAGTAGCCACTCCAGTAGCTGAAATGACATGTCCCAGGTAAACAACTTCGGACTGAAAGAATGAGCACTTACTCAACTTGACCTTGAGATTAAACTGCCCCAGCCGGGACAACACCAAATCTAGGCGCTCAAGGTGCTGCTCAATGGTAGACGAAAACACCACAATGTCATCCAGATACAGGAGGAGCGACTGGAACCTCTGATCCCCCAAAATTCGTTCCATCAACGGCTGAAAGGTACCTGGCGCATTACAGAGCCCAAACGGCATCCGTGTAAATTCATACAAGCCAAAAGGAGTGCAGAATGCAGTCTTACTGCAATCTTTCTCCGCCACTCCCACTTGATGGTAACCACTCGCCAAATCCAGGGTGGTGAACCACCTTGCCCCGCTCAAAGCATCCAAGGACTCTTCGATACGTGGAAGAGGGAACGCATCTCGCCGTGTTCTCGCATTAAGCTGCCTGTAATCCACACAGAGCCTTAGCGACCCATCCTTCTTCCTCACTATCACCAAGGGGGAGGAGTAGGGACTACTGCTTTCCCTGATAATGCCCTGCTGCAATAGCTGTGCTATATGCGTTTTGACTTCCTCATACTGACTTGGGGGTATACGCTGGTAGCGCTGCCTAACCGGGGCTTCATCCAGAACTGGAATCTCATGCTCTATCACGTTTGTAAACCCCAAATCCATGTCTGACTTTGCGAAGACCCCAGAATGTTTACTCAGGAGCTGCCTCACTTTCCGTACCTGTTCAACAGTCAGCCCTGGAAATTCCTGTGCGGCTACCTCCGGGGGCAGCTGCTGCCGCTCCGCAACCCCACCAGTCCGTTCGCACAAAAAGACTCGCTCTTCCTGCGGCCCTACTCGTTCAAATGCTACAGGGGCAGTACCACCCGACACCACTTCCACTGAATGTATTGAGCAAAGGCAGGTCTGAGATGCAATGTTCGCATCCACATGCCCTACATTCACCACTGGCACCGCAACCTGTCCATTCTCCACTGGAACCACTGCATTGGAAACGAGTAACTCCCCCGGGAGGCTCCCCTCCCCCGCCCCCAATGACTCCACACACACAAATGAGTCTAACAAAGTCTGCCCAGATGGAACTGACACAGGTACAAAACACATGGATCCAGCCGGAACACAGAAAGGTACGGTGGAATAGGCAAAGCCTATCGGTGAAACAGCCTGCTCCCGCTGGCAAACCGAAAACGCCAAACCCCACACTTCATCCGAATCAGACGCCGAATCCTGCTCGGCATCTGATGCCAACTGCTCCATTTCATAAAACCACTTGATTACGTTCATGCCCAATATGCAAGGAACAGCTATTTTTCGATGTAATGTCGCGGTGTCCGTAGGGTCCCGAACAACCAGAATGCCCCTCCCGTTTGTAACCTTGCCCAAGGCACCGACATCCCTCTCGAAATACCCCAGGTAAGGAATGCCCAACCCATTTGCCGACGACAGGGAAAGCCACTCACAGGTTTTAAGAGTTGGCCTAAAATGCTGCTCAAAAAATGTCTCTGTAATAGTTGACACGTTTAACTTTCACATCACCCAACAAAATTCCCACAGTTGGACATTTGCCGACCAAACATTCATATTCCTCCTTTGGAACTTCAAAGTGTGAGCCCGACTGAACCTGTAGCTGGACTCATTACCACAGGGGGGGAGAGTTTCCCTGCTGCTCAGCTACATGGGCAAACCTGTCACGGGAGACCTCATGGCGCAAAACCGGAGCTGCCCCTCTGTTTGGAGCCCCTACCCGACACTGTCGCGCCATGTGACCCGCAACCCGACATTTAAAACAGATAGGCTGACCATCAGCGTCAAACCTTGGCTGCTCCCCACGTACCCCCGGCCGGCTAATCCCTAGACCTGACAAATCAGACACTTTCTGTGCCAAATCAAAAATCTGAGCCTGCTGTTTCTTCAGCGTGCTCTCAACCTGGACCTGCTGCTGCTTTAAAGTTTGCAGAATTTCCACCAGCAGTGGGTCAGGTTCGGGGAGAGCAGCCGCAACAACTGTATTGGACTCCACAGCTCCCATCTCACATGAGTTTGTCACCCGCCGACTCTGACCACCCGCTGGTTCCCCATCTTCCCACGTCAATGCCTCCTCCCATAACTCAAAGAAAGTGATTTTATTATTCTGCCGAATCGCCTTCTTTAGCTCTCTACGGAGCGCTAAATCCCGAACGTTCTCTGCAAATTGATCACGTAAAGCAAAGTCACTACACCAGGCCTGCTTGATGTCACAATGATTAATATCATCAACAATAGCCATCAGCCCGTGCGAATACTCCCTGACGGATTCCCTTTCTCGCTGCCTCCGGTCAAAAAATAGTTTTTGCAATCTGGTCAGTGAATCAGGCTGCCCATATACTTCTTTCAGAATCTCCAGAATGCGCCTAGGGTCTCTCCTCTCGCTCTGAGACCGATATCGTATCTCCTGTCTGGCTTCCCCACCCAAATGGTCATAAATGTACATAGCCTTCTCAGCATCCTCAAAATGACGATAACCCAAAACTGCATTTATCTCATTCCACCACTCGTAAAACTCAGCACAGGACCCACCATTGAACACCGGACACTTTTTTTCTTTTGGTACATAAATGACACGCTCTCTACCCCTCGGACCAGCAGCATCATCACCTAGTACCCCTGATGTTTCCTCCGGTTGTAGGGAAGCCGGGGCGCTGGATGCAACAGGAGACCCATATTGTTGCAACTGTGCATTCAAGGAGTCATTAATGTCTTTTAAGGCCGACATAGCTGCCTTGTCTGCCACCACCCTCTCTTTCAGGGCCTCTAGCTCCTCTCGAAGATATTCCATCTTCACCGTTCGCACCGTCCACGCCAGCTGACGACCCCGGCTCTTGTAGCTGTGTAGACTTCGTGGGACCCACTGCCTTGGTCTAAAATCGTTTGCCTTCGCACCAGTCCTGCTCCTCCAGCACTAGGCCCAACCAAACTGTCACTGCCTAATTGTACCCTACTCACAGCGCCAAACTGTAGCACCCCGTTACCACAGAAATCCGGTTCAAAACACCGTAAAGGCACGTACACACAGGAAGCAGTGTTATAAAAATATAAATCTTGTATTAGTACAAATCTAACTGTGTGAAGCAACCAGTGACAGCTGGTTTAGCGGGCAGGAGGAGTTCACAGACCGTGCACTAAGATCGGCCTCAAACAATTTAAAGCAAAACAAACAAAACAACAAACCAAGGCAGCGTCCCACTAACTAGAAAAGAAATGAACAAAAACATAAGTAATCACAAACAACTGCCAATAAACAGAAAACAAACCCAAAAAGATTGTAATTCCACCCACCGAATGTTCAGCAACCCAGCCACCCCCACTTGGATTCCCCCCCAGCTACCATTGGAAGCTGCTCAGGAAGCTCTAAAAAACACACAACATTACATCTTTCTTAATTATACCCAATTTCCCAGCATACGACATACATAAAGAAAAACCCTTCCACTCTAAATATATTTACCCGAGTCAGCCATCCCCCGAACACACGCTGTCCCCTCCGTAACGGATGCCTCCCAGACACTGCGCCAACGACGCAACTTCTCATGCGGCGTCACGCTACGTCTATGCTTGTTGTGGGAGAGGAAGTAGTTGGACTCGGCACCCCCGCTTGTGGCGGCGGAGACAGAGCAGATTCCCACACAGCCGCTCGTGACGGCGGAGAGAAAGACAACGGCCGCGAATTGCCAGCAGGTGCATCTTTTCACCTAATCAGGCCCGTGCACCTCATTACTGGTCCGCCGGACCCAATAGTGTCACCGAGTCAGTTCCACTTGGTTACACTAGCAAGCCTGAAAACGAATATCACGTGACTATTCACGTACACTGGACATGCGTGTGCCGATGGAAACAGGAAGTTGATTGGTTACTTGGTTAAAAAATACGACAGAGTAATATAGTAGTCTTTAATAATTAAAGGTCGTGCTTGATACTGAAAATCTTCCTGTAAAATCTTCCTCTATAAACTCAAACAGACACATTTTGTGGAAAGTTGTAGAAGTTTTATTTTTCTGACTTAGTTACAAAGCTGCGGGTCTTGCTGTATCTCTCTCTCTCACACACACATCAAATTTACTTTAAAATGAACACTTCCATAATCTAGTAAACTTTTATGTGTGTCAATAGGAAAGGAAAGTCGCCTGTTTTGTGTTTGTTCTCCTCAAATCCTCAAACCGTGACTTCAGACGTCCGCTCCGTAGGTCTGATAACGCCGGTGGACACGCCCCTCACTAAGTACTCCAATAACAGCTGCTTCCTCCGCAAACATGCAGACTTTAACAGGATAACAGCTGCTAGTAAAGACAACAAGGTCAGCAACACCTGTAATCAGTTGTCCATGTTAAATGAACCTGGTAGTCGATCGGTAATCAAGGCTGTTGTTGTTTGTGATTTTCCGGGAAAGGGTCACGTGACGAATCAGGGAAGGACACGTCGTGACTGCTAAGAACCAATCAAGTAGAGAACGCGAGTTTCTACATCATTGTTTTCAAACTTATGCGTTCACGCCGTCCATACTACTAGGAGACTCCGGAGTTTTCAAACGTATCCGTCCTTGGGAGCGTTTTCAAACGGATCCGGTTCTCCCAGACCACAGTGATTTTGGTGTATGTACCCGGGTCTGATTTCATACTAGCTGCTAATCTAACAACTCCCACTAGAAACAAAATACTGGACGCTCTATATCATATCTATAGGCTTTGCCCTCTAAGAGCAGATGAAATTTGGTGAATTCGTGCTTACATGCAGAGTTGAGGATGTTTTTAAGCCTGCACTGGCCCCTTCATGTCCGCACTTGTTACATATATTAGCCGTGCAACCATAGTTTTGCACCAATTCTTCTTCAACGTCGAGCAGTCAACAAGTGGAAATATTAGAAATCAAGATAATGTTGGGGTCTAGCAATGTCCGTGTGTGTACCGGCTATCTTGCCGATGGACCTTCCTCAACGCTGTGAAAGCTGCTTCAGCGCTGTCCACATTGGGCCAGCTAGCGGGTACCCCGCAGGCTGCTTGCCCGTATATGTGCTTGCTTGCCTATGGAGGAGATGCGGCTTTCATGACGCTTCACATTGAAGCAGCTGGGCATCAGGATTCGCTGCCGACAGATGAGCTGATAGACGCAAGGCTCTCTCCCCGGAGCTAGCCACGGACATTGTGGTAAGCTGTGGCGGATTCGCATCATTGCTGTAAGAGCAAGTGGCTGGCCCCCACCTGGTCCAACCCAACCACCCAGTCAAGCGATGTCTGTTTCTGATGAAGATGGCATTTGATCACTGCTGGATCAGTGGTCAGTCAGCTTTAACAACTGGAGAGACTGTTGATGGAGTTTTTGTCTGCAGACATGTGCACTGTACTAATACTAATAAAGACACAGTTACATTACATTACAGTACAGTCATTTAGCAGACACTTTTATCCAAAGCGACTTACAATTCAGATTCTATCACATTCATACACCGTAGGCACAGCTACGGGAGCAATTCTCATCACTACCAGAGTAGAGGTGTTTTCTCTCTGTGTTACCTGTTTAACATCGCCCGTCCACACCCCTCCCTCTCCTCCTCAGACGCTGAAACACTCATCCTCGCCTTCATCACCTCTCGACTGGACTACTGCAACAGCATCCTGTACGGCTCATCCACCAAAATCATCAACAGACTACAATACATCCAGAACTCAGCTGCCCGTCTGCTCTCCCACTCCCGCACCAGAGACCACATCACCCCAGTCCTTCAGAACCTCCACTGGCTCCCCATACAGCACAGAATCCAGTTCAAGATTCTCCTCATCACATACAAAGCCCTCCATAACCTCGCCCTTCATACCTTTCGGACCTCCTGCATCGACATGCTCCCAACCGCAACCTCATATCCGCTGACGCCAACCTCCTTACCATCCCTACTCTGTCGAATCATCGGACCTGGGGGGACAGGGCCCATTGCTCCCCCCTCCCTCTGGAACTCTCTCCTCCAGTACCTCAGACATTCTCCGTCACTCACCATTTTCAAAACTGCACTTAAAACTAATTTATTTAAATCTGCTTTTAACCTGTGATGCTATTATGTATGTATTTGTATTGTCTCTTACTGTTATGTCATCTCTCTGTCTTGTTTGTATTGTAATTGCTTATTTTGTTTCTGTTTTTACCGTGTAAAGTGCCTTTTCAGTACCTTTTAAAGCGCTATACAAATATAGTGTATTATTAATATTAAACACCTGCACAGGAACAACCTGCATTCTGCATTTGTACTGTGTGTGTAATGCGTTCTGTATTTCTTCATATTGTGATTATAAAGTCATTATTTAATAACGCAGTATATGATCATGGTTATATTTTGAACACTGGAAGTTATTATACCGCTAAATTTCAGGGAAAACTTTAATTATGTACGTAACTCATCAAACCCGACATTTAGGAAGGACCAGCCTCACGTGACTGAATGGAAATGAGGATACATGTAATGTTGTTTTGCAGCCCTTTTTTGGTTTCCACTGACATTAACATATATTTTAACCAAATGGTGAATCAGAAAACAAATCAAATATAGAACTTGATCTGTCTTCACTCTGGTATGAAACTTCCGTGAAGTTGAGATTTATTAGATCAGTCCGATGAGCTTGTCGATCGCGTATGTCATTTTACCTGATTTCTAATTGACATTAAAGTAGAGCTTTGAAGGCGTCCTGAGCCACAACTCAGGAATCTGATGTGCAAGAATTCATATAATTTTATAATATGTGTGCGTGTGTGTGTGAGCTTTTATCCAATCAGCCTTCAGACTCACAAGTGAATCCCTTTGCAGTTTAAGTGAATGGGGACGATATTGTTGATTGTCATAGTCTTCAACCAATCAGATCTTTAGTTTGACATGTTGGGCGTATTCTTTGACATGCCAGAGCCTTCTAGCTGGCCTACTAGTACGTCAGCATTAACGTGCGGCTTGATTAGTCAGTGGGCTAGCGTGACTGTTGTGAAACTAGCTAGCAGAACGTTGTAGTGGAAGGAGTTAAAGTTTAAAGATATGTAAGAAGTTTTTACGTGACATTACATTTTTAGCGTTTTGGCATGTTGGGCGGTGACAATCCCAATATCTGCTGCCTCTGTCGAGCGGACATTTTCAGCCTCAAACGCATTAAAACGTATTCAAGAAGTTCAACTGGGGAGGCTCGACTGTCTTCACTGGCGTCCATGAATCGAGAAGGACTTCTTACTGGAACTGAACCGCACCGATGTTCTGTACAACCGTGTCATTAAACTCTTTCTTAACAAAGAAAGGAGGATGGACTTTGTCTTTATTAAGTGAACTGCTTTGTTTTTACATCTGCAGTAGCGTTACTACTGTGTTCATTTGTCTATCGTTTTTATGATATGGTGAATATTGCTTCCTTCTGATGTGAATAATATTTGAATGGTGCTCTTGAGTGTGTGGTGGAATACGTGTTTAAGTGCCGCAGTGTTGCTGGAATGTGCAGAAGCCTGTTGAATCGTGTTATTTGGGTTTTATATTATTCTACCTGCTTTGTTGTCATATAAATATGTGTGACTGGTTCTTGTGAGTTTGTTCTTGACATTGTGTTAATTACATTGATTTTGACTATATGCATTGCTCGTTAATGACGAAGCATCCCGTAATGCTGCGTCATTGTGATAGACCTGCATCCTTTATTGTTTTGCGAATATTCATGTATCTGCACTCTGCAGTTAGTGTATTTGTAGCCCTTATAGGTGTTGACCTTCATGTAACATTTTATTTCACTTGTCAAATGTTGCAGTGTTATGTGAATATGAGGTTTTTACATGAAACAAATAACCCGTAGCTGTGGTGTCATGAGGTTATTAGGAGGTGGTTCAACTGTAGTAGGACAGCACTGAAGGCCCAGGTATAAAATCTGTCTGTGCAGTCTGTGCAGCCTCTCTGCTTTCCTTTATTCAAATCAACACACACACACTCACATTCTATTTTAACTCAATCCAACATACACAAAGACTCACCAGAGCACCAAATGAGGATTAATCCACCTCTGAAAAAAGTCTCAATAAAACATTCCTCAAAGGAAAGTATTGGAAAAATATTACTTTATTTTGAAAATACAAAATAATAGTTAGTCCCATTGATACATGTTTTAAGTTTAGTTGAAATTGTACAAATTGCAAGAACACATGTTTCCAGTCAACATGTAAGAAACTTAGTTTAGTTTAGCTGTGTCTCACAGCTCTGTGCTACATGGCCTGTGTGTGCGCTGTAAGATGTTACCATGTTATTAACTTCTCACTGCAACTTGTAACATTTTTATGAGGATCAACATTATGATTATCGTATTTGACTTGTGTCTTATTGCTGCTCTGCAAGTCTACCGTATAGTGGACATTGCTGCTGTTTTATTGTTCTACTGTTTTTCAGAGTCAGAATCAGAAAATAGAGCCAAATCCCAGCCAATAGTTTTGATCTTTTGAAAAAAAAATTTGAACCTGAAAGTTCAAGTTGTGGTCTTGAACATTGAAAAATATAGCAATGTATTCCAAATAAAAATAAGTGAATGAAAGGTTTTTGGTGTTGAATAGAATTTTGATTCAGTTTTGAAATTGTTTTGATTAAAATATTTATTTTCATTTTTCACTTTCATATATATTTTGATATTTGAGGTCTTATATTTTTCAATTCAGATTTTATATTAACAGATTCAAATCTGTTTTTCTTCAGTTCAGACTTTTGGTCCTGATCTGGCGGGGCGTGGCATCAACTGAGAGGGGCGTGTCATCATGAGTGACAGCATAACAAAGAAGGCAAAGAAAGCATGCAGACATATTGTATAATAACTGAAAAACAATCTATGTTTCTATGTACTATGAACTGATTTCACTCTCTACAGTCATCTCAAAACTACTGCTGCCCCTTCACATTAAAAGCCTTCAGTGGAAAAACACATTTGCCAAATCAATTAGGACTGAAGTCCTGAGTAAGGATGAGACTGTCCACTGCATTCCTTACTGTAGTGGATGACCATGATATAAACTCCAAAGATCCAAAACTCAATCCTGTTAATTAAGCTACAGGACCGCCTGTACTTGTTCTCCATTGCAGTTGTTGGCAGATCTTCAATGAATTAAATAGAGTGAATTAGTAGCAGCATTGCTGCTCATAGGGGACCGCTCTACTCTCAGAGCTGCCTTCATTCTCTCATTATTTACAGAGTACTGCCTGTGTTCCTGATGGAGCTGGGAGCCGAGGACGTACTCTCCTGTACAGCCTCCCTCGCAGCCAACATCAACCATGGAAGCCCCTCTTCCCAGTCTCTATCCAACTCGGTACAAAATCCCCGTAGAAGAGACTTAAGGGTCTGGTGGAACCTTTCCAAGGCTCCTTGGCTTTGTGCATGATACGCAGATGATTGGTTCTGTTTAATGCGCAACAACTTCAACACCTGCCCAAACATATGTGATGAGAAGTTAGACCCTTGGTCACTCTGGACCACTTTAGGAATGCCAAATATAGAAATGAATTGTGACAATGCCTTAACCACAGCCTTAGTTGTGATTGACCTCAACAGATAAGCAGCTGGGTACCTGGTGGTTTGGCACATCACTGTGAGCAAATATTTACAACCAGACTTGGAACATGGCAACGGACCCATACAGTCCACAATGAGGTGTGTAAATGGTTCACTCAGAGCTGGGATAGGCTGCAGTGGTGCTGGCTTGATCTTCTGATTTGGTTTTCCTGTTAGCTGGCATACATGACATGTTTTAATGTATGCGGCCACATCCCTTTTGACACACGGCCAAAAGAAATGTTTCAGAATGTTAAGGTAGGCTATGTTTTCTGAACTCCAAAGTGCCCACACTTGTCATGTGCTACTTCCAAGACAAGAGGACGAAACTTAGTTGGCACCACTATTTGGAAAACATAATTTTTCCACACAATCCTCACCCATGGGAACCCATTTTCTGAACAACACCTCGTTCTGCAAGAAGTAGCCATTGGCTGCACTATTTATCTCAGAAGCAGGAAAAACTCGCTCAAATATTTCTTTCAAAGAAGAATCCCCACACTGTGCGACAGTGACACTGGAAGCTCTGACAGAGATGGGACCTCCAAAACTACCTCGACCGTGTCGTCAGACGACATGTCAGGGTCTGATTTGCTCATAGCTCGTGTAAACACGCAGGATGAAAAGACCTCGGGCAACACTCTGGAGCTCTCGTCAGACGTAGAATCAATTGGACAACATTTGACCACCGGTGCGGGAAGAGTGTCCGTCCAAACTCTGCTACCAGCCGAGCCGTTGCCCAAAATAAAATGTATACCTTCAATAGGCAACGCCGGACGCACACCAACAGCTATCTCACCCTTAACCAACTCACAGTCAAGCACCATTTTGTGCAACGGAACAGGGAGAATCTTCAATCCCATCCCACGACTGAGAACACAGTCACCAGTGTCAGTCTCCTCGGACAAAGGCAAAACAGAGTCAACGATATACGAATCATAGGCACCTGTATCCCTCAAGATTTTTATCGGGACCTTTACCTCACTTCCCACAAGTGACACAAATCCGCCTCGAATGAAAGGAGCATAAGCTGCCAAAACCCCCAGTTCACAAGAGTGAGATGTAAGCCCCTCAGAGTGAGATGTAAGCCCATCAGCAACACAGCAGTCTTTAACCGTAGCCGCAAATGCAGCAGGCCTAACATTAGTTCTTACCTCCCTTAGTTTAGCCTGTAAAGCAGGACAATCTGCCTTCCAATGTCCTTCCTCCCGACAATAATTACAGGTATTACTGTTGTCAAATCTGCCACCTGTTCTAAAGTCAGACTTAAAAACTCCCACCTTCCTTGAACGCATCTCCTGCGAAACCACGTCAGAACCACTGCCCCGCACACCAAAACCATCGCGAGCCACAGAACACTCTCTGAAACTGCTCTTATGAAGCAACACGTATTCATCAGCTGACACGGCCGCATTAGCAGCAGTTGTGCTTCCTCGTTCAATGACATACGTTGCAATACGATCTGGAAGGACATTTTTAAACTGCTCCAAAATCACCAACTCACACAGACCCTCAAAAGTAGCTATGTCAAGGGCAGTTAACCATCTCTTAAAGTGAGTTGATAGGTCTCTCACCAACTCCACATATGTCTGGTAGGGGTGGGGAAAAAAAATCGATACAGCATAGTATCGCGATATTTTATCGATACACGGACGCCAAGTATCGATCTTTTATTATATAAACTATAAAAAAAATTAAAAAAAACATTTTTTTTGCAGCTACTTGCGTGTGAAACAAACATTTCACATGCGCATCAAATATCAATCTGCACACAGAAACGTAGATGAAAACCAACCTTCAGAAATATTTTTACCGTTTAGTTGACCCAAACGCTGCAAACAAACAAATCCGAAAATGTCCACAAATACAAAACCCTTCCCAACTCTTACCTAAATCACAGCACAAACGGGAAAAAAGCCGGACGAGCCCCCAATTTGTCATAACCCGGCTCCTAGGCCATGACAAATACGGCAGAGACACAACAAATGATGGTAACGTAAAGTATTTATTTGACTAAATAAAGAAATAGTTGACGTTATGAAGTGTGTCAGTCAATAACATCAGTAGTGTCAACGTGAATGCGTGTGGGATGAAGTGTGCGTGTTGTCAGCAAAACCAAAGGAAACCAAAATCAAAATAACAGGCAGCAACTGGCTGGGAACACTCCACGTACGCGGAGAGAAAACCCGCCCCGAGCAACGCTAGAGCAGGGTTTTTATGCCCTCCCTCTTCCCGGACCAGGTGCTCTGCATCAGGTAATCTGCTCTCTAGGGACAGAGGGACAAAAACATACTTGCAGTGATTCGAGACAGGGACCGTCACATTACATAGAAGCGGGGAGATCTTCCAATTACATTTGGCCTTAGGGCGATAATTACAACAACAATCATTGCTCTAGTTTACTCGGTCACAATACTCACTTTCTATTTGTGGCAGGGAAGCTGACCTCTGATCTTCCCTATTGAGGATAGGTCAGAGATGTATTGGAAATAAAGAGGTGATAACAGCCCGTTTATCCCAGTGGCCTAAATGTGGTACTGCAACAAAAATATCACCTGTGTCCCAAAGACTAAAGAAGTCTACTTGGAACAGGACAGAAAGGGACACAAAAGAGACAATAATGCACATGTGCAGTGGGCAACTGTGGCTCAGTGGTAGAGCAGGGTCGTCCTTAAATCAGTAGCCCCTTTCATCAGTGTATGAATGGGTGAATGATGTGTTAGATCCGGGGGTTCTCTGGCCCGATACGGGGCTACCTACTGACTCAGCTCTCTATTAAAAGATTGTCGAGCTGGTGTTCTGTCGAGGAAACTCGCCTGGCTTCTGCTAACTACTATTACTCCTGACGTCTACCCTGCTTCCTCTGGTAACGTGCACTCGGCCGAGGGGCCACCCTGGCCGGGCGCTTCTACCTAGTCGCGTCAGTTATGGCAGCTTTCCTCTTTTGGAACCGGGCTCTTGGTAAATTGCCAGGTTAGATTTTAACGGCTAGGATTATAACTAAAACCGTAAGGGACTGTTTAGTGGACCGGTCACTAGGATAACCATTAAGAACTCTTGTTGTTAACATACAATAGATTTAACCTTTTACTGCCACGAGGAACTTCTACTACTTCAGCAAACGAATTATCTTGAGAAATTTACTTTAAATGCAGATTAGATATTTATTGCAGGATATATTAGCAGGGGCACAGCTACAGCTCACATAAAATAATACTATACTTGATTCGATCAGGTTACAATTTCTTCTTAGGTTATACTCTTTAATTTTCGATGCCGAGGCAGCTCGGTGGAGCTGGATTCACGATGTAATAAAAAAGTCCTTTTCGGGTGTTCAGGAGCGAAGGTCCGGCCGAACCTTCGGCTCCTCCTGCGCGGCCAACGAAGTCTGTTCAGCAATCCCTCAGGCTCAGTACAAAGTCTTTAGGGCGGCTGCGTCCATCTGTTGTCCGGTTGTTAAAGTCAAACAGGGGGGAGAGGAAAATCTCCGTCTTTCAATCTTTGTCCTGGAACGGCTATCTTCTTTCCGTGAACAGAGACGAAGTCCTCCGATGCGGTTGTTGAGCGAGGTCCAGTGTTTCCTCCGTGGAGCACTTGCGTGGCTCCCGCGTTGAATCCCATCTTGCTCTTTGCAAGTCTCTCTTTTTATAACACTTTTGAGCTCTCTCTCCCCCCTCCTCCCCAACACTCCCTCCCTCGGCATGTGATTTACATGACATCATTGATTATGTGTGTGTGTGCTGCGAACAACACCCTAACTTCTGTGTGTGTGTGTGCTGGACACACCTAACTTCCCCCTGTGGATGCTCTCACTTCCTCAATGTTCGAGCGTGTTTCAGGTTACACCCGTGGATATGTTCAGACAACACCCCAACATCTGTTATGATCTCATCCTTTAAGGCCCCCACCCTGCTTACATCAGCTCTTTCCTCACACACACAGACTTCACTGTACTCAGTTACACATACATGATTATTATCAGTTTTACATTTGTTAAATCACTTCATAAATCTTATGTTATACACACTTGCTTTAAAATGATTACTAGATTTCATCCTTTAACTATAAGTATATGCTTTGTGTCATTTTAGCCTACTTTCATATCGAACTGTATTCCTCCATTTAAGGCAGCTTTCCTGGGATCTCAACCTTCTTTTTTGACACCCCCTTCTTGAGGTCTCAGGCTGCCTCGCAGTGCTAGTCGTCTCCCTGCAGGGAGTCTTCGTCGCCCGGGGCAGTGATGATAAGCACGTCGTCATCTGAGGATGGGCTCGATCCCCGCTCCCAGCTGTCGACCACCACCAGGCCGTCCAACCCCGGTGGCTGTAATCCCAGGAGTCCGTCCTCATCATCTGCCTCCTTCAGCTGCTGGTCCATGTCCCGCGCCAGGGCCAACACGTTTTGGTCCAGTATGGTGTTTGGAGAGAGGGAACCCAGGGTAGGAACAGGGCTGCAGAAGGTTTCTTCTTCAGACTCACGATATCCCGCTAGCCCTTCAGGGATAACTTCCACCAGCTCCCCCCATTCCTCATCGTATCCCCACATGCCCATCAGATTTGGTATTATTCCTGCGGTCTCCGTCTGTATACCCACATCACGGTATTCCACCTCTGACTCGCTTGCAGCGTCGTTGACGACCTCGGGAGGTGGAGATGGTGATCGATAGAGCACCGGCGGCAAGCGCGGGCCAATGATGACGAACCTCCCATCGACAAGATGGGTGGTAGAGACCCGGGCGCCATCAGGCAATTCCCATAATTTTGTATATACTGGACAGTACATACCATTGTTGTAGAATTGGATCTGGGGTTCAGCTCCTCCAGCGGAACTCCATATTACTTTTGCCTTCATTTCTATTTCCATACAGTCGACTACATTCATTGCCGGTATAAAAGGGGTACTTCCTTTGCAGAAGATGCCGCTGGCTGCTCCTATTGGGAAATGCCCCAGGTAGCACTGGGTGCACCATAACGCTGGGGTTACCTCCCATAGGTGCATTGTCTGCTCCGTGAGGATTCCACAGCAGATACAGCCGGCACCTTCCTGCAATAAATTGAACACAAAGACTTCATTAATATTGCTATTTTAAGCGTTGAGGCATAGCAAGCTTAGCAGGGGGTGGTCTTATATTCTTTCTTAAGATCCCCCATTTGCATTGGACTGCGCCATGGAGCGCCTCATAGCCAGGTGACTCAGCCATGGTGATCTTTACGCCATCAGAGGTGTTTGTCCTGGGCTCTCGGGTCCGTTCTTCCGGGGAAAAAGTGCCTCATACATCATGAGCCATGCTGCTATAGCGAACGATGATTCGGAACCCGCCCAGTAGATGGCGACAGTAGCTCCCCAACCGAGGCCCCAAAAAGTAATGGTGAAGATCTTGTGGAGCCAATGCCCTCTTCCTCTTTGTTGCAAAGCCATGGTCATGACCACGAGGTATGCCAGCGCAGCAACCGCCATTACTGCCTCGATGAGTGCTGACACCAGTTTCAATGGTTTGTAGAAAATTGCAGCGACGTCGAATCCCAACCAGATGACCACCATTCCTCCCTTCACTAGACCGAAGCGTGTGGTGTCGATGTTGACTCTCCCCAAGAGATAAGTCGCAAACCAGGAAAGGGTGATCCACATTGACCCGCGATAGACGTTTTCGACCGCCGTCTTCAGACACCCCGCAACCAGGGTCAGCATTCTTAGTGGCTGGGATATGGACCAGTCGCCCATGCAGCAGTAGAAGAACCATGATTTCAAGGACCCAAAAGTCCAGCTCAGTTAATCTAATTACTGATACTGGTTCTGCGGCTGAGGAGTTCTGGAATGCTTCGGTTGTACTCAACCGAAGCATCAGGCTGGCTCGGTTGGCGACAGTTCTGCGGTTGAGGGCCTTGAAGTTGATGACAGGTCTCCATCCTCTTCCCGCTGACTCAGGCTTTTTGACTGCCTGTATTGGGCTGTTGGTGATGGGATATGGCTCCTCTCGCACTACCCCCAAGTCGCTCAGCTCCGTGACGATCATGTCCATTTCTGCAATTGCACCAGGGTTCAGTGGATACTGGCGGACGGGCGGGTGTACACCCCCTTCTATGGTGTGGGTATACTTCACACCCAGGTCCCCACAGTCATTTTTGAACCGAGCCACTCCAGCCTTCGATAGGATGTCTTTTAGCGTTTCTTTTCCCTCCGGGGATACGTCGCTTTCTTCTATCTTTTGCTTGCTTACTTCTGGAATGTCCACTGGTTTGTACCATTGCCGTGTTGCTGATCCCAGTTGGATCAATCTTGCCCCAGGGTCTTCAGTCGCTTTCTCACTGGAACTCTTGTTTCTGGGCTTCCATGCAGCCCTTTTAAGTCTTTTATTGTCATTAAATTGTAGGGTCCTAGAGCCCACACAATTCCTTTCCAGATCCCAAAAGGGACCTTTTTGATGGTTCCATCTGCTAGTTGAACTGTCAGGTGTCCTTCTGTTTTAAGGCTTTTGCGGGTCATCGACACTTCAGCACCGGAGTCTATAGGGTAGGGGATTCCATCCACGTCGGTGTAGATGTCATCCTCAACCCAGTATGCATGCTCCACTGTGACCCGCGCCTGCTTAGCCATTACTTTCTTGGCCCTTCGCTCCCTGCTTCCATGCGGGAGACACGCAGGGCCTGTTTTTGCTCTGTTGTCAACTTGTTGTAATCTTCAGAGGAGAGAAAGCCGCCCCCTCCCTTGTTGGCTGGTGGGGCCCTTGGCCCCTGCCTTTGTTGTTGTGGCGGGGCTTTTGGGAAACCACCTTGTCCTTGGAATCCTTCTTGCCTTTGGAAGCCTTGCGGGGCCCTCTGGAATCCTCCTTGCTGTCTCCTTGGTGTCTCTGAAGGGTCGGGCCCCTCGGGGGGCCTCGCGTTGTCATACGAGGGCCTAGGAGCCGCCGGCTTCGGTTGGCTTCCTTTCTCGTCAAAGTATTTTTTCTTCAAATCCCATTTTCTTACAGTTTCTTGGATTTGTTCGGTAGTACTCTTCTTGATGTTCAGGGTCACAAAATCGATGTCATTCATGAGACCCTTTGTCAGCTTCCTAAGGGCTTGCACACTTCTTTCTGGCAGGATCGCCTGTCGTAAGGCATACCACGCCTGGGTGAGAGTCTGCCCTTTGTCTAAGCTTTTTCTGGCTTTTTCGATTTGTGACTCTTCATCCTCGCAATCTTCCAGCACTAATCTTCGGTAGTGCTGTTCCGCAGTTTCTTCGGGTCCCATTGGTTGGTCCGTCACATGGGCTAACCACAGTCTCTTTGCTTCATCATTTGTGGAGCTGGACTTTACCATGAGCCACTTCTGCGTCAAGTATTCCTGTACAGACTCTTTCGGGTCTTTGTTCGCCACCATGGCCTTGATCTTTTTGAACTCGTTAAAGCTCTGGGTGCAGGCTTGCATCTCTGTTAACCCGACGTTTCCTTCAGTTGTGGTAAGGTTGTTGCTCCGTTTTGAGCCCAGCCCCGTTCCCGGCTGCTCTTCTTCGCTGTCCGAGATGTCCTGTTGCCGTGCCTTTTCTTCTTCCTGGCCCAACTTGAAGGCTGCTTTCTTCAAGCGTCGTAGCATGACATCGTACAAGATTGCCAGAAAGCCCGTGCGGAAATTACTTGTCAGCTTCGTGCAGGCGGCGAGGGAGCCGTAGGTTGGGGTCATCAGAAAATTCGCCCATTCTCCTTTTGTGGCGTAGACCATCACCCCCTTCATTCCCTCGAGGTCGTGCGCCCACATCTCCGGAACATCGTAACCTGTTTGGCCAACTTCTGGAGCATAGGCCTGTCTCCCGTCCTTGGTGGTCATGGGCCCATATCGGTCATCCCTGGCCAGTTTCTGCGAAGCCGAGTACACCGATAGAAGGGGCAGTGGGTTTTTCGTGCTTCTTCTGCTTCCTTGCTTCAGATCTTTCACCCCTCCTGGCGCCTCGTATTCGATCGAGGTCAGGCTTGGCACCGTCTCTTCTTCATCTGACTCTGCTGAGTCGTTGGCTGCGGAGTCTGACTCGCTTTCTACCTCTGGTGGTGGTGTGAGTGGCGCTGGATGGGTTGCTTCGGGTGTTCTCACCAGGATTCTGGGACTTCCCCGCTTTGGCCCTGGCTCATGAACCTTATGGACCCTTCTCCGGTACTTTTGTATTTCATTCTCTGCAGGCCTAAGGACTCTGCTGGGCTCGTGGCCGCGTTTTCTGATCGTCTTGGCACAGGGGTCTCTACCTCAGTTTGCACTGCTACCCCTCGTGAGTTGGCGGTTGGTGTTTCTTTTTTCTTCGAGGGTTTCTCCTGGCTCACGCTGGTCTGTGGTGGTCTCATTTCTCGGCTCGAAGGTCCAGGTGTCAACTCTAGATAGCTCCCCCCTTCTTCCGCTTCCTTTCATGGGTCCGGTTTTGAGGGAAGTCGGGGTCGCACTGCCCTAGCGATAGGGGCTTCTTCGTCTTCGTATTTGGGTTTCCCTGCCCTCCAATTGTTAGGTCCTTCGGTCATCAGGAGGGGTCTCAGTATTTTCTCTTTTCTTTCCTGGTATTGAGCTACAGAGGTGACTATGACCAACTCTTGGATATGACTCCAACTGTGTCCGACTTTCATCAGCTGGTTTATAACTCTCATGGCCACCTCTTCGGCCACTTCCCATGGTAGGTCGCCGGACCTTGTGCCGTCGATGCAAATGACAACTCACTGGCCTGATCCACTCCTTCTGCCAGTGCTTCCTCTAGGTCATCCCGGTAGGTGTCCAGGTTTCCCCCCCCCTGGTATCCTTCAATAGGTACATGCAGTGCCGCGAAGTAGGTCGATTCACCCCCACTGGTGACCACTACCGATGTTTTCTTTTTCCGATAGGCGTTGAGGCTTTCTTCAAGCTCTTTTTTGTACTGAGCCCCTCCGTGGCGCATCAGTGCTTTCCTGAACCGGCTGAGATGAGGTTTCAGGTGGGAGTTGGTCAAGACTACCAATCCATGGCCATCTATGTCCCAGGGCTCTCTGAAATGATTGTCAACCCTGTCTGGTTTGCATACTTTTTGGTGCCTTCGGACATTTTTCTTAGCGGCGGGAGGAAGTCGTCCTGTCGCGAGACATTAGGGTGTTTCTTTTTCCTCGTCTCTTTCTTGTGCTGCTCCGGTTCTGGTTTTCCCAGGTCCTCTAGAGCTCTCCTCACTAGAGCGGGGGTCCCTACGGTAAAGGTCGATGGGAGTGCGAGATGCCCTTCGCCTTTACTCATCATCGAGACGTCCACCTCCTCCTCCGATTCACCTGGGCCTGCTTCTGACTCGTCAGACTCGCTCTCTGACGAGGACTACAGTGGGGTCTCGGTCCCCCCGTAACTGACTAATTCATCTTCTTTGTCGGCATAACAGTCATGTTCTTGTATGTAGCGAGCTATTTCGTCTAGCTCCTTTTGGTTTTCTTTGTAGCGAGATGTGGCCTTCACTGATGGCTTTATAATGACTTCACCCGCTCCTATTTCTGTTGCCAGCATCTTTACGATCGCGTCGAAATCTGGTGAGGGGCTTATCACGGTGACTATTTTGCCCTGGATGGTTTGCATCACTATGAGCCACCAGGCCAGCCATTCTCCCACTTCTTTCTTGGTTTTTGGCCCTTTTGGCCGGTCTGGACACCGTACCACCGCCACATCCATTCCTGAGCGGAGTTGGGGAGCCATATAACCCCCTTTCTCTGCGCACAGCCATTCTACTTGAAACCCAACTGTCGCCATATCCTCTTCTTCATGTAGGTTGATTAGGTGTTGCTGGATGGTAGCATCCCAGGTGGCCCATCCTCTGCCGTGCAGGATGACCTGGTGCCGCATGCAGCTCCTGTCTTTGTCTTTGTCTTTATCTGGTGTCGATTCTCCCGATGCCGCTCCTCCAGCCACGCCGTCCTTCTCCTCGCTGCCGCCCGGTGCCGATCCCTCCTTCTGGTCCGCTGGCGATGTCACTGGCTCGTCCCGCTGAGTCCCGTCCGGTGCCTGGCTGGGTCCTTGGTCATCTGGTCTTTTCTGCTGGTCTGCCATCTTGGCCTTTGTCTTTGTCTTTGTTGTCTCGAGTCGCCTTCCTCCCAAAGCCTCTCGTCGGCCGTTGAGTGATGGGATCCGGCTCTGGCCCCTCTGCAGTGTCGGATGAGTCTGGTCGATGCTCCTCCGATGTCTGCGGCTTCTCCTGTGCTGGCTTGTGAATACCACGCACAGCTTTGATGCGTCGGATGTCTCGCAGTCAAACTTCACTTGAGGCTTGGGCAGCGTTACTTTCTACCCAAGTCTCACCTCCTCCTCGGGTCCTTCGTACACGAACGGCAGCCTCTCTCGGCCGCCAGGGTTCTTCTTCTTGGACTCAACGTACTCCTTTTCCGTCAAGTCCCTGTTCGGGCGCCACGTGTTAGATCCGGGGGTTCTCTGGCCCGATACGGGGCTACCTACTGACTCAGCTCTCTATTAAAAGATTGTCGAGCTGGTGTTCTGTCGAGGAAACTCGCCTGGCTTCTGCTAACTACCGTTACTCCTGACGTCTACCCTGCTTCCTCTGGTAACGTGCACTCGGCCGAGGGGCCACCCTGGCCGGGCGCTTCTACCTAGTCGCGTCAGTTATGGCAGCTTTCCTCTTTTGGATCCAGGCTCTTGGTAAATTGCCAGGTTAGATTTTAACAGCTAGGATTATAACTAAAACCGTAAGGGACTGTTTAGTGAACCGGTCACTAGGATAACCATTAAGAACTCTTGTTGTTAACATACAATAGATTTAACCTTTTACTGCCACGAGGAACTTCTACTACTTCAGCAAACGAATTATCTTGAGAAATTTACTTTAAATGCAGATTAGATATTTATTGCAGGATATATTAGCAGGGGCACAGCTACAGCTCACATAAAATAATACTATACTCGATTCGATCAGGTTACAATTTCTTCTTAGGTTATACTCTTTAATTTTCGATGCCGAGGCGGCTCGGTGGAGCTGGATTCACGATGTAATAAAAAAGTCTTTTTGGGGTGTTCAGGAGCGAAGGTCCGGCCGAACCTTCGGCTCCTCCTGCGCGGCCAACGAAGTCTGTTCAGCAATCCCTCAGGCTCAGTACAAAGTCTTTAGGGCGGCTGCGTCCATCTGTTGTCCGGTTGTTAAAGTCAAACAGGGGGGAGAGGAAAATCTCCGTCTTTCAATCTTTGTCCTGGAACGGCTATCTTCTTTCCGTGAACAGAGACGAAGTCCTCCGATGTGGTTGTTGAGCGAGGTCCAGTGTTTCCTCCGTGGAGCACTTGGGTGGCTCCCGCGTTGAATCCCGTCTTGCTCTTTGCAAGTCTCTCTTTTTCTAACACTTTTGAGCTCTCTCTCCCCCCTCCTCCCCAACACTCCCTCCCTCGGCATGTGATTTACATGACATCATTGATTATGTGTGTGTGCTGCGAACAACACCCTAACTTCTGTGTGTGTGTGTGTGCTGGACACACCTAACTTCCCCCTGTGGATGCTCTCACTTCCTCAATGTTCGAGCGTGTTTCAGGTTACACCCGTGGATATGTTCAGACAACACCCCAACATCTGTTATGATCTCATCCTTTAAGGCCCCCACCCTGCTTACATCAGCTCTTTCCTCACACACACAGACTTCACTGTACTCAGTTACACATACATGATTATTATCAGTTTTACATTTGTTAAATCACTTCATAATTCTTATTTTATACACACTTGCTTTAAAATGATTACTAGATTTCATCCTTTAACTATAAGTATATGCTTTGTGTCCCTTTAGCCTACTTTCATATCGAACTGTATTCCTTCATTTAAGGCAGCTTTCCTGGGATCTCAACCTTCTTTTTTGACAGATGACATAGTTTTAAAGAGCTTTCAGTGGTCGGAAGACTAGAAAAGAGAGAAACAAGTCCATTTACCACAAGAAACCAGGAGGAGACTAAACTTTTTGGTCACATCCACTGGATCCCAGTGTGACGCCTCATGGTGCCCAGTGTCAAAGCACACTTACACAACCCGGCCAGCTCTGACCGACCTCCAGTAAAGGGGGCAGTGGGCTGGATCGATCCCACTAGTCTTAGGGGTCAGAGAGCTGTGTGTCCATTCATTAACGCTATAATCAGCTTGATGTCAAAAGTGATGCTCACCTGGTACAGTGGCTTTGAATTACATATTCGTATTCCCCTTTGTGGCAGCCGTTTTGTTTCTATCAGCTCCCATTGGTTAACAGTGAGATGTTTGGTTGTATTACCAGTATGGCTTGATACTTTTGTACTTAAGATACAGCTCTGGCTCTTTTACATCTGGGTTCACAAATACTAGATTTGCCATACTATAGTGTAACACTACTTTAGCCGTTGCTGTCACGGGGCATGATGGAGGACTCAAACGCAGACCAGGCAGAGTAGCGTGAAGCAGGCGTTTTATTCAACACAAATAGGAATATTTACCACACAACAGGGAATCTAAGCACAAGACAAGAGACGAGGGGGAAAATCCAGCAGGAAACGAGGCAGGGCAGGCAGACGGGGAAACCGGGAACAGGACGAGCAAAAACGGGCGGGTAGACAAGAACACAAACAATGACCTGGCAGTGAGTGAGTGAGAGACAGGGGTTTATAAAGTGGTTTGAACAGGTGAGGGGAGTTGTGCTGATGAGGAGGGAGTGCTTGATTAGAGGCAGGTGAAGGGAGTTAGGCTGATGCTGAGGGAGTGAGGAGGGTGAAGCTACACAAAGGGTACTTCTCAAGTCTCTTAATTGCATCCCCGTTTCCCTCACTTGCGTCCTTTCCTTGCGTCTTAGTCCCTCCCACCAGGGATGCATGGAGGAAACCATGCGAGGAGACAGGAACGAGGAAATATGTTTTAAAATACATGAGACATCCTTTCCTCAGTTGCGTCACGTGAAGCGACGTCTGTTTCTGATGACGGAGGATCAGCTGATCACAGCTGGATCAGCTGTCAGTCGGCTTTAACAGCTGGAGAGACTTTTGAGAAGTTTGTGTCTGTTCACATGATCACTGTACTTAATAATAGTAACTAATAACACTAATAACTAATAAAGACACACAGTAATCACCACTGTAGAGGTGTTTCTCTCTGTAGTCTGTTAACAAACTGTGTCCTGTGTTGTTTATAAGCGCAGGATCCATTTCTACCGGCGGAATGCGATCGTCTTATTTATGAATTATTTGCGTCTGTACGTTTTGAAATTGTGACTGTGATGTCATTATTAAATAACCCAGAATATGATTATTGTTTCTCTTAAATGATAAAACTCATCAGACACGCAGGAATGATGTAAAAAGTGTTTCGTCTCTCAGCTCTCTCTCTCTCTCTCTATATATATATATATATATATATATATATATATATATATATATATATATATATATATATATATATATATATATATATATATATATATATATATATATATATATATATATATATATATATATATATATATATATATATATATATATATATATATATATATATATATATATATATATATATATATATATATATATCTCCAGCTCTCTCTGACTTTAATTGTATTCATAATAAAAGTTATTGAGGGAAATATCAGATCAAGAAAACACGAAAGTTGTTTGTGGTCCTTTTGTTGTTCAGACTACAATGAACATTTATTTAAACCAGATGGTGAATCAGAAAACTAATCAAATATAAAGCTTGAGTTTATTCTGTGATCTGTCTTCACTCTGGTGTTAAACTCCAGTCAGTCAGTCAGTCCGATCGGCTGAAGCGTCCAATCACATGACTGATGAACAATGAGGGGGCGTGTCGGCCGTTAAAAGACTTCCTGGAAGTCTGTTCTCGTGGGTCCTCGGTCATGGCTCCTCTGAGGTCCCTCCTCCATCCTCGATCCTCGCTCCTCCGAGCTACGTTAGAGCTTTGGGACAGCCGTCAATATGGCGGCGCAGAAACAACTTCCGGTTCAAGCGAGGATCGAGGAGCGAGGAAACGACAATTAAGAGACTTGAGAAGTACCCAAAGACACACAGAACACACAAGGCAAAGCCTGATCGTGACAGTTGCTTTAGAAGACAAAAATAATATTTCACATAACCACAAGAGGTCGCTTGTCAGGAAAAAGTATTCATAGTTTTTTTATTGTTAGACCACAGACTGTTGTCTTCTTCTGGTGAAGATAGTCTCAAACATTAAAGCTGCTCATGGGGAATGTGTTCCTAAATTAGAGAAATACTAATATTGTTACAGGCATTACCTCCATGCTATTTCTGTCATATGCATTGAATGTAACTCTGATATGTTTTAATTCTGTACACATATCACACTTCTGTCCATCCTGGGAGAGGGATCCCTCCTCTGTTGCTCTCTTTAAGCTTTCTTCCTTTTTGTCTTCCAGTTAAAGGGGTTTTTGGGGAGTTCTTCCTGTTCCGATGTGAGGGTCAAAGGTAAGAGGATGGCACATGTGTACAGATTGTAAAGCCCTCTGAGGAGAATTTGTGATTTTGGGAGTACAAAATAAATTGGATTGAAAATTGAATTGAATTGCTCTTATTCCTTGACAGTGATTGTCAAAGTATTGCAATGCATTTGAGAATTGTATTATGCTATCTAAAGATGGAGATTGTGACATTTTGCAAGCACCTTCATGTTCTTATTATCTACAGAGGCTGTGTTCCAGAGCTGAGAGCTCAGTAATTACAGTTAAAAATAATCCTGCTGGAGCAAAAAGAGTCACACTTCAAAATGTGTGTTGCTTGGCTGCACAGCAGCAGCAGAGAGAACACACTGACCTGGGAGAGAGGCAGACTGAGGTATGCAGAAAACATAAGCCATGACACACACCTCAGGCAACGAGCTGACTCTCATCCACAGCTATGTGAAATGAGAAGGGAAGTCACTACAGAAAACTTGAATGAAATGAACCCTAACCCTAAATGAACACTATTAGATAACTGATATGACATCCAACTAACAGGAAAGGGTACCACTTTATAATAACTACACACTATGAAGCATTAGTTAAGTATGAGTAAACACTTAATTCATCATTTGTAAAGCATCGTTCCTACATTAACACTCATTAACATACAGGGACAACCAGTTAGCACCATTAGTTGAAGACGTGATGTTCTTGCAGAAGATGGAGGAAGGCTTCATCAAAGACCATGCAAATAGCTGGGTTGCCCCATTGCCGTTTTGTGTACCCAGGCGTCTTCTCCCAAACAACAGAGACTACCGCCACGCGCCTTCTGTCTCTTCGGCGCATGCTGGATAAGAAAGGGAACATGAGAGCTCAATTTCTTGAGTTTATGCAGAAGGTGCTGCATAATAACCAGGCAGAGCTGGCACCACCGATCAAAGAAGGAAAAGAAAGATGGTACCTTCCGATGTTCGGAGTCTACCACCCACAGAAACCTGAGCAGATACATGTGGTATTTGACTCAAGTGCTCAGTTCGAAAGAGTGTCGCTGAACAATGTGCTACTTGCAGAACCAGACCTTAATAACAGCCTCTTAGGGGTCCTCCTCCGTTTACGAAAGGAACCAGTGGCCATCACAGCAGACATACAACAAATGTTTTACTGTTTTGTCGTCAAAGAGGAGGACAGAGACTTCTTGCGATTTCTCTACAAAGACAACGGCATCAGCAAGGATGTGGTAGACTACCGCATGAGAGTACATGTCTTTGGTAACCGACCTTCTCCAGCTGTAGCAATTTTTTGGATTGAGAAAGGCAGCAAGGGAAACAGAAGGGCAGTATGGTAGTGTTGCAGTGCAGTTCATTGAAAGGGACTTCTATGACGATGCTCTGAAGTCTTTTCCAACTGAAACTGAAGCTCTTGATGTTTTGCAAAGAGCTCAAAAAATGCTTGCTCAATCCAACATTCGTCTCCACAAAATCGCATCTAACAGACTGAAGGTGATGAATGACCGGGCTAAGGACATTAAAGACTTGGATCTGTCGGAAGATGAGATTCCAGTTCAGTGTAGCTTGGGAGTTAGCTGGAATATCAGTTCTGACACCTTCACATTCCAAGTTCCACAGAATCAGAAGCCTTTTACACGTCGTGGAGTGCTTTCAGCAATCAATAGCCTGTTTGAACAGAAGAATCAGTTTGTTTAGGTTTTTCACATGAATGAATGCCTGAGAGGTTTGTATTTAAGAGTATATTGTTTGCATCTTGCAATAAATATTGATATGTTCTTGATCAATTTGTGTTTTGTCTATTTGCCCTTTCTGTTGAGAAGATAACTGAGACTTTTGTGGGTTTTGAGGCACTGATGGCCTTTCATTGTCATTTATAAATGCTTTGTAAGGCATAGATAGTCCTCACTTTAAATGAGGTCACACAAAATACTTAACTAATGACTAGTAACTACCTGACTATCATTTATAAAGTATGAAAACACAATCACGAAACACATAATAGACCATATTATTAATCAAGAATAAAAACATTTATAACTGTTGTTATGAATTGCATACTAATGAGTGTTAATGTAGGAACAATGCTTTACAAATGATGAATTAAGTCTCTACTCATACTTAACTAATGCTTCATAGCGTGTAGTTATTATAGTGTTACCCAGGAAAGATATTTCTACAAGTTGCTTTAGCGGTACTGTTGAACCGGACATCTGACTATATGTGTGTCCTTTGCATGTCTGAAGAAACATTCATCTGATCTATTTCAGACTTGGCGGGTGTATTGACGGGGACACAAGGGAATCCTGCGTCAATTCAAATTTGGTGCAGTTCGGACACATGACATGTTCAATATTAATAAACTTTGAATAAACAAGCGAAAAGTCCAGCGGCGGGGGAGGGGCTTCAGGGCTCACAGAACTGAGTCAAGCCTATTTTGCAGTGGGGCTTTACAGGCTACGGTTCATTGGCCTTGATCAGACTGCCATCTCAAATCCATCAGTCCAGACACTCTGGATGCTCAAATTGTAGTTCAAAGTGCTGAGTAGAATCCATGCTGCTGCTAGCAGAGCACTATGCAGGACAACAGAAGAGAAGTCTTTCTCTCTGCTTTCACTTTCTGCTGCTTCCCCCTCACAATGTTTACATTCCTCCTACCAGTGCTGTCAAGTTGTGGTGCAGAGCTCCTCCATCGCGCCAGCATTGCAACTTGACAGCACGTTGTTTTCTAAGGCGAAGGCTTCCTCGTTAGAAAGCCGCGTCATCATCATAGCTTTGTAGTTACTGAGGCCTACGTCGTTACCACAGAATCCCATGCAGATAGGTTGGTCATGTCTGAACACACAAATCTTATCACTAGCAAATAACAGTGCTGACAGTCTGTATCAGAGATCGGATTTGCCTGCATTCTGGAAGTAGCCATTGACTGCAGTTACCTTTGACTGATGGATGCTGGACGTACTGACATTACAACCAGACTCCTTCACTTCCCTGGAGTCAACGAGCAGTGAGTGGTAGGTTCCCAGCTAAAATGCAAGCAGCCTTTCTGGTGGCCAAACAATCGGCCTGCTCCGAACGGGCACTTGTTCCAAACGGCCACCCGCTCCTCAGAACAGGCACTAGTGGTAAGAAAAAACAGAAGGAGTTACAATTTGTGCCAAATCTCAGGAACAACTTAAGGATCAAAATATGAATACAAATGAGCTAAATAGGAATAGAATTGAGGCAGATAGCCTGTACATCTGTTATAAACAATGCATGAGTTTAAGGATGCTCTGAATGTGTAAAGAAAAATTATTCAAAACTGAGTTTTACAGTATTTTTGTCACTTTTGTATCAGCTCTGATCACATTGCACTCACTACAATAATAGAGTTGAAGCAGGAGGTGGGTCAGCACTGGGGAACAGGGCAGATCACAGGCTTGTTGTCATATCTCATAGATGTTTAATTCTATCACTCTAATGTTTCATGACTTTGTCAATCAATTTGTTCCTAATGACTTTATGTCATTGTTTTCTGTGTATGTTTTAATAAGTGTTTTTTAAAATCATAATTATTAAATACCAATATATTGGGGTCAAAAGCACACAAATGCTTGATTGCCATGCGTTCTAATCTAAAATATGACTCATACTAGTCCGTCATTGTGAAGGAGACAGACAAAGACGCAGCATACACACACTAAATACTAAAATGATAAATAAGAAATACATTAAGATTTGGCTATGATGGTTGCCAGTGGGACGGTCAAATGCCAAGCTGACCAGCAGGACAGAGAGGAGGAGTCCAAGATGTTTTGCGAGGAGCCAAGATGTTTTGCTAAGGGATCGATAATGGGAGGGGGCAGAATTCAAATGAAGCCAATCACTAATCGCCACGGAGGGTCATTCACACGTTTTATGACAGTGTCGGACACTTTCCGACTCTCAGGGGATATAAAAGAGAATGTTTTAGGGAGTTTACCTCAGATTACTGCAGCTCTCATTTTCAGCTAACTGGCCGCGCCGGACTGTGAGGAGATGCGTGTATGTGGTCTCTGCTCTCGAGAACATTACTATTGATAGTTAATTCAGTTTGTAAGTGAACTTTGTGTAGTACATTAAATATTGTTTTAATTTTGGACCGGGTCCAGCTCATTCTTCTGATGCGCGTGCGCAGTAAGAAGCTCGCAGAAGAAGAGTACCTGCGGCCTGCAAGCTCCTTCATCCCTTGTTCTTAAAAACCTAACACCGTCCAACCCAAAGTTACAGTTAGGTGTCAAGCTTCAGCTCAGAAGCAGGGTGGAACTGTTAGTGTGATCTGCTAGTGTGACTGAAAGGTGAAAAAAAATGTTTACACAAGAGACATTTTGGTTTTAGGCACCAGGTGACCTATATAATGATGTCGTTTGCATTGCTAAATGCTCCACTATGTCCACCAGCTCGTCTCTAACTGTGTCTCTCTGCTGTTTGCTGCTGAGCAGGTAGAGTGCAGTGGGTTTATTAGAGCGGTTTCACTGAAAACAGCTGCCTGCTGCTGGAAGCAAGGTTGGGGTGCTGCAGAGTTGGGTAATATTTTTTTGTTTTTTGTCACTATGGGCGACCTCTTTCACATAATACACATTAATTAGATTGTTGATACAAACATAGTGATTGGTGCATGTTTAAGTCTCTCTCAGGGACTTAACTGGAGGGATCGTGATTTTCGTGTTCCCAGTGAGTCACACTAACCTTTCTGTGAACCAGTGTGAATATTGAGGTAGGCCAAAAAGCCTGGTGTCAAACCTTCAGCGCACAAGTTCTCAAAATTGAAAAAAGCAATATACGACATTCAGAGGATTATCATATCATCAAACGACTATTGTCTATATTAAGAGCTAGAGTAGTAATGTCTACCTGGACAGAGAATGAAGTCTCTCTCCCTGTGTGTGTGTTGTACTCACAGCTTCTCCTTGCTTTGTTCACGTAGCCGGCCAGCCACATAAAGGGGGGCTGTCGGGTTTAACAGTTTACAGTTTACCATATAGCATCGAAGAAATACACTCATCACGAAACAAATATAATGATATTGCATACCAGATTAAACTTCAGAACCTGGGCTACAATAATATTCAAGCCGTTTGTACATGCTCCAAACACAACTCAAACAACTCAAACAACCAACTCTAAGAATGACCAAAATATCATAGTCATATTTCGCCATGAGTGAGCAGACTCCGCACATGTTAGGAGCTACTGAGAGATAGCTACATGCTAACAAAGAAAACTGAGATGCCAGAAAGCAAACCAATTCTACAAAGATTCTGGAGATATCTTCAATATTTCTCTCCGTGAAACCATTAGCGAGATATGAGCCAACAAACACCAGCAAACCGCTTTATTGATTATTATCCGAAAACGCGCCTCACCTTTCGCCGTTTTCATGAAGACATAATATCCCGTTTTTTTCACTCAGATATCTGTTCAACGGATATCCTGTTTATCATTGAACTCCTTCCGTGAATACAGGGGGTGTAATCTAAACCGGGGGACCAGGGGGGAGGATTTGACTTTTGGCTTTTTTTTCTGTTGATATCCTTTTGCTTACGTCGTCTTCTGAATGTAACCAAGTCCATATGGTTCTGAACTGTGATGCCAGATAATATTTTGGAAATTGGAGAGATTTAAACCACCTTTTGCTTGGTCAGTTTGACTCTTGAGGGTTTCTTGCGCCATAAAATAATATCAATGTCTTGTTTAGGTCTAACATAATGTCTACAGAGACTTTAAAAGGAATGCAGAGGAAAACAATATGTACGTATTTAGGTAAGATATTCATCTTTATTTATTTTAAGTCCATCCATCTTTTAAGATCAAGTTTGGTTTTATCCAATAGTTTATTGTAATTTTCTGTGTGTACTTTATCAAATGATGTCCCGACCCAGATTCCTAGATATTTCAATCCATTGGGTGACCACTTTAAAGGTAAATGGTGAATGGTAAATGGACTTGTATTTGCCCGATGTATTGTCGTTGTCGTATGTCTTTCTCTTTAAACAACGCCTACATAGCGCAACGGTTTTGTCCACCACCCTCATCCGTCATTATAAGTTACAGGGAAGACAAAATGCTCCCAAACTTGCGATTTAAATGACGCCGGGGCTTCTGAAGCTCCTCCGCTCGCCATGACTTTCACCGTTAAATGCTTCTAACACGCTCCGTTCACGTGAACACACTACGGCGTTATATCTGTTCACTGACACTCTGCATTGATATTCAGGGTCTTGTTACTTGAAAAGGAACAGCAGCAGTACAACTTTATTACACACTATGATGATTACACTGTAAAAAAATAATTTAAAAAATACTAAATTGATCCGCGGTTCACAAGTGTGCCAAGCTGTGAGGAATGATCCGAACCGATCACGAATCGATCCGGGATCCATTACACCACTAGTACCCGCCAATGGCCAAGTTGAAAAGCAAGTGTGAATCTGGACATCCTGGTTGGCATCCTTGTTCCTGGTAATTCATTGTTTTGTAATGAATTTACTGCTTGGCACACCTCTGCTACAGCAATTTTCAGATTATGAAAACATCTTTACAACTATATTGTCAGAGTTGTGGTCAGGCTGATATAGGGTTCATTAAAATGTTTGTCTACTGTTGATATCTCCCTCCTCTGTTTCAATCTCCTGGATTAATTGATCAGTTTCTTGTTTATGCCATGCATGCAGTTTGCTTGTCTTATCTCCAAATTCATAATAATAATATGTTGTCCATGCCATTGCTGCTCTGCTTTCTTCGTGCATAGATTTTTGTAAATAAGTTGTTTCTGGTTTAATGAGTTGAGGATTTCAGGCTTTGGGGTTTTGCAATGTATCTGTTCACATTCTTTAATTTCTTTTTTTAGTTCAACAAGCATTCTCTTCTTTTTCTCTGACTCTGACTTTATGTGCACTGTATAATAGAATATGACCTCATGTATGCTTTGAGAGATTCCTAAATAATTAAATGTGACGCGGTATTCAAGTTGGTTAGTACAACAATGTCTAAATGGGTATTTATAAATGTTATGAAGGCTAAGAACATGTCAATTCGAAAATATACATTTTGTAGGGTAGAGATAATGAATAAACTGTATGGAAAGATGTTATACCATATGTCACAGAATCCCAGGTCATATAATACTGATTGATAATTGTTTTTTACTTGTTAAAAAAACATTTGTAAAGCCATTTCCATCCTTCACCATTTTATTTAATTGAAAGTTCAAATTGTTGTTCATCAACAGGGATATAGGGGTATAAAACCGTTCCAGCCAGCCTGTACGTTGCAGGGGAGACGGTGGCTCAGTGGTAGAGCAGTTCAATCCGCGGCTCCGCTAGTCCATGTCAATCTGTTCTTGGGCAAGATACTTAATCCCAAATTGCTCCCGTAGCTGTGCCAACGGTGTAGGAATGTGTGTGAATGGGTGAATGATGTCGTGTAGAAAAAACCCCGCTTTGAGTGGTCTGAAGACTAGAAAAGAGATATACAAGTACAGTCTATTTACGTCACTTTAATGTTCTAACAGGTTTGTTTCCCGAATCATACCAATACCTGTATTTTGCCTCTTAAGGTAAGATATTTTCTTCCGTTTGATTTGTTGGTTGAGGCCTTTAACATTCCCTAAAACTGATACGTTTGATAGGAGACGTTCGGTGAATGCAAAAGGGACTTATTTGTATATGTAACAGAGTTAAAAATGTACTTTATTATTCTGTTGAGTATGTGTGAATTATATCTTTATGAGCTATTTTTATTTAGCATTTTATTTTGTTAATGCTTCCTGCGGAAGCGGCGTCTCGCCTCTTTTGTACCTCCAAAGCCCCCGTAGTCCCGACTTGCCCTCACAGTGGTGTTTCGTACTGTTGAGGGTAAGTTGTGTGGAATAATGTTGTTGCACTGTTTTGTTGTTTTCTTCGGGAATGTAACTGTTTACGCTACGTACTTTAGTAACTGCTAAGGCGATGACCTTATCAAGCTGTTACGTGCCGTTTTGACTGTGGAAAATATAAGTTTAGTGGCTTTTTCAGTTAGCCTTTTTGGCGCCATTTACTTTTACGTCAGGCCCTGTCATATAACGTAACGACGCAGAAACTTTAGCATTCCTTTGTGTGAATTCTGTTGTCTTGCATGTTTAGGAGCGGATGCATAAAGAGAGTGAGACCAGGAAGAAACTGTAATTTATGTTGTCTTCTGCAGGTATGTATTTTCCTTTGTTTAATGTTATAATTTTCGCGGGTTCTGTTAATCATTCCACCTCATGTAGTTGTTTGTTTTGTCCATTTGATGTCGCTGTTAGTCCCGACTTGCCCTGACAGTGGTGTTTCGTACTGTTGAGGGAGCGGATGCATAAAGAGAGTGAGACCAGGAAGAAACTGTAATTTATGTTGTCTTCTGCAGCGAATAAATGCTGGAAAGCTACCCTCTGAGTTGTCTCCTTCAATGCCATTCCAAGTCCGTTACATATAGTCCCTTATTAATCTTCCGAAGGCACAGCCTTCAGGAGCAATTTGTGGCTCAGTCGACATTTCGACAAGCCCACGTTTAAGAAATGTATAATATATATATCAGTGGTGGGCCGTCAGGGCCAGCAAGGCCTTCTCCGCTGGCCTAGACAGAATCACAAAGTTATAGCTATTTTATAATTTAATAACTTTTCATAAATACACTACATGTCACGGCTCCGCTGTGACCTCAGCTCGTCTCGGTGTCTCCCCTCTGTTCTCTCTGTCTGTGTGCTTGTGTGTGTGTGTGTGTGTACGGCATGGGCGCGGCTTCAATCATCCGGCACCTGGGCTCATCTCCACACCTGCCAACAATCAGACCATCATCACAGACAGCACAAATACCCCGGCTTCCTTCAGTCTCATCGCCAGATTGTTTCATCAGCTCAGTGGTAGCTACAGCCTCAGTCCCTCTGAGGTTTTACCTCTTCTCAAGAGTTAGTTAGCTTTGTTTTCTTGATCTGCAACTAACTTGTGTTTTTCTTGTGCTTCAAGATTCCTGTGCCACGTCGCCACCCAGCCGCCGCCACTCACACCGCCTCACCATCCTATCTGCATGTTCCACCGGCTCCACGAACAACTAAATAAAACCTTTTTATTCACCTACCCTGTTGTCCCGGTGTCTGCGTATGGGTCCAGAATAACCGACCGTAACACTCCATGTATTCTTTTTTTTTTTGTTTTCGATTATCTTACTTTCTCATTGCACAGCTACTGTGTTCCTCAGTTGCTCTGCTTCCAGTGCAGCTTGTTTTAAGTAGAGCTTTTATCCAATCAGATTTCACCTCTGTGTCTCTAGGTAAGAAGAGAGGCCCGAGGCCTGCAGACTCACAAGTGCATCCATGTACTGAACAACCGTGAGATTAAACTCTTTATTAACAAAGAAAGGAGGATGGAGTTTGTCTTTAAATAGTGAACAACAGCTTTGGTAAGTTAACTGCTTTTGTTTTTACATCTGCAGTAGCTTTAATATGCTTGTTTATATATTATTTGTACAACTTCTTTTCATGAAGATGGATTTTTGTTTGGTTTTATATGTGATAGGAACTATTGTTACGTCGTATGTTGCTCTGGGGACATATTTAGTCGGTGCCAGTGTTGCCAACTTGGCGACTCTCTCACTAAATCTGGCGACTTTCCAAACCCTCTTGGTGACTTTTTTTGTCAAAAGCTACTAGCGACACATCTAGCGACTTGTTCTGGTGTTGTTGGAGACTTTTCTGGTGTTTTGACTCTGATGTGAAAGCACGTACGTTCTGCACTGTCGTGAACGAGCAGCGGGAGCTGCCGTGAGCCGCCCCAAAGCATTCACAGGTTACTCCCACAGCAGCCTCGCGCAGCAGTCCCAGCTGCAGTCAGAGCAGAGAGGAGACACAATCTCAGCGTATTCATGTATCTGCACTCTGCAGTTAGTGCATTTATAGGTGTTGAGCTTCATTTTTACACAAAACAAATAATAACCGTAGCTGTGGCGTCATAATGAGGACAGAAGTGAAGGCCAAGGTATAAAATGCACAGCCCGCCACTGATATATATAATATGTATATGTTTATATATATATATATATGTTTTACTGTGCGACAAGTAGCTTAGTGCAAACAACAATCTTCAGACAGATATTACTGTTTAACGGATGTTTCTGAGAAAAATTGAGATTTCATGACTCATCTCTGAACCTCTGTTACACTGTGTTTCAACATCCACCGTCACCTGTGGCCACAGTGGCTGTGGTTCAGAAAACGTTACATGGTCTTGCTTTAAAGGATGATTCCAGTTTATTGCAACTTGAGGAAGGAACCACTCTGCTACATGTATTGTCTTGCAGATCTGTGGTTTTGCTCCAACAGCAGCAATATGTCCTTCTGCAATTGGCAATTTTGAAACAAAGTCCCAACTAATGAGTCAGTATTAGCAATGCGTGCTGGTAGGTGGCAAACAGAGAACAAGGCAACAGACTGCTGTCAATCTGCTGCACAGCAAGAGATGCAGAGCACAGCCGTGGAGGTGCTTTGTTTTCTCTGTCACAGCTGCCGTCAGGAAGCAATCACGCACACACAAACACATGTTATTAGTTTGTAGCAAGTTCAGTTGCGTGATGCATGTTCAGTTCTGCTGTGGGGGACACAATGATAATTATAGTTTCCTGGTATGTATGTTTAAATCTACAATCAAGGCATTGTCGAATGCTAATTTAGGATAAATCTACAGAAGCAAATATAAAGGATAGTAAAATACCTAAATGTGCATTTTGGATGTTTTTTTTCCCACTAGTATAAAAGAAGACATGTTATGGATGCAAAATAACCCCAAATCTCAAAATTGACTAATGCATGAAAACAGCAATGTTTTTGTTGAGATGCGTGTCTAACTACTGCTCAAATGTAGCAGAACTACAGATATTCTATATATTCTTCTTCTTTGTCAAAACATTGTGCCTACATTACCCACAATGCAACTCAACTGCCGACCGATTGGTTGGAGATTCAGGTGAGTTGTGCTAGTAGCAGCTAATTCATACCGGAGCCCCTACCTCAAGCAGAGATGACGAGGTGTGTTAACTCACTACTTTCTAGTTCCAACCAACGCGGACTCAAGTGACGTCACCCGAGGACATTCATCAGACTTCATACAGTAGTACTCAGTGGAGTTCTGCTAGTACTCCGTAATTACGAGGAAGACTGGGGGTGTATGACATCATCATGACCTCACACGAGACAGCTGTGGGAAGCACTACATCAGTGAAACAGCAAGGACCCTGACCAAAAGACTGAATCAACAGAAACAGGCGTCAACTGTCAGTGAACGCCAGAACAAAAGCTCTCAGAGCATCCACTGGGAAGAGGTCACAGGTCATCGACCAGGAGTCAGGGGAGAAAGAAACTCACTCGCATTTGAAACCAAAGACCATCTTTCAACAGATGCACAGATTTCTGACTCCTACCTGAGTCTGGGTTGTAGTGGCCACAGGCTAAGCAGCCCTCCAACCTTCTCCCTAGCCATGTCCTTCAGCTCCTCTTCCTAGGCCTGCTGGGATATATAGTCCCTCTGGCATGTTTAGTCTCTGCCACTGGGTCTCCCAGTCGGGCACGGCTCCTTTTAATGTGAGGCAGCAGCAGCAGTTCTACTCTCAGCTGCTTCCACATATCTCAGCACCTCAGCTTGTCCCTGAGGGCGGGACAGACACCCTGCATAGGAAACTCGTGATCATTCTTTTGGTCAGTTGTAGCTCATGACCTCTGTGAGGGTAGGAATGTTGGTCAACTAAAGTATCTAATACTACTAGCTCCCTCTTCTCCATGACAGTACAAGTTACTTGTTACTGTAGTCATCATTATAGTGCTGTTATTTCTCAAACGGTTGGCAAGTTGTGGGGGGGCACAATAAATAAACAACTTTCACCTATAAAGGAAAATGATAAATCCAGCATAATGTACATTTCCACAGCACAAATTTCATCAGTACAACATGGCATGTCATACTTTCTTTCACTATTTAATAGCAAACGCTTTTACTTTGCAACTTCTTTACACTTTTGAGCCACTGTCCTGCAGGCATTTCACATTAAAAGCCTGCCAGGTAAAGGATGGGTTATGTTTCTAGCTGCTGAAAGGCTTTTAATGTGAAACATTTGTGCATTCATTGACAGTTGCTCATCACCAATAGGAAATATGGCAAAGTAGAGCCAAGGGTGGAGAGGAAAAAGACAAGAAAGGAGGGAAGAAAAGTGAAGATGAAGCAGAAGACAAGGAGAAAGATGAGGAGAGAAACAGCATCAAGGAGAGAAGAGGAGTCAGAAGGAGAGGAAAGAAGGACTAATAGGTAATCATAATCATAACTGTAAGACACGCACACAATCAAACAGGAAGCTCAAACACCTTAGTGTTATCACAGCTGTGTAGAAAAAGAAACACAGTGTTAAAATAACAGCACACTCAGACATGTACAGCATGTAGCAGTATTATTGGCACATAAACACACAAGAGACTTTCACTCGTTCATTCTCTGGGTTCTCAGTGAGGAAGGGGCAACGTGTGTGTATATAACAGCAAGCAATGAATACACTGCATTCAATTGCAGCAGTGTGTATGTAATGTGTTCTTTTCTTTATTAATTTTGTCATTTTTGTGACTCCCAGAAATTACATTTATATATATAACAGCAGATACAATACAAATTTAATTTCGGGAAAAATAATGTAACAACATATTTAAATAGTTTTCTGCCAAAGTATTGAATGTTGCAATACAATATACTCTCATAGTGATCATAGCATAATTAAACATTTTTAATGGGCACTGAAAGCACTCGATTAAGGTTAGGGAAAAATCAAGAAGTGACCAAAGTCAGCTTCCAGTCTGCAGTCCTGACCTTTGTAGCCCCCCAGACCACATGGGGACTCTGTTGAGGGGAGTGAGGGGAGCTCTTCCTTTACCCAAAAAACAATCCAGACAGCAATTACGTCTGATTCCACAATGTAATTGGGAAAACAATTTAGTAATATACAAAACACAATTCATACGACTCTATAAAGCAATCCACTTTTCAAGCCGTCCTGGCCCTTCCTTCCCTTTCTCTATCTCCTTCACTGAAAAAAATGAATCATGGCATAGTTTATTATTAAGTATTTTTATCTATTTCATTTTACTTAAATACTTATATTTTCAAAATATATTTATTCAAATTCTTTAAAATCAGCATGATTCTGTTAATTTTGAAAACAATTAAATTGAATCAGTTCAAAGTTAGCCATTTTTTCCATTAGCCAACATCCCTCATAGTACTGGTTAAAACGAGTCAGTAATTAAAATTAGGCAACGGTAACTTTGAGGTTAAAATTAACTTTATTAAAACGTACACTGAAATGTTAACGGCTAGGGTTAACACCAATTACAGCCCACAGTTACTCTGAAATGGAGACATAGAAATGCACTAGCTGACATCTGACATCTCAAGTAAGTGTGTGCTTTTCTTTGTTGTTTTCTTTTTTACGGGTGGGTTGCAGAAAGTACAGCCCTGGCTGTTTTAGTTTTAAAGTATTACTTAATATAATAAACTTAAAATTAAGCATTACTTAACTGTAAAAACAATACATTGACGAATGTAATTTTTGGGGGTCGGATCTTGTTGGTATGCTTGTTTCAGAATGAAGACATGTCAAGCGTGACTGTATCCCGAGAAGCCTAAGTGTCCACCTCAATGAAGACATGGAGACACTAGTCAAAGAATACATGGTAACTGTCTGTCAACCTAGCGGGGACGTGCGGTCAGGGGAGGCAGGTGAGGCAGAGTCGAAAAGATTGGCTGTGTGGCTGTGATACAAGAAACCGCCTTTACTGCTTTCCCTGTCTTTTGTTCCCAACGTGTGACAATGTCTGGACTAAATCAGGATTTTGTGAGTTGAAAAATCTACCAAGAAGCCTCAGCAAACATGAAAGATCAACCACTCACATTCAAAGCCAAAATTGCTTTGAAAACTTTTGGAACCTCAAGAATAGATTTGGCTTTGGACGAACAGCGGAGACTAAATATTAGCATCCACAATGCTAAGGTAAAGGAAAACCGAGAGATTTTAAAAGACCTCATTAATGCAACCAGCTTCCTAGCCAAACAGGAACTGGCATTTCGTGGTAACAATGAGAGTTCAAGCTCTTCTAATCGTGGCGACTATGTAGAACTATTACATGTTTTTGCTGAGAAAGATGAAAGATTAGCTAGACATTTGGAGACATCCACTGTGTTTTCTGGCTTGTCAAACACAATAGAGAACGATTTAATTGAAGCAGTCGGTGAGGTGATTAGAAATGATATCAAAAAGGAGATTAATGCAGTCTCATTTGTTGCTGTAGAAGTAGACGAGACTACGGATGTCACAAACAAAGTCCAGATCTCTGTCATGATGATGTGAGTGATGAATATGTCTTGGGAGTGTTGGAGAAATACAAGTGTGTCGAAAAGCTGGGTGCTCAGACTTATGACGGAGCAGCTGTGATGTCATCAGAGCTTAATGGGGTGCAGGCCAGGATTAAAGAAAAGGTGCCGAAGCCCATGTTTACTCACTGTCACGCACACAAATTGAACCTGGTGCTCTTGCATTCAGCAAAATGCATTTCCTGAGTGTAGAACTTTTTTGAAAACAGTTGAGGGACTAGCGACATTTTTCAGTAAGTCCACGAAGCGCACCCACTTATTGGATGATGTTGTGAAGCATCTGCGTGCTGTATTTCATATTATGAGCGAAAATAACCCTAATGTTGGCCACATATGAGCGGATGAGGGATGAATGTAAATCCGAAGGATCTGATGCAGACTGTTCCTGAGGCGACAAAGTTACTCCAGCTGGTGCTCACTATACCGGCTACAACAGTGACCGTGGAAAGGTCATTTTCTGCTTGGAAAAGACTCAAAACATACAGTCGGAATCGGACTGACCAAGGACGACTTTCATCCCTGGCAATAATCTCCATTGAGATGGAGAGACTTTTAAAACTAACAGAAGATAAGGAGGACTTTTACAACAAAGTCACGGAGATTTTTGTCCAGAAGGATCGACGAATGAACTTAATTTACAAGTAAAGGTAGGACCATGCATACACTGCAGTAGGCTATATAGCCTATCTTTATTTGTATTGAATGAGTATGAATTGTGGAATTGTGATGGCAAATTAAAAGCACACGGATGGTGCAGAGGAAATGCACTCTTTCTCTGAGCTGCTATAAATGTAACGTTCTTGTTTGTTATAAATATGAAAAACAATGTGCAAGCTGCCAATTGAATGGTGATTTAAGCTACTCTATTGGGTTCATATATGTGTAAATCTGGCTCTGAAAGAGTCAGTGCCTCACCAGCCACGAACCTCACCGCACGTCACTGCAAACTATTATAAAGTTGTTACGAATATACTTACAGATTAAACTATGCAGCTATCAGTGTGGAGTATGATTCATTTTACAAGCCAAATGAGAAACTTGCCAGCTGTAAATGACCCATGGTAAAGTATGGAAATTATGGAACATAATCATGAAACACTCAAACCATTATGCCGATCTCATATTCGGTGTAGACAGGGAAGTAATGAGTTATTTCTGACAAATTAAAACTGTGACACCTACAGTACACTTCAACATTTTAAAGTAAAAGTTTGGATTCTTATCCATAGTTACATTTACTGCTCCGTGTGAGTGTAATATATCCTCCAGGTTTGATGAGTCAGCTCCTTCCCCATCATGAATAAGTGCTTCAGTGGGAGTGTGTTCCTCCAAAATGAATCAAGTGGATCTGGACCAGCAAACAACAATATTCAGTTGCGACTCAAAGCTAAAAATGAAGAATGTACAACACACGTTGGTTTGGGATTTATTAATGATGCTCTTTCCCAGCCCTCTTGCTTCCAAATTGGTGGGACTACTTTCTTTTCCTACAACTGCCATTGTGTCACCACGTAGCTGACTTGAGAACTGTAGATTTGTTTATACACGTGTTAGATGAAAGAATATGACACTATAGTGTTGGTGCATGGTGATACAGTGGCAGTTATAGGAACAAAGGTAGTTCCACCTTTTTTGGAAGCAAGACAGCTGTAAAGGGGCGTCTAATGTTTCAGTGAGAAACGTCTGTTGTTGAGAATCCTTCAAAACACTTTTGGGTCGGTGCTTCAAATTCTGTTTGCTGGTCAAAGCTGACTGTGGATCAGTATGTGTAGCTCTTGAAGGATCACAATGCATGTAGATTGGTTTGGTGGCTTGCAGGTTTACAAAAGTAGCCTACTACTTAAGAGTCAAATAGTAGGCATAATTGATGCCTACATTAATCAGCTTATGCATAAGGGCTGGCTGGACATTTTACTGAACTGATAAGTGACTTATGATCTTCCTGGGTTTGTTGTGTGAAGTTTTGCAGAATCTTCCATTATTTTACATACATATACATTGAATGAGTATATATTTGAAGTGTCAGTATGCCTTAAGAATTGTTAATATCACAATGTGACTAATATAGGGACACAGCTCATTGTTCTCTTTGTTTATCCTCCAGCACAGCAAAACAACAGAGACTGTGTCGGGGGTTGCACAGACAATGATGGGAGTCTACGTCATTCAGATGGAGAGCGCCGGTCCTGAAGAAGAGCCTGCAGATGTTGGCATTGTACTTGAAGGTGTGGAAGTTCTGTAAAACCTACCAAGTGTCACCCTTGGATGTGTGATATTTTTCGTGCAGATTTTTGCTACCCCAATGACCTTAAGTGCACATTCAAAGTGTTTCAGAAAATCCAGATGGAACTGGACTCTACCAAGCTTCCACCAAAAGTGCAAGCTGTAAAAATGAAGATGCTCCAGTGATTGAGTAATTGGCCTGATAAACTGATATTTCCCGCAGGAAAACTTGCATCAAAATGGGTGACTTGCTGCAAATGTGAGTACTTGTTTGAGTGAGCTTTGTCAATGTAACATTTTCAACTTGTGTTTTTCACAGTTTTGATTGTTGTATTTTTGCTGCAGAATATTCCTTTTCATATTCCTGCTCGTATTAAAACATCCATGCATGTCATTGTCCAAAACCACTCAACCACTGAATCTTATGTCAATGTTTTTAATTGTTAGGGTGGTGGTCAACATTTCCAGAAATGGATGTCACCATGTTGTTACCATGGTTGATTTACCTGTCTAGACGTCTATTGTGGCAAAACAAGTACATTTTTGAAAATAGAGCACTTTCTTAACCTCAATGTGCACATAAGTATGAGGGCGTTTTCTTTTTTATGATTTGTTTCTTTGAACACAACATGCGTGTATGAGCACTGGATCTGTGTCTGCTAGCTGCTGTTGAGTGGAAGTGGTGTAGTAGTGTTGTACTGTGATGCTGTATTGCTGTCAAACGCCCAAATTTACAACACGCCAATAAATAGTTAATGTGAAACATGGTTGTCTGACTGTTCTTTTTTATGCATTGTTGTAGATTTTGTAAGTGTGGGGTGAATGGAATTTTTTTTTGGATTTGAAATATGTTGATATACATTTTAAAATACATTGGGTTTATTAAAAAAAAAGTACATTAATTGTATGTATTTTAAGTAAAATTTGTTTATATTCATAAACCTGATTATTATGAATATCAAAAAAATAAGCTTTATTAAACCTGAATACATAAACCTGGTTATGAATTTGAAACAAATTTGATTTATTTATGGTAAATGCATGATTTGTTTTGTGTATTTAAAACACATTGGGTTTATTAGTATTATTACATAAATGTCATTCTTACTTGTTTCAATTATGTTTGACTAGCAAATACATCACATTAAGTTTATTAGTTTGTTTATGTTAAAACTAATCCAAATGGATGTAAATTGTATATGCAATTAAAATAAATAAATCTTAAATATTAGGCCTCAATATTTCTTTGAGTGTTCTAATCTCATTTTTTAGTCTCATCCTCTTACCCCTCCTCCTTTCCCCCTTTCCCTCCACCTTCTCATGTGTACTTTACCTCCCTCTTTGCTCTCTTTATCTTCACACTCCTCTATTGTTCCCCTTCGTTTTGCTCCCTGCTTCTATTTCTATGCTTTAACCCTTCTGTATGGAGGATTACCCATGGGGCCCTGTTTAATAGCATCCAAACCTTTCATTTTGACTTTTATTTACCCAGAGATGAGTGTGCTCAGATGAGCCTCCGGAGAAGTTCCTTTTGTGTTTTACCCTCTACTCACCCTGGGTAACTGAGCACAAAGGCTCTTTTCTTTCTTTCACAGACACATCAACACGTCAACATGGGAGCTGCCCAGTGCAGCCAGTCAGTGGCGTCGCCAGGTCATTTTGCCGGAGCTTAAGCTCCGAATGTTTTGAGTGTTGCCCCAAATTAAATTGTAAGACTGCGAAAGTCAACAAAATGTTTGTGTGAATACGCGATTGTGTTAGTGTGACTGTAAAAATAAATGCAGGTCTCTAAACCAAATATGTGTGTGTGGGGGTCTGACGGTCATCATCGCTGAGTGACTCACAGCGGGAAGAGAAGGAAGTTTAGGCTAAGAATGCAGTATGATTTATAATATATATGAATAGCATAACATTACATCACGTTACTTACTATTGGTGAAACCTCTGTGTGTGAATGCACTTTTTTAAAGTCACAGTAGAGAGGGAGAGACAGCAGCAGATGACTGAGGGGTGAACAGTGCATGCACCACACTACATCTACTGTATCTGAAAACTGTGTGAGTGAAAGAAAAGCCTTTTAGTATTTTGATAAACTAATGTTACAGAGGTGGAAGAAATACTTATATCAATAGTTAAGGAAAAGTAGCAACACTACAATGTAAAGTTACAAGTAAAAGTACAAAAGTATTATCATCAAAATATAAAAGAACCAAAAGTAAAAGTACTCATAATGAAGATTAATGTATATTCTATTATTGATTTTAATCATTGATGCATTATTATGTTCATCACTTTAATGTTGCAGCTGGTGAAAGTGGAGCTAATTTTATTGACATATTCTGCTGGGTAGTTAACTCTGTAACAACACATCACCATTTATTAGATTATGTTTTTATTAGTAATCAGAATCTGTAAAGTAACTAAAGTTGTCACATACATGTAGCTCAGTAAAAAGTACAACATTTAAATTACTTAAACATGGTACTTATGTACAGTAGTTTAGTTGAGTGCACTTGTTACATTCCTCCACTGTTAAGGTAAATACATTTAATAACTGTTTTTCCATCTCTAGTCTGTAAATGTGTATTCTGTTTCTACCTAATATAATACTAATAACTGAGAACCACTGATATTTTAACATAACCATTCAGGGACGTGTGGTCAGGGGAGGCAGAGCCTCACCTGCCATCATGAAAAGTAAAAAACAAATAATGATAAAATAAAATGAATAATATTTCTCTACTGATCTATGCTATAAATGTAATTTCTGTATGATTTCAATAATTTTAAGCATTTTTATAGACAAACTCGCTGAATTTGCGCATGTCCTGTTCAAACAGAAAGGAGACACGCGAGGTGAGGCAGTGACGAGATGTGCCTCATCTCAGATTGCGTATTATTATATGTCCTTTCTTTCCATAGAATAGCTCATGTATTTCACGTATGTGTAGAACATATTCAGTCTTGCTGATCTGATAGAAACTGCAGTGAAAAAGCACAGAGGGGAGGCACACAGTACCTCTGCCTCAATGAAGGGGGGGTCGGGTTCATGCTTGTAGTTCCGTTACTCTTCTTCTACACTTCTCTTCTTCTTCTTATATTTTGCGTTGACCGCAAACATTGAAGATTAAATATCTAAGCTTTAACAATTCTCAAAAAACAGGGAAATATGACCAAATCAACAGCGATTCAACGTCGGACAGGTAAAGTAACCTTTTATGTGTTTGTTGTTCTCTTTATAAATCCGTGGTTGTTACACAGATTTTCGCCCGCGAGCGCCCCCGCGAGCACCCCGCTTCTGAAACAGGTTGGTGGGGCAGGTCGCAGTTCGCGGCGCACACGCTCCTGGTGCAATCAAATATGTACCTTACCTATGTGTGTGTAAAGAATGCTGATATGAAATATGAAAAACAACCAGTAGTCAATGTGCAGGCTGCCAATTGAATGGTGATTTAAGATACTCTATATTGGGTTCATATACTGTATTTGTAAATCTAACTCTGAAAGAGTCAGTGCCTCACCAGCCACGAACCTCACCGCACGTCACTGGAACCATTAATAATTAATCATGAGAGTAAACGACAGTTTTTGAGGTATGTAAATGTAAATAAGGTGCCAGAGTGAAAAAGCATCAAAACAGAGCTTGTTTATCAAAAATATTTCATCTACAGAAGTCCTGAATGTCCTCAAATCCTAGAGACGCCCCTGCAGCCAGTGTTTTACTGTGTGGGACAGTAGTACCTAATAGAGGAGTGTAGCTATGATAAAAATCAAGCATTACAATAAGGCTGGTCAACTGGTGAGCTGAATCACCAGTGTGCAAATACAGCAAGACCTTTATTATAAGGGATTGATGAGCGACCACGATATCACGCTATATATTGTACAGCAAAGACTAAAAGTTTGTGATTAAATAATAAATATATTATGTTACTTTTGGTCAACAAACCCTAACATTTATTGCATATGTAGTTTTTCTCTGATGAGATTTGGTGAACTTTGACCCCAGCTGAGCTGACCTTTGTGGGAGCTAACTGAAAGGCGACAACACTGACTGACCTCACTGACCCACTCCTGGACTCCCTGCAGTTCGCCTACAGAGCCAACAGGTCTGTAGACGACGCAGTCAACATGACCCTTCATTTCATCCTCCAGCATCTGGACACCTCAGGAACCTACGTCAGGATCCTGTTTGTGGACTTCAGCTCTACCTTCAATACCATCATCCCGTCTTTGCTGCATGACAAGCTCTCCCAGCTGCACGTGCCCGTCTCCACCTGCAAGTGGATCACAGACTTCCTGTCTGACAGGAAGCAGTGCGTGAAGCTGGTCAAACACGTCTCAACCTCCCGGACCATCAGCACCGGTTCCCCCCAAGGCTGCGTTCTTTACCCTCTGCTCTTCTCCCTGTACACCAACAGCTACACTTCCAGTCACCAGTCCGTCAAGCTCCTGATGTTTGCGGATGACACCACCCTCATTGGACTCATCTCTGGTGGGGATGAATCTGCCTACAGGTGGGAGATTGACCATCTGGTGACCTGGTGCGGTCTGAACACAACTTGGTGCTCAACGCTCTAAAGACAGTGGAGATGGTTGTGGATTTCAGGAAGAACGTAGCCCCACCTGCCCCTATCACCCTGTGTGACTCCCCCGTCGACGCTGTGGAGTCCTTCCGTTTCCTGGGTCCACCATAACCCAGGACCTCAAGTGGGAGCTGAACATCAGCTCAGCAGAGGATGTACTTCTGCTGAGGATGTACTTCCTGAGGTAGCTGAAGAAATTCAACCAGCCAAAGACAATGATGGTGCACTTCTACACAGCCATCATTGAGTCCATCCTCTGCTCCTCCATCACGGTCTGGTACCATTCGCTCTGCTGAGAGGGTGATTGGGTGCAATCTGCCGTCCTTCCATGAATTGTTCGCTTCAAGGACCCTGAACACAAACTGTTCGTGCCCCTTCCATCTGGCAGGAGGCTGCGGTCCATCAGGACCAAGACCTCACGCTCATGAACAAGCCTTCTGAGGCTAATTTGTAATTTGGGATTTTGGGCTATACAAAATAAATTTAATTGAATTGAATGAACAGTTTTTTCCCGTCTTCAGTTGGGTTCATCAACAAAGCCCGGGACCCCCACTGTCATCCCCAGGACAATTTCCTACCGGTCACTCCCCTCTACATCCCTTCTATGTTTCTTATTTAAATACACTCGACACATTACATTTACATCTTACTTGTTTATAGTATTGTTATCCGTTTCTTGGTGCACTTTATTTTATATTTTACTGTAAATTGTAATATGTTTCTACTTTTTGCACTGTGTTGATTGTTGTTGATTGTTTGATTGTGTAATGTTATGCACCACCCGCCATGTCGAATTCCTACTATGAGCAACATGCCTTGGCAATAAACGGTTCTGATTCTGATTCTGAGAACTTTACTGTTTTATTACAAAAACACAGTTTGAGTCACTGACATGTAGTGATCTACTGCTAACAAGGGCTAAATGGTGTAGGTAATATGCTCTCTCTCTTCAGACCATGTATCTCTAAGAAATATGTCCATATTGGACAATTGTGCTCCTCATAATTTGACAACATTGGCATTGGCATGAAAAAAACGTTGCATTGGATGTGGATCTGTGATTTTCCACATTTGTTCAATATCAACAGTGAGAAGCTAAGCAGCAAAGGAATATAAAGACGACAGTGTTTGAAAGATGCAGCAGCCAATCATTAAAAAGAAATCTAGGTGAAAACACAAAAAGAGCGGGTCAAATCTGCCCAATGAATCATCAAAAGATAATCTCTATGAATTCTAAAACAATCTGATTTTAGAGAGTAACATGAAATAGTTGCAGAAATGAGGGCCTCACATTCTGTTCACATTGAGATTTGATTGGCCTCCCCTTCGTCTCTCCATCCACCCTTTCTTCTCCCAAAATCCTATGCTGTGTTTTAATTCCTCTTTGTGTCAATGCTTTCAAAAAAATACTATCAAATAATTTGTTTCACAACCCAAAGACTGCAGAGCTGTGTATGTTTCATTCAGCCTATCTTATGTTGCAGGCCAGCAGAGGCTTTAGTAGCAAAACAGAGCCAGGAGCTTTGGACACCAATTTCCTCTGGATTCAATTTGGGACATGTTTTAATTTCCATCAATTGCTTTCAGAAAGCACAACTTTATTCTCTCACACTTAACTCTCCTAGCTCTTCTTAACTTCACCTCCCTTTCTCCTTCACGTTATTATTCTGTCTCTCCCTTCTTCTCTTCATCAGTCCTTCATTCTGTCTTGTTTTTGTCCCACAAACCAGATTTCTGTGCTGTGGCAGTGTTTCATTGAAATCACTTCTTTGGTAGGAAAGTAAAATAAAAACTGCTGACAGTGAGGTTTGTGGATTATCTAGTGGAACCATCTCTGAATTGTTTCTGAACAGACATGTGTTTGATTTCTCTGTTTTAGACGCATAGAGATGAAGTAGCAAAATAATTCTACCATTGTATTGTCGTGTTGGCCAGATATTTCAATAACTTAGCAAAACTAGAAAATGCTTTTCCTGCTGAAAATGCGTTGGAATGCTGAAAGCTGAAATGAATTGCATAAACATTGCTGAAAGTTCAGAAATGGGAGACTACCTGTATGAAACATGTTGAAGCCTGAAAGCATTTAAACTGCACTGCTGAAAACCCTTCTAGTTGAAATGTCTAACTATGGTGTCTGTAGCTGAAAGTATGAGAAGAAGAAGGCTTTAAAAGTTGAAGAAGTTTAACAGGATTTGAAGATTTTCTCCATAGAGATCCCATTCAAAAGAAAATTGCAAATAGCTTAATAATTCAAAAAGTTTAAGAGCTCTAGTGTTTCTTTTTCGGGTGTAGTAGGAGGAAAAAATATAATACTACACACACACACACACACAGACCTGTTCAAATGTATATATTTAGTTGCACTTGACAGATATTTGGTCACATCTCTGGATTTTTGTAAAACATATAATATTAAATATCTGTAAAAGATATTGGCCAGTCACATCTGAAGAAATGTTAATTTCTGGCCGAAGCCAAGGTTTCATTTTAACCCCTGTATCTACTGATACCGATGACGTGCCGATCTCACCGGGCAGCCCTAAACATAACATCTGACCATTGTTGCATGTCATACCCTTATTATTCCTGTTTCCAGTCTGCCTCTACTCTTTCATCAGTCCAATAAAGATTTTTTTTTTTTATAGATGTCTTTAGATATTTTGTCACAGCTCTGCCACCATTATCCTGTTTTTTTTCCATCTCTCACTCACCTAATCAGTTTATTCAGTGCACCTGCCAGTCACACCCACCTCGTCAGCTCATTACTCTCACCTGCTCACTCTGCTGCATCCACTATTTAAACCCCAAACACACACGCACTCACTGCCAGATCATTTTCATCTCTACCCGCCCGTTTGGCTCGTCCTGTTCGCGGTTTTCCCCGTCTGCCTGCCCTGCCTCGTCCTGCTGGAATCCCCCCCTCGTCTCTTGTCTCGTCCGTGGATTCCCTGTTATGTTCCTGTAAGTTTCCTGTTCTGTTTTCACGTTTCATTAAATACCTGCTTCACTCTACTTCTGGTCTGGTCTGCATTTGAGTTCTCCACCACACCCCGTGACGGAATGATCTGGCTAGATATGGACTCAGCAGACCACCGTTTGGAGTGCCGTCTCCCTGAGTGGTATGAACAGTTTATGGGAACCCGCCTGGCCTTTGGAGGGGCTCGGAGTGTCCAGAAGGCGAACCATGACTTGTTGGACTCAGCGGACCAACATTTTGAGCGCTTTTCCCCTGAGTGGTATGAACAGTTTGCGGGAACCCGCCTGGCCTTGGGAGGGCCTCGGAGTGTCCAGAAGGCAAACCGTGACCTGATGGACTGCCCTTTCAACCCTCGTAGGAGGCAGATGAAAGGTCAGACTCCCGTCTCCGCCAAGCCGCAGTGGGCTCCAGTTCCAGCCGTCTCCGAGCCGCAGCGGGCTCCACGTCCAGCCGCCGCCTCCACATCCAGCCGCTGCCGTCTCCGAGCCGCAGCGGGCTCCAGTTCCAGCCACTGCCGCCGTCGAGCCTCAGCGGGTTCCAGTTCCGGCCGCTGTCTCCATGGGGCCACAGATGACTTCAGCGCCTGGTGGCCGGTCAGTGGTTCGCCCGACTCCGTATTGAGCTGCCGCCTCGGAGCCACAGCGAGCTCAAATTCCTGTTCCTAGCGCCGCAGCTATCCCCAGACCTGGCCGCCGCCTCAGCTGTCCCCGGACCCGGCCGCCGCCGCCTCAGCGACTCAGCTATCCCCGGACCCGGCCGCCGCCGCCTCAGCGCCGCAGCTATCCCCGGACCCGACCGCCGCCGCTTCGACTTCCAGTTCCTGCCGTTGCCGCCTCCAAGCCGCTTCGACTTCCAGTTCTAGCCGTTGCTGCCTCCGAGCCGCACAACCTCATTTTCCTGCCGCACGTGCCGCATTGACTTCCAGTTCCTGCCGTTGCCGCCTCCGAGCGGCTTCGACTTCCAGTTCCTGCCGCTGACGCCTCCGAGCCGCATCTCTCCCCCTGAGCCCCGTCTCCGAGAGTTAGAGTTCAGTTCCCCTCTTGATCCTCAGCTTCTAGGGTTCAGTTCCCCTCTTGATCCCCAGCCTCTGGAGTTCAGTTCCCCTGAGCTCCGGTCTCTTGAGTTCCGGTCTCTTGAGTTCCGTTCCCCCGAGCTCCGGTCTCTGGAGTTCCATTCCCCCGACACCCGGTCTCTAGAGTTCCGTCCCCCCGACACCCGGTCTCTAGAGTTCCGTCCCCCCGACACCCGGTCTCTAGAGTTCCGTCCCCACGACACCCGGTCTCTAGAGTTCCGTTCCCACGACACCCGGTCTCTAGAGTTCCGTCCTCCTGACACCCGGTCTCTAGAGTTACGTCCTCCTGACATCCGGTCTAGAGTTACGTCCTCCTGACACCCAATCTCTAGAGTTCTGTTCCCACGAGCTCCAGTCTCTAGAGTTCCGTCCTCCTGACACCCGGTCTAGAGTTCCATCCCCCTGACACCCGGTCTCTAGAGTTCCGTCCTCCTGACACCCGGTCTCTAGAGTTCCGTCCTCCTGACACCCGGTCACTAGAGTTCCGTCCTCCTGACACCCGGTCACTAGAGTTCCGTCCTCCTGACACCCGGTCTAGAGTTCCGTCCTCCTGACACCCGGTCTCTAGAGTTCCGTTCCCACGACACCTGATCTCTTGAGTTCCGTTCCCACGTCACCCGGTCTCTAGAGTTCCGTTTCCACTACACCCGGTATCTAGAGTTCAGTTCCCACGACACCCGGTCTCTAGAGCTCCGTTCCCACGACACCCGGTCTGTAGAGTTCTGTTCCCACGACACCCGGTCTCTAGAGTTCCGTTCCCACGACACCCGGTCTCTAGAGTTCCGTTCCCACGAGCTCCAGTCTCTAGAGTTCCTTCCTCCTGACAACCGGTCTCTAGAGTTCCGATTCCACGAGCTCCAGTCTCTAGAGTTCCATTCCCACGACACCCGGTCTCTAGAGTTCCGTTCCCACGACACCCGGTCTGTAGAGTTCTGTTCCCACGAGCTCCAGTCTCTAGAGTTCCGTCCTCCTGACACCCGGTCCCTAGAGTTCCGTTCCCACGACACCCGGTCTCTAGAGTTCCGTTCCCACGACACCCGGTCTCTAGAGTTCCGTTTCCACTACACCCGGTATCTAGAGTTCAGTTCCCACGACACCCGGTCTCTAGAGCTCCGTTCCCACGACACTCCGTCTCTAGAGTTCCGTTCCCACGACACCCCGTCTCTAGAGTTCCGTCCTCCTGACATCCGGTCTAGAGTTCCGTTCTCCTGACACCCGATCTCTTGAGTTCCGTTCCCACGACACCCCGTCTCTAGAGTTCCGTCCTCCTGACATCCGGTCTAGAGTTCCGTTCTCCTGACACCCGATCTCTTGAGTTCCGTTCACACGACACCCGGTCTCTAGAGTTCCGTTTCCACTACACCCGGTCTCTTGAGTTCCGTTTCCATGACACCCGGTCTGTAGAGTTCCGATCCCACGAGCTCCAGTCTCTAGAGTTCCGTCCTCCTGACACCCGGTCTCTAGATTTCTGTTTCCACTACACACGGTATCTAGAGTTCAGTTCCCACGACACCCGGTCTCTAGAGTTCCGTTCCCACGACACCCAGTCTCTAGAGTTCCGTTTTCACGACACCCGGTCTCTCGAGTTCTGTTCCCACGACACCCGGTCTCTAGAGTTCTGTTCCCACGACACCCGGTCTCTCGAGTTCCGTTCCCACGACACCCCGTCTCTAGAGTTCCGTCCTCCTGACACCCGGTCTCTAGAGTTCCGTTCCCACGACACCCGGTCTCTCGAGTTCCGTTCCCACGACACCCCGTCTCTAGAGTTCCGTCCTCCTGACACCCGGTCTCTAGAGTTCCGTTCCCACGACACCCGGTCTCTAGAGTTACGTCCTCCTGACATCCGGTCTAGAGTTACGTCCTCCTGACACCCAGTCTCTAGAGTTCCGTTCCCACGACACCCGGTCTCTAGAGTTCCATTTCCACTACACCCGGTATCTAGAGTTCAGTTCCCACGACACCCGGTCTCTCGAGTTCTGTTCCCACGACACCCGGTCTCTCGAGTTCCGTTCCCACGACACCCGGTCTCTAGAGTTCTGTCCTCCTGACACCCCGTCTCCAGAGTTACGTCCTCCTGACACCCGGTCTCTAGAGTTCCGTTCCCACGACACCCGGTCTCTCGAGTTCCGTTCCCACGACACCCCTTCTCTAGAGTTCCGTTCCCACGACACCCGGTCTCTAGAGTTCCGTTCTCACGACACCCGGTCTCTAGAGTTCCGATCCCACGAGCTCCAGTCTCTAGAGTTCCGTTCCCACAAGCTCCAGTCTCTAGAGTTCCGTTCCCACGACACCCGGTCTCTAGAGTTCCATTCCCACGACACCCGGTCTCTAGAGTTCCGTTCCCACGACACCCGGTCTCTAGAGTTCCGTTCCCACGACACCCGGTCTCTTGAGTTCCGTTAGCACGACACCCGGTCTCTAGAGTTCCGATCTCACGACACCCGGTCTCTAGAGTTCCGTTCCCACGAGCTCCAGTCTCTAGAGTTCCGTTCCCACGACACCCGGTCTCTAGAGTTCCGTTAGCACGACACCCGGTCTCCAGAGTTCCGTTCTCACGACACCCGGTCTCTAGAGTTCCGTTCCCACGACACCCGGTCTCTTGAGTTCCGTTAGCACGACACCCGGTCTCTAGAGTTCCGATCTCACGACACCCGGTCTCTAGAGTTCCGTTCCCACGAGCTCCAGTCTCTAGAGTTCCGTTCCCACAAGCTCCAGTCTCTAGAGTTCCGTTCCCACGACACCCGGTCTCTAGAGTTCCGTTAGCACGACACCCGGTCTCCAGAGTTCCGTTCTCACGACACCCGGTCTCTAGAGTTCCGTTCCCACGACACCCGGTCTCTAGAGTTCCGATCCCACGAGCTCCAGTCTCTAGAGTTCCGTTCCCACAAGCTCCAGTGTCTAGAGTTCCGTTCTCACGACACCCGGTCTCTAGAGTTCCGTTCTCATGACACCCGGTCTCTAGAGTTCCATCCCCACAACACCCGGTCTCTAGAGATCCGTCCTCCTGACACCCGGTCTCTCGAGTTCCGTCCTCCTGACACCCGGTCTTTAGAGTTCTGTCCTCCTGACACCCGGTCTCTAGAGTTCCGTCCTCCTGACATCCGGTCTAGAGTTCCGTCCTCCTGACACCCGGTCTCTAGAGTTCCGTTCCAACGACACCCGGTCTGTAGAGTTCCGTTCCCCCGAGCTCCAGTCTCTAGAGTTCCGTTCCCATGACACCCGGTCTGTAGAGTTCCATTCCCCCGAGCTCCAGTCTCTAGAGTTCCGTTCCCACGACACCCGGTGTCTAGAGTTCCGTCCCCACAACACCCGGTCTCTAGTGTTCCGTCCTCCTGACACCCGGTCTAGAGTTCCGTCCTCCTGACACCCGGTCTCTAGAGTTCCGTTCCCACAAGCTCCAGTCTCTAGAGTTCCATCCTCCTGACACCCGGTCTCTAGAGTTCCGTTGCCACAATACCCTGTCTCTAGAGTTCCGTTCCCACGACACCCGGTCTCTAGAGTTCCGTTCCCACGAGCTCCAGTCTCAAGAGTTCTGTCCTCCTGACAACCGGTCTCTAGAGTTCCGTCCCCACGAGCTCCAGTCTCTAGAGTTCCGTTCCCAAGTGATATTTGTAGTAGTAGTAGTAGAAGTTGTAGTTGTAGTAGAAGTATTATTAGCAGTAGAAGTATTAGTAGCATTAGAATAAGTACTAGTTGTAGCAGTACTGATATTTGCAGTAGTAGTAGAAGTTGTAGTTGTAGTAGAAGTATTATTAATAGTAGAACTATTAGTAATTAGAAGAAGTAGTAGTATCAGTTGTCGTAGTAATAGCTGTAGTAGTGGTCGTAGTATTTAATATAACAGTAATAGTAGTAGAATAAGTAGTAGTAGTACTAGTAGTAAAGTCCGTTTTTGAAGTAGCAGTAATGGCAGTAGTAGTAGTAGTACTGATAGTAGCAGCAATAGCAGTAGTAGTAGTAGTAGCAGTTGTAATATAGTTGTGTGAAAATGTGTTTGCCCCCTTCCTGATTTCTTATTTTTTTGCATGTTTGTCACACTTAAATGTTTCAGATCATCAAACAAATTTAAATATTAGACAAATATAACACAAGTAAAGACAAAATGCAGTTTTTAAATGAAGGTTTTTATTATTAAGGGGGGAAAAAAATCCAAACCTACATGGCCCTGTGTGAAAAAGTGATTGCCCCCCCCCTGTTAAAACATAAAAAACATTTTAAAAAAACATTTTAAAAAGCAGTAGTAGTAATATTAGAGATATTAGCAGCAGTAGTAGTAGTTGTCACAGTATTAGTAAGAGCATTCATTGTTTCAACAAAACGTTTAAATACAGTTAATCCATGAGGCTTTTATTTTGAAAGGGTGGGACTGGGTGGGGGAGAGAGGGGGAGAGGAGACATAATCTTAATGTTTGACACATAAACAGAGGTTATTAAATGACAGGCTTCACCACAAGCATTTCAGTTAGAATTCACTCTTTGGGGCTTTTATTTATTTTTATTTTTATGACATATTTTTACAAGTGGTTGTTGTAGTGAAAGTCACAACGGCCACAGTTACTACAATAAGAGTTATAAGTTACAATAAGTTCAAAGCTACTTAAATGTCCTTTAACATAAGAAGAGAAAATGATCAGAACTTTTATTCAAACAGCTGTCCAAACACCAATCAGAGTCAAACAAATTGTAAAGAAACCTATCTGGAGCACTGGAAAGAAGAAACTAAAAGCCAAATTAGATTCGAATGTTATCTGGCCCTAGAAAGAAATGATGAATTGGCAGAATATCTCTCTACTGTCAGAGATAAAAAGCAGAGACAGATCCTCACCAAGTACAGGCTCAGTGACCACAAACTGGAAATCGAAATAGGAAGACACAAAAAGTCATGGCAATCAAAAGAGAACAGAATATGTGGTCACTGTGGGACCGGTGAGGTTGAGACGGAGATGCACTTCCTCCTAAAATGCGAAACATTCAATAAAATTAGGAACATTTACTTAAAAAAATTTGACTCTGTAATCTCAGATTTAGAAAAATTTTGTGACATCTCAAAATTAATAATCCTCCTAGGAGAAGGAGATAGGGCATACCTTGGTGCCCAATACGTATTAACATGCCACAACCTGAGGGACAGTAAGTGATCTGCACACACACACACGGTTACAGACACAAATGAGGAAGACTGGAGAAGAGTAGAGGAGAGGGACCGTGATACACTAACAAATATGCCATGGACTATATGTCCGGGGCTTTTAATTGTGAAAAGAAAGACACACAGGATTCCCTGCTTTATAGATGATCATGAAACCTGCACGTACTGCTGATTTTTTTAAATGTCATATTGAATGTTATGATGACATCCTCCATGCTTCTCTTTCCACTTCCCTTGTCCCTCCTGTCATCTATCCTCAATTATTTCTGTTTCTTTTCTCTCTCTCTCCCCCCCCCCGCCATCTCCCTTTATCTCCTCTCTGCTGTATTCAATCCTTTCATATCCTTGTCCTTACGCTCATCCGTCCTTTCCTTAGAGCCATCCTTCCTTTCCTCTATCCTCTGCCACTCGGTGGTTAATGCAGAAACTGCTACCAGGTCACTCAGTGGTTTCTATACACACAAACACACACACACACACAGAATGGACGCATGTGACATCCAGTTTAGTAGCCCCACTAACACAAACTCACACACAAAAGAGCGAGCAAGGATGGTGGCATGTGTGTGTTTGTGTGTGTATTCTGCCTAAGGGGGGTTGTGTTTTTGCTAAATTTATCAGCTCCAGTTCCTCTAACAAGAGCGGAGGACCAGGCGAGTGCCTTTGTTAGCTCAACCATGACTTCATGGTGTGTGTGTGTGAGTGTATGTGTGTGTCTGGAGGCTGGACTCATCGTGCACAACTCCGCTGTCTCAATTTCTGCCTTTTTTCTCTCTCGTCCATCTTTTCCATTTTCTCTCCTTCACTCTCTCCTCCTCTCCGCTCAGTGTCTCAGTCTCTCCTTTGTTCTTCTGTTCCAGCAGCAAAAGTGCTAATATGCAATGTCGTTTTCAGAGACCCACCCATTGCTACGATTACAGCGTTCAGTGACCACGCTTCTCATTCAGGGTCACTGCGTCATTTAAGCTCCATTTTCAAAGAACAGACAGACACTGACTGAAGACAGAATTATCTCTGCTTGTCTTCAAGGCCTCAGTGAAGGCTGTTTTTGGCTGAAAAGAAAAGTAAATACATATTTTTTTAAGAGGCTCATTCAAAGAATATATTTTTAGAAAATGTGAAACTCACTTTTACTAAACTAGTGCAGTGTCCATTGAAAACATACCTATTCAGAACGAGTGTTTGCCCTGTGATGTTGCTGCTTGCAGATTTCTGGAGAACCGTACAAACAACTTCACACTCAACACTGTTGTTCATTGGGTCTTCATTAGTACACCTGCCATGACATCACGGCTCCTCAGTCAGAACATCAGTGACATACTCTGGTTCAGGGAAATATTGACTTATCTTAACATTCTAACTCAGGGGTCTTCAATGTTTTTCAGGCCAAGGACCCCCAAACTGATAGAGAGATGGAGCAGGGACCCCCGACTATATATATTGTATAAAATTGTGTTTTATATTAAATGGGCCTAGTACCGTGTATACCTCTTTATTGTGCATTCAATACTAAGCTATTCAAATAATACACAGGTTCATATATTCATGTTTTTATTTTAAACATGTGCAAGGTACAGTGAGTAGGGTGGCCGTGCCACTGCCATTTATAAACATACCTTGTCGGCTGATACCAATGCCAATATCAACATTGTCTGTCAATTGCATGATAATCATGCATACAAGCTATTCAAATTGACGTTTTTATTTTAAACATAAATGTGGAAACGAAAAGTGAGTGATGGCCTATTAGTGCCACTTCCATGCATAAAGATACCTGTTATCTTGCATGCAATACTGAACTATTAAAATAATGGACAGATTCATGTTTTTTATTTTTTTTTTTATTGTCGAATCAACCAAAAAGTTCGCGGACCCCCTGCAGTACCTCCGTGGACCCCCTAGAGCAGGGGTCTCAAACTCCCGGCCCGCAGGCCGAATCCGGCCCGCCACGTCATTTTATGTGGCCCGCGAATCCCCCAGCAAATAAAATAAAAAAAATAATTTGTTTTAAAAGTTAGACTTGATAATAAAATATCCCCATAGTCGAAATTATGAGATAGAAAGTCAAAATTATGAGATAGAAAGTCAAAATAATGAGATATGACAGTCAGAAGTCATAGAAGCAGCTCTTTGGCTGGTTACTGTACATTTGACATGGAAATGTATTGTGAATACATTGAAGACTACTTTAAACGTGGCTTTAAAACACATGAAATACTTCACGTGGGATTGTGCAAACGCACCCTTGAAAGGATTTTAAGCATTGAACAAAGTTATTGTAATAACTTGTGTTTGATATTTGTCTTTGCTATTTTCTTTAATAGTTTGATCTTTGATAGAGTAATGTGGGTTTCTTAACCTTAGCCTTTTAACTACTAGCCCTATTTTTAGGCCTCTGCTCAAAAATTGCATACCCATACTCAAGAGAGTCCACAGCTCTAACTACAAGGTCTATTTTAATAATTTTGATGGTCAATACAGGTAACACTTGTGAGATGTGTTCAATTGTGTAAATATTGTGTATATGTTACTGGTTAATAATGAATGAAGATGGCACACAGCTCAAATTGAAAAGTGTCAGGTTCGCCTGAAAAAAAAGCACTTTTATTGAACTTTTTTTTTTAAATAATGCTCAGTGAAGCCTAAAAATACTCCACAGTCATAGCACAACAGGGTTGTGGTCTCTCTAAGCTAATTTTACTTAGATTGAGTGAAGCAGGCCAGCATAATAGGAGGTCTGAGTACAGAATTTCAAGCCGAATTCTCATTTCTCTCTCATGCTCTATTCTAATTAACTATATATTTCACTTTTTTTTATCACTCATATTATTCAATACATCCAAATACAGCTGTTTAGAATGATTTTGAGAGCAAGGGTCCTCTCAGAGCATGTTTCTGGCTCTCATCCATAGGATTTTCTCAGTTGGTCTGTGTGTATGGGGCTGTAGCTCAGCCTATCATCAGTCGATTTCAGTCAATGAGCCCTCCTTAGACGCGTCAGAGTCTCAGGAAGGCGGGTGTAAAAGCGGGTGTTGATTGACATAAGTTTGAGCCAGTAAAGTTGCAAGAAGTGCCGCGTATCCCCGAGCGTAAAATTCCATTGGCCGAAAGTCTGACGCTGGCCCGAGGTGGGTTGACCCCCCTTCCACAGGAAACAGCTCGGCTGTAAACAGGATGCACTTGGCGGCCATGACGGTCGCTCGAAAACTGATTATTTTCGATGTTTTTGTACTAATATTTCATAAAGCCTGACCAAAAACCATGGATTTTTTCCGGTGAAGACCAGTGGCATTGGACCGTTGTCCAGTCACAGCGTTGTGGTGCTTCCACGGAGAGAAAAACCGACGGTATGTATGCGTTCTCTGCGTGATGCTAAAGCTAAACGATGTCCGGATTAGCCGGCTAGCTTCGTGGTGAAAATATTGATTTGAGGCAGACATAACGCCGATTTCTGCCCAGGATTTCATGATTTTATGCCACATTTTCTAGATGCTTATACTAGTAGTCTATAGTTGTGTTTGGAGTGTGTAAAAAGTGACTTATATGATAGTGTTGCCCATACGTTGCTGTTTAATCCGGAAAAAAAACTGGACAAATCCACAATACTGGCGAACAATAAGGCTATTTTCCGAACAATATTTTCAGGTGGGCTGAGCCCGAGCGCCCACCAAATGGGGGGCGCTCGTAGCCAGAAGGATTTAAGTTATAATAACAGAAATGTGCTTAAATATATTTTTACATTTATATAACTGCATGTACAATATTTTTACACTTGAATAAACAATAATCAAATGCAGAGACAGTTATTTAACAATATGTTAGGAGAAGTTACATTTACACAGTCTTACATTTACAACCGGCCCTGTGAGGGCGACCGTGATGCTGATGTGGCCCAGAGTGAAAATGAGTTTGAGACCCCTGCACGAGAGGCCGCGGACCCCTGTTGAAGACCTCTGTTCTAACTCATTGTACCTTGGGTAATTGAATCTCGGGGAGTACAGCAGAGAGTGAGAAGAGGAAAAGTGTGGGATGCATGTTTTATTATTTAACAGAATGAGATAATTTATATCATATATAATTTATATTGTTTATAGTATCAATGTGTTTTCTTTCCAGATTCGAGGAGAAATTGACCAGATGCATGTTGAAACTATCGCCAGTGTGAAGACAGCGTTAGTCGCTTGCTTTGACATAACCACTGCGGTTATAAAAAACAGCATGGTTTCAATTAGCGGAGGTATTTTGCAGGCTGTAACATCATTAGTGTTATAAGATAGTAGGGCTGCACAATTAATCGAATTTTAATCGCGATCACGATTTTGGCTGCCACGATTAAATGAGCATGATCGTCAGCGATATTGACGTTTAAAATGCGTGCTCTGCTACATATCAAATCAAGCGCTTCCTCAACTAACAGTCTGCCGACCACCAGGGGGCGAACGAGATGGGAGGTGTCATGCGCGCACCCTGCAGACTCCGCTATTAGTAGAATAGTAGAGAGACAGACAACAGAACAGAGAGCAGACGGTCACGGGTGTCGTGTGAAAGCTAAATCAAATGTCAGGAGCAGAAGGCGAGGAGCTAGTCCCTCGAAAAGGATCATCATCCGTTGTCTGGAAGTTTTTTGGATTTAGGCCAAGTGATGTTAACCAAGAACAAATCATATGACAGAGTGCGTTAGAGTTGTGTCTGCGCCGCATAGCAATACAACTAACTTGTTCAACCTGGAAAATCACCACAAACCACAGTACGACGAATGCATTAAGGCCAAAGCTAACGTTACCTCACTGAATCTCCGTCCATGTCCAACGTCAACCCAGAAAACCATAACACAGCGCGACAGTGTATCATCCACCTCCCAAAGACACACTGAAATAATGGATGCAATCGCATTTCATTTGGCCAAAGACACGTGTCCAATAAATACTGTGAGCAACACACATATTTATTTTTAGTTAGCCCTTTATTTTGGGTAAAAATGTTATTTATATTTTGCTTCAGGTGAATAAGAACCGTATACGTTTTATTTTGATGCAAAGACATGTACATTAGCCAGAATGTAGCACAATAATGGAAGTGGAAGCAGTGTTCTTGTTCATTTAAACGTGAAAGTGCAATAAAAAGATGTTGTCCCTAAAATTAATGAATAATCGTGATAAATAATCGTGATCGCAATATTGATCAAAATAATCGCGATTATGATTTGGGCCATGATCGTGCAGCCCTATAAGATAGTATCAACTCTTACACTGAGGAAATAAAGCCCTTTACACACGGGGAACATGACAAATAGACAACATGAAAATGAAAACGAATCATAACCGATGTGATGCGAATTTGGGACAGATGCAGCACTTTTTCTTAATAGATTGACGAGAGCAGCGTTTGTCAGTCTGTCTGAGGTAAACTGCCGTAGCGCCTAAGCTGCTGTAAACTGTTTTATTGAGTTTCCTTTTAGCAAAAGGCTCTGGGTGAATTTGAGTTCCCTCTGGTAAATAGTTATGCAGAGTATATGTCTGGGGTTTTTATTGAAAAAAAGTTAGACACACCGACCAGATTAGATGATCATGAAACCAAAACTTACTGCTGATGTTTTAAAATGTCAATTAAATGTCATAATATAATATAGCTTGGACATAAACCTTAGATACTCATCCATCCGCCATCCATCCACCATCCATCCACCCACCATCCATCCATCCATCCATCCATCCACCCACCATCCATCCATTCATCATGCATCCATCCATCATCCAATCATCCATCTATCATTCATCAATCATCCATCCACCATCCTTCATCCATACATCACGCATCCATCATCCATCCACCATGCATCCATCTAGCTATCTATCTATCCATCCGTCCATCTATCCATCATGCATTCATCTATCAACCATCCATCCATCCCTCAATCTATTCATCCATCCATCCATCCATCATCCCATCATGCATTCATCCATCTAAACATTTGCAGGTGGGACAAGAGAATAGGTCAGAGAACGGATGTCAACAGGAGTCTTCTGGGGATCCATTTTACCCATGATGCTGTACTAGGTGGGGCTAGTACAGCACCATGTTAACATACACCACAACACATAGAATGCACTTTGAATTTCAGCTAACACAATGAGCATTATGGAATGTTACATGTAATCTAGAGGATGACATGAACTTCACATCTATTGTAAATGAAAAATACTGAATTGTCTCCTTGGAGGAATCAAAAAGGATCAAAACAGTCCATGCTCATCATCACATTACCTGACTGTTCACTGTGGTGGATTACATATCCCAAGCATGGTTCAAATCTCTGCAAGTATACTTTCATTGTTTACTGAAATGGCAACTAAAAACTTGCTGTCCTGAGTAAAATGCAGGTACGTGTTATTCATGCAGAAAATGAAGCATCACGCGAGTTTATGCAGGACACAGAAGTCTGTAATCAGCTGAAGGCCAGCAGATTGAATAATTGATTCTAATCAATCACACAACAATCACAGCCGTTCTCACAACAAGGCTGTCATTTAAATAGGATTCCCTTCTCACTGATCTCTGCTACACACTGTTATTGCTAAGCTTTGCCCCCACCACCCCATCCTTCTTCTTTCTGGTTCAGAGTCCTAACATGCATAGCTCAAATGTTGAAATGCTATTCTATGTCTTGCTTTGCCCACTCTTGTATACCCATATTGGTTTCTGCATTGTGCTCCCTATTTGTGCTTAGCATGCTGCTTGGCTAATCCAGGGACCGTCTTCAGAGCGGAGCCATCACCGGCAAACAAAGAGTGAAAACTGTGTTTTAATTTGTTCCTGGGTGCTACTGACTGAATGTATGCACTGTTGGCCACGAGCCAAAATGCTACGTATGGTACTTTAACCAAACTTCTGGTTGGTTGGCTGCTGAGTCCCAGACTGACACTGCCCACTCTAGTTTCCCTGTCTCTGGAGCTCTGGTGGCTGCTTGGGAATTTATTTGGGACACTAGAAATAGCTCTTGTAGAGGCTTGTGTGACTAACTGGACAAAACATTTGTGATGTGATGTAAAGAGGCAAATTGTTATTTCTGTTGACATACCTGTTCTCACTCCTCTCTGTAACAGTTACGTTTGGGTGGCAGGTTGGATCAGCCCGTTTCATGGTCTTGCAGATGCATATCAGCATTTTTGTCAGCAGCTTGGCCTGAAGTTTATCAGGTCTGGCAGTTGGTCTGCCCACACACCTTTAGATAGAGCTGGAGACTAGGGCATCTACTGATTAGAATCTATGCCATTTGGTGTAGATATGCATGGTCTCCAGAGAATGAATCTCAAAGTGGTTGTTGACTCCCTGACCTTTGCTCAAGCACCACCAAAGTGAAATACAGGCAGCGGTCAGAGGATCCTCCCACACCGAGCGGCCGTCCATGATCTGCAGGTTTAATCCTGCAGGCAGATGCTCTCTGTAGAGAGCAGACAGGCAAAACAAGTAATAAACATTTTATTACTCTTATACTAAGGCCTGCCACCGTCACATTCAGGAAAGTTTCTCACAGGCTGCCACTGTATGGTACACACAAATGAAAACATCTGAATCGATGGCTGGAGGCTGATAGATACAATCAGAAGTTTCTGAAGCTTACTGGACTATGAGATCCTGAGGCGAAACATATTAACATTTCAGGCCTTTATGTTTTTTATCCACAGCGCTGTAGAAGGATAAACTCTAGTCTGTAGATTAACACCATTAACCAACAAGGGGTCGGAGGTCACACTGCCCTGGCAAAACAAACGAGCAAATGAGGAAGATTCTAGTAATAAAAGCAGATATTTTGTAGGACTTGAATTTAAGGGTGGGGACATTTTTCCATATTTCCACCCCCCACTCTGTAGAGTATCTCTGCCTTTCCTCAGTGGCAGTGACAGCTTTGAGCAACTGTTGGCATTTGGATGAGTGCAGCGTGATGGAAGTGCTGTCAAATGAGGCGAAGAAAGGAGATCCTCCTGGTGGAGTCGGCTGAGTGTGAGATCTGTGGGCAGGAAAGTTTGAGAAATGTTCCTAATATTTCCACAACTTGACACATACATTTACACACACAGACGCGCAGACATATGAGAAACTTCCCATATATTTTGGATGAATTATTTTCAATGATTTTTGTCTGCAATGTACATAAACAAACACCAAAAACCCAAGAGGTCAGAGGCTGTGCTGGCTGTATTAGCAGTTACATCATTAGACATGATTCTTCACAGGACCAAGATATTTTTTTATGTTTGATGTTATTTATACCAAGTTTTCTGTAGCTCTGCCCTGCAGACTCAAAACAGCCCTGATCTACAGTTGAAATGTTGACTTCATGGACACAACAAATATTTTGTTTTATATCCTGTTCGGTGCTGGTAAACATATCTATCCTGCGAGAATTTCATAAGCACGTTTAGAATGTTTTAAATGAATTCCTTTTTTTATATCCGTTTTAAATGATACAGCCATCACCATTTTCTTATTAAGGTTTCAAAATCAGACCAATCACAGTTTCTCTTTATTTCATATTCAACAAAGCCAGCTGTACCTGACTGCATAAGTGTTGACATTCAAACATTAGCAAAGACTTATTTCTAATACTAACAGAAATATTGACCAAGAAAGGTCAACAAATGATTAATGATGGGCAGACCTCCTTCTCTTCCCCCTCAGCACCTCAGGGAGGCTGAAGGGAGGGGGAGAATCTCTCTGATCACCTCACCCTTGCACCCTCATTCCATCTATTCCTGCCTAAATAATGATCCCAAAATCCTGTTACCTGTTACTGTGGACCTGTCTGTTATCAGCTTCTTGTGTTGTGGCCTTCTGTTTGTCTGTGACCTGTCTCCAGGCCCTGGCCTGTTCAATATGTTGGGCCTTTCTCATTTCTCAGTTTTGAACATCTATGATTCCTTTCCTTGCCTCCTCTCCTCAATTCTTAGTCCCGCCCACAGGAGAGGCTAGCAAAGGAGGCGAGGAAGAGACTGGAGGTGAGAGGCTTGTGAGTTTTTCAGTATGTTGAGTTGCAGGTGGTGGCTGGTGATTGGACCAGAGTTTGATGCCGCCCATTTTAAAATGGCATCAGCGGGTTTCAGTTGTTCTTCTCCCTGGCTCCCAACTAATCCCTGCTGAGCCATTGCTCCTTTGGGTGTATCGATCCAGTGTACCAACTGTAAATTGTAGTCTAAAAAGCAGTCCTGGTAGTTGTAGAGGTGGGAGGCCCTTTTTGTTTTTTTCTCCTATTTCATTGGTATGGAGGTAGGTAAGCTGGCTGTATTTTCTGTTGTTTTAGTTTGGGAATCCAGGTAAGTGTCGAGTGTTTTCCTACAGATTGTTTTGTTTATTGTTTTGGGCCATGCTCACCCTAACGATTGTCCTACCATTACTTCTGAATAAATCAATACTGTGGCAGTAGCACTGAACATTCTCGGGAGTGGGGCGAAGAGGGGAAAAGACAAATTGATGAAAAATAATTTCTAGAAAAATAACCCAACAAAACAACTAAAGGTTTAACTACTGTATGATAGACAGGTGAGCAAAGCTCAATGAATGTGTGCTTAAAATGTCTTATAATCTAACAATAAGTACGTTTATAATGCTATTATTAACACATAATAATGTTGCTAAGCATCTTACAAGGCCTTATAAGGGCTGTATTAACTATTAGCCGACACTTGTTATCCATAGGGGGTAACAAGTTCACATAAAGTGTTACCCATAGGGGTATTATTGCTTAAGGCTCTGAAATAACAGAGAAGTCATGAATTTCAGAAGCAATGAGCAGCCAGGAAAGCAAGAATTGCTGGCCTTCTCTTACAAGCCATGACTTCTGGTCTCACATGTTATCATTGTGGAAGAAGCTTTCATTTAACAAAGGCCTTGTTTGTCACATACAAACTCACTGATAACCAATCAAAATGCTTTGATGATTGTGTTCTTCATTGTCTATGGTGAACAAGCAACAACACAATATGAGTGAGTAGCTTTGGTGTTTTGGTGTTTCACTTATGTGTATGTTGGTCAATTTGGCTGTTTTCAGAGGGTCAACATTTCCTACTTATGGTTTATTCTAGAAGATCATGAACCAGATCGTACTGGAGTATCATGCAGAGCAGAATAGATCAGACAATAAGATGAAAGAATCTCTCAGTAATACTCTCTCAGCATGTTAACAGTCATCCGTCAGGGAATGATTTGTCACTCTAGCACTCTTGAGGGGAGCAAGAAATGATCTGCTTTGATTATAGTTCAGATGGTGTTGTCAGAGGTGTCGATGTGCATTCAGCCTGTCCTGGTTTCAGAAGGTCATGTATATCCTTCCATCGTATCCTCTGTGATCTCTGTGCCCTCTGCTTTCTTTCTGTACTCTGTTTGTTCCTGTCTTAAAAGAAAGCTCCATAAGCCATCAAATAGCTGCAGATTCAGAAGTTCAGGCCTGACATCAGTCAATAACCCAATGTCAGTGTATTGCACTATTGTATACAATGCCTGTGTACTGGTTTAATGGAACGTTTGCTGATCCAGTGGGGAGTTGGTGCAGTCCCCCGGGATCAGAACCTGGTGCTGGGGTTAGCGCTGGCTGATTTGGAGTTCCTGCTGCTCCGCTAACTGAAGGTCCTTCTCCTTAATCAAAAGCACGCTCTCTTCCCGGTAAAGTCATCTCCTGGTGGCGGGAAGGATGAAACGGAATACAAGTTGTTTTCTCGTTTCTGCTTCTTTGGATTTAATCCAAAATTGAACTATGAAAGCGTAAACGGTTCATGTACCCCCGCTTAGAGTCACAGTGAACACAAAGATGGCTAACATAAACTATACTTAAAGATTATACGATAGCAGTGTGATTTTGACTGGCTCTCAGAGTTCCAGCAGTGGTTGAATTAAGTGTCTTCTTGCCCTTTTGTTAGTAGTTGGCTTTTTCTATATAACTGATGACTGTAAATTTAGAATGTATGGACCCAGTAGTAGAGGTCAAATGCTGCACCCTATTTGTTTAGAGCATGTGGTCAGGTCTTACACATTGCACCTTTAAGTAAGTGGTCTCGCTGAGGCTCCAGCATTCAGCCCTTGTTGTCATTGTGTATTGTTTCACGCCCGGCTGCGCTTTACTGTGCCATTATTCTCTGCCTGATCCTTCCCTCTTGCTTGGTCCTCCCATTCTGTCCAGTTGTGTTACTTTCTTTTATAGTGTGTGCACAGGGCTCGGTTGTCCTCTATTCTCTACCATTCTGTTCTGTTTAGGAGAGTTTTGGGCCATGGCCGGTTAGAAAGTGCCTTTAGGGGTGTCTATGAATAAAATATAATCCAGATCTCCCTGCCAATCTCCAATACAATGATACATTGTTCCGTGGTTATATGTGTGTGTTTGTGTGAGGGAGATTAAGAGCTTTGCCAGTAACTGACACGGTTTGTCCTTCTACACAGGAGGTAATCCATTTCCCTCCCACACTCCACTGAACATGCTGAAATTGCTGGTAATATATGTCCATTCAACTAGAACTTTTTGCTGTTTCATTGCACATTTTATATTCTGGTTGTGTTTTATATTTGAAATGTGTTTTTCCCTGCTGAATCTTTTTACTTTTGCATGTGCTGCCAGACAATTTCACCCTGATGATTGATATCAAATGAAGTTGTACCTGACATGCATACACTTGAACTTACCTAACACAGATACAATAAACACATAAACAGATGTGCACCCACACATGTGTGCAGAGTTTTAGGGATGCATGTGCAAACATCACGTAGAATACACAGGCACATCCAGACAACATTCAATTGAATGCAGTTGATTGCAGCACATGTAAGCATAAAAACAAACAGCACTGACAGTTAATCAGACACAGCTGCAATTTGGCTGTGAAAGCTGCAACCTGTTTAGCAGTTGCCTCGATGATTGTTAAGCTTAATGTAAACAATAGTACAAACTATACTAAGTTCACCTTTTAAAAGAAAAGCCATTTTTATAGAAATAAAAATCAAATTGACAAGCTATTTTTAAAGAAATCTAAATCAAATTTTAATGATAACAATTCATCTCCCTATCTAAAGCATGCATTCCATCAAGTTGGTTAAATCTTTGCTCTATGCATTTTCACTTTTGCCAACGCACCACTGCCATAAACACCATCCCTAGGCTCAGACGTGATGGCTTTATAGGCTCTGATGTGTCCCCTGTAGGCCGTGACGTGTTGCTCTGACGTGTCCCCTATAGGCTCTGACGTGTTGCTCTGACGTGTCCCCTATAGGCTCTGACGTGTTGCTCTGACGTGTCCCCTATAGGCTCTGACGTGTTGCTCTGACGTCTCCCCTATAGGCCCTGACGTGTTGCTCTGACGTGTCCCCTATAGGCCCTGACGTGTTGCTCTGACGTGTCCCCTATAGCATCTGACGTTTTGCCCCTATAGGCTATAACGCGTCGCCCCTATAGACTAATATATATAGGGCCCTATAGGCTCGGACATGTTGCCCTGATGTGTCCTCTATAGGCTCTGTTGCGCCGCCCTATAGATTCTGACGCGTGGCCCCTATAGACCCTGATGCGCAGTGGCGGGGCGTGCATTTTATACCTAGGCCTTCACTTTTGTCCTGCAGCTGAAATACCATCTTATAACCACATGATGGCGCCACAGTTATCAGTTTCTAAGGCTGTAACTATGTACGTATTAAATGTACGTACGTATTAAATGTACGTAACGTTCGTTACGAGACTTGCAGTACGTTTGAATAGTGCTAGAGCATCTGGAAAATGCAGAAGCTTATATTCAGGAAAATATAATGTTTTCTGCGCTCATGGAGGACAGTGGTTCTCAGCTGGTCTGGCTGTGGGACCCACCATCACTCCTTAATGACAAGTTACGGCCCAAAGAGATCATCTTATGATTTTACTTTCACAACTTGAACATTGTACGTACTGCTCTGCAGTGTCTTTCCTCGTCTCAGCCCCCTGTGTCACGGTGTGTGGTACAGCTCACTCAGTCAGAATGCCCATATTTGATTGGCTGAGCTGCATCACGTGATGTGATTCACTACCCGACTAAGCCTCTGCTGTTAAGTTTCGTTTCACGATAGTCACGTGCTCGCCCACTGACCAATCACAGCACACTCTGCACCTCGCGGCAGAGCTACACATGGACACTGAGCTGCACGTAATGCTGACGTCATTATAGGCCGGCTAGCAGGTGCTGACACGTCAAAGAATACGCCCAACATGTCAAACTAAAGATCTGATTGGTTGAAGAATATGACAATCAACAATATCGTCCCCCATTCATTAAAACTACAGATGGATGCACATCAGTGTCTGCAGGCCTCTGCCTCTGTTCTTACCTAGAGACACAGAGGTGAAATCTGATTGGATAAAAGCTCTACTTAAAACAAGCTGCACTGGAAGCAGAGCAACTGAGGAAGACAGTAGCTGTGCAATGAGAAAATAAGGTAATAGGAAAAATATTTTTATAAATTATAATACATGGAGTGTATTTAAGAAAAATTATTAAATTATAAAATAGATATAGCTTTGTGATTCTGCAGGCCCTGACGGCCCACCACTGCTGATGCGTAGACCCTGTAGGCTCTTATGTGTCCCCTATAGGCTCTGACGCATAGCCCCTATAGGCTCTGACATTTCCCCTATATGCTCTGACGTGTTGCTGGTCTAGTCTCCGACACCTCACCCCTATAGGCTCTGATGTGTCCACTATAGACTCTGACGTGTTGCCACAATAGGCTCTAAAACTCTCCCCGCAACGTTTAGGCAGCTGTTCCCTACTGATTCAAACAGGGCTCCCATTTCCCCATTTCTCCAGACCATAATTCTTGCTTTGTTAAAGAAAACAAACCCCAAACAGAGAATCAAATGTCCGACCCTAACCCCACGCATGACGGGATGCTTCGTCATTAACGGACAATACACAGTGTAACGCTACTGCATATGTAAAACAACAAAAGCACTTCACTTACCAAATATGCTGTTCACTTCAAGACAAAATATATCCTCCTTTCTTTGTTAATGAAGAGTTTAATGACGCGGTTGTACAGTACATCAGTGCGGTTCAGTTCCAGCCAGAGGTCCTCCTGAACGTGTTCGTTGAGTTGTAGATCCACTCGGTCCCTCCAAAAGTTTTCAAAAGCACTGTAGCTTGTAAGTGTCCTGCCGTGCTATGGTGTCGTGTTGCTGCCTTGGTTAGCCAACTCAGGTTAGTGTAGCTCCGAACACCAAGACGCTCAGTTGCAAATAAAATGCATTCTTAGCCATAAAATGTGCAACGCTTCTCCGACGCTGTTAGCCAGGAATAGTGTTCGTACAAATCCTTTTCCTGGCTGGGTCAGGGCTGCTAGCTGTGGGGTTGGCCGAACCTTTCTTACGATGTCCAGCTTTTCTGGAAATGTTCTCCTTGAGAAATCAGTTTCTACTCCTCCTTCAGCCTTTGAGTGTTAAAAAAACAAAGATAGGTAAAAAGAAAATAATCTACACCAAGCAAAAAATGTCATGTCAATGTCATAACTTCTTACATATCTTTAAACTTGAACTCTTTCTACTAACTTCTGCTAGCTGCTTCAGCGTCACAACAGTCACGCTAGCCCACTGACCAATCACGCCGGAGGTTATTGCTGAGCCGCACGTTAATGCTAACGTACTTGTAGGCTGCGTCGGTAGCTTTGGCATGTCAGTCTACCTAGAGGGCCTCGGGCCTCTCTTCTTACATAGAGAAATAGGGGCAAAATCTGATTGGATAAAAGCTCTACTTAAAACAAGCTGCACTGGAAGCAGCGCTGCAGGCTGGAAGCAGGGCAGCTGAGGAAGACAATAGCTGTGCAATAAGAAAATAAGCTAATGGGAAAAATAATTAGAATACATGTAGTGTATTTATGAAAAATGATTAAATTATAAAATAGCTATAACTTTGCGATTCTGTTTAGGCCAGCAGAGAAGGCTTTGCTGGCCCTGACGGCCCACCACTGGTCTTTGTGTCCTTCGGCGAGATACTGAACCCCAAATTGCTCCCGAAGGCTGTGCCATTGATGTGTGTGTGTGTGTGTGTGTACAGTTGTGTGAAAAAGTGTTTGCCCCCTTCCTGATTTCTTATTTTTTTGCATGTTTGTCACACTTAAATGTTTCAGATCATCAAACAAATTTAAATATTAGACAAAGATAACACAAAATGCAGTTTTTAAATGGTTTTTATTACTAAGGGGGAAAAAAAATCCAAACCTACATTGCCCTGTGTGAAAAAGTGATTGCCCCCTAAACCTAATAACTGGTTGGGCCACCCTTAGCAGCAACAACTGCAATCAAGCGTTTGCGATAACTGGCAATGAGTCTTTTACAGCGCTGTAAAGGAATTTTGGCCCACTCATCTTTGCAGAATTGTTGTAATTCAGCCACATTGGAGGGTTTTTGAGCATGAACCGCCTTTTTAAGGTCATGCCACAGCATCTCAATCGGATTCAGGTCGGGACTTTGACTAGGCCACTCCAAAGTCTTCATTTTGTTTTTCTTAAGCCATTCAGAAGTGGACTTGCTGGTGTGTTTTGGATCATTGTCCTGCTGCAGAACCCAAGTGTGCTTCAGCTTGAGGTCACGAACAGATGGCCGGACATTCTCCTTCAGGATTTGTTGGTAGACAGCAGAATTCATGGTTCCATTTACCACAGCAAGTCTTCCAGGTCCTGAAGCAGCAAAACAGCCCCAGACCATCACACTACCACCACCATATTTTACTGTTGGTATGATGTTCCTTTTCTGAAATGCCGTGTTACTTTTACGCCAGATGTAATGGGACATACACCTTCCAAAAAGTTAAACTTTTGTCTCGTCAGTCCACAGAGTATTTTCCCAAAAGTCTTGGGGATCATCAAGATGTTTTCTGGCAAAACTGAGACGAGCCTTTATGTTCTTTTTGCTCAGCAGTGGTTTTCGTCTTGGAACTCTGCCATGCAGGCCATTTTTGCCCAGTCTCTTTCTTATGGTGGAGTCATGAACACTGACCTTAATTGAGGCAAGTGAGGCCTGCAGTTCTTTGGATGTTGTTCTGGGGTCTTTTGTGACCTCTTGGATGAGTCGTCGCTGCGCTCTTGGGGTAATTTTGGTCGGCCGGCCACTCCTGGGAAGGTTCACCACTGTTCCATGTTTTCGCCATTTGTGGATAATGGCTCTCACTGTGGTTCGCTGGAGTCCCAAAGCTTTAGAAATGGCTTTGTAACCTTTTCCAGACTGATAGATCTCAATTACTTTGTTTCTCATTTGTTCCTGAATTTCTTTGGATCGCAGCATGATGTCTAGCTTTTGAGGATCTTTTGGTCTACCTCACTTTGTCAGGCAGGTCCTATTTAAGTGATTTCTTGATTGAGAACAGGTGTGGCAGTAATCAGGCCTGGGTGTGGCTAGAGAAATTGAACTCAGCTTTCCAAAGATGTGATAAACCACAGTTAATTGATGTTTTAACAGGGGGGGGGCAATCACTTTTTCACACAGGGCCATGTAGGTTTGGATTTTTTTTCCCCTTATAATAAAAACCTTCATTTAAAAACTGCATTTTGTGTTTACTTGTGTTATCTTTGTCTAATATTTAAATTTGTTTGATGATCTGAAACATTTAAGTGTGACAAACATGCAAAAAAATAAGAAATCAGGAAGGGGGCAAACACTTTTTCACACAACTGTATGTATTAATGAGCCTCAGTTTGGATACTTTTGAGCAAGCGACACCTGGTATGGCAACCTCTACCACCTGTCTATGAATGTTTGTGTGAATGGTTGAGTGCTGGCTTGTGTTGTAAAGCGCTGAGTGGTCGCTAGAACTAGAAAAGCGAAGTATTTGACCTCAAGTAGCGCTATGGAGAAGTTTATTCAATGAGTGGATCCTTGTATTATTTGTCTCAGAGAGACCGTATGCACTAAGAAATGTAGCAGTGCACCGACAGAGGCAAGGAATAAGACAACTGCAAACTAGTAAAAATTGGTGTAAACAAACTTTTAAAATCAGCTTAGCAAATGTTTAATAACGAAGTAAATTCATGCAACATAATTGTTAGACCTCCAGCATACACACAATTTTGATGATAAATGTAAACAAAACCTTTGTTTGTTAACCAAAAACCTCCACAGGACTCTCAAACTAAGACTTGACTTGTAGAAACATCAGCACTGGTACGAGTATGAGAGGTTACAGTCATTAGTAGTTATCCCGACCATTTATTCATGGTAACTATACCTGCTTAACTGCACAATATATATATAACTAGAAAATTTCGCAAGCACTTCAGGAGTTTAACAGACGGGTCCTCTGAGGGGCAGTCGTTTGTGTAGAGGGAGAAGAGCAGTGGAGAGAGCACACATCCCTGGGGGGCGCCAGTGCTGATAGTCTGGGTGCTGGATGTGATTTTTCCCAGCCTCACCTGCTGCGTCCTGTCTGTCAGGAAGTTTGTGATCCACTGACAGGTGGAGGTTGGCACAGTGAGCTGGGAGAGGTTGGTTTTTTTAAATTATGGGTAAATATTAGTATCATGAGAAAGATAAGACACTGCCGAACGCGGTGATGTGGTTTTTATGTTTGTGGTGTTCAAAATGTGAGCTACAGAACTGGTACCGTCTGCTTTCTTTGAGAAATTAGTGGTCAGATTTAACATGGAGTCTAATGGAGCAGTTGGTTGGAGTTCATGTCGCTCTGCGAATGTGTAAGTCCATTGGATTCCGTAGACACTTTACTGCGACCAGCACAACATTTCCAAGCTTTCTGGCCAAAAATGGTGTATAAAGAGTAAAAATGATGGGACCTGGAGCAATTTGGAAAAATCACAACATTTTTTCCTGCTCCGCTCCACTCTGACAGTTATGTCCTCACTCTAGCGCTGAACATTCCGTGCAATACACACCCATTTTAACATCTGAAACGGACCCAAAATTTTGTGACTTAATGAAAACTGTGCTAGCTATCAAAATGTCCATTTGGCTCAATAAAGTGCAGCATTTTGTCTAAGTTTTAAACTTTGAATAATTGTTCTACGTTAGTGTATGGCTAGTCAATATGGGCCCAAAGTTAAGTTTTTTTTTAGCTCTCTTCACTCCAAAACCCCATTCAAGTGAATGGAGAAATTTTGCTCAGATTTTCGCGAAAACCGCTGGACGAATCTCTCTTGAAAATAGATAGCACACGATTCCCGATCAGACCGCACGTTTTGATGTATTATTTGCGCAGGTGTTGGCAACGCTGTGTGAGGAGAAGCACGGCAAACTTTCTGGTGAATATATATTATTATTAAGCCCGATGGATTACAGTCAGTGTGCTTTGGCACAGGCAGTTTTACTACCTTTGTGCTACAAAGTCACACTGAATTATAATACATTATTTATACAAATGATATATGACACTTAACATTATAGTTACCTTCTAAATTTAATTGTTTGATTCAGCTTTTGTTTTAAATTGTTGGATGTCAAACAGCTAAGGCTGCACACCATGTCGAGGTCATTGTCTAATTCATTTATTTTTATTTTCTCCCAGCTGCTTCTTTCTGTATACACTGAAATAGAGTGATAATGCATATGGACAACAACTCAAGCAATGAGTTATTGTTTTGAAGCAGAAAATATAGAAATATCCAGTTATTTTTAATTTGAGGAAATTGACTGGAGAACAATGTGTCATTTTGAAGTGTGTCATCCTTCATTCTATAAAAAGACCACCGCTTTCCTTTCACGTATCCATAGTTACAGAGTTAATTGGCTAATTAACATCCAACATACTTTGTTGTTTAGGAGACTATTTAGACACCACCACCCCACATCCCCTCAAAGCCCACACACACACATTTGTTATGCCAGAGAAATGTGTCACACAGAGTGCTTTGCCTCCAAACCATTTCAAATTCCACAGGCAGTGTTTTACAGCTCTCCATTACCACTGGCGGGAAGATGGATGTCTAACACGCACACACTCATACTGGAAATGATTATCGGGCAAATTTAGCATTTTATACTCGCTGATGAGCGCACACACACACAACTTTGTTGTGCAATGACAGATTCTTGTTCTGAAGAGCAAAATCCCATAACTTCCTTTGAGGTTTCTGGCTTTGTTTTGTTGCGATTCTAATGCTTTGTTTACCCACGCATGAAGTTAGACTTCCCAGGCTAGAGTTAATGTGTTTTACTTCGGTATTCTGTCATACACTGACACATTCCACAAACGCACATGTCATATGTTCCGCAGACTGAATGAGGAGAAAACATTTTGTTGTGATTCTTGTAAGTGTAACCTAGCCGTTTATCAGAATGACCCACTCCAGAGCAGGACGTGCACAAGGACGGACTAAAGTTGTCACAGTATACAACTATACAATATATATATATATACACACTACCTCAGTCCCCATCAGGAGTCTTGCATCTGTCTTTGACACTTTCACCACTGACGTATCAGTAAAGATTGTCAGTGTGAAGTCGTGATAAGAGAGTGTGCCATCACATGTGTTAATATGAAAGTGACAATAATTCTTACCTTTTTCTCTTTGTTTTACTGATGTAGATTTTGGTTGCCTTTAAAGTGGATAAAGATAAAGTGTAGTTTTTTTTTTCTAAAGCAGGTAGATAATTAAAACAGAAATAGGACTACTTCATCACTAGCACCATACTTTTTGAAGGTAAAATGTTTTATACTTTTCATTCATAAATTGGTGCCTTTGCTGGGGATAAAATTCTGTCTGGTTTTAAAGGCCAAAACGGTAATACGGGACGGACCCAAATGCAGGGAGACACAGTGAAATAGAGGGTTGAATTATGGTGGCTTTATTTACCAAAACAAACAGGAAAAATGGCAGATAAGGGCAGGGATCAAAACAGGGACATCATTGTAAAAAAAAAAAAAAACAGGGAGCAAAGCAGAGCCGGAAGCAGAGCAGGAAACACCACGGACCAGGTTATACCTGAGACAAGAGACACACAGGGTTTAAATACACAGGGAGGGTGCAGGTGATGAGACACAGCAAGGTTCAATCAAGGGCGGGGCAGACAATCACAGGACCTGTGTCTGGAAGGGCTCTGGGGGACGGGCAGGAGGATGGCCAGAAGGGGTCTGGGGGACGGGCAGGAGGAGGGCCGGACTGCTGGAGTTGCTCCGGACACAGGTGCTCAGGAGGACGGACGGACTGGGGACACAGAGGCTCAGGAGAACCGGACTGGGGCTCAGGGGGCTCAGGGGAACTAGACTGGGGCTCAGGGGAACCGGACTGGGGCTCAGGGGAACCGGACTGGGGCTCAGGGGAACCGGACTTGGGGTCAGACTGGGGCTCAGGAGAACCGGACTGGGGCTCAGGGAGACAAAACTCCGGAGATTGGGGATCAGACTGCGGCTCAGGGAGACAGAACTCCGGAGACTGGGGATCAGACTGAGGATCTCGGAGACGGGGCTCTGGGGACTGGGACTCGCGGATACGGGACTCCGGGGACTGGGATGTTGGCCCAGCAGCGTCGGGAACTGAAGATCGCTGCGGCTCGGACCGGCCAATTTGCGTCACTCCAGTCTCATCGAGTCCGATAATAATAATTCGCGCCGAGTTTGGTGTGAACGCAGCATTAGGAAACATCCAGTAGAAGCAGGGTCACCAATGTTGGAGCACTGGGATCAACAGGGGCAGTATACTTCTCTTTTTGGCTGCATGCCACTGTGGCCGTTTATTCACACACTGCAAGACTCATATAAAGAAAGCACTGTCATAACAGCCACTTTAACCCCAAAATTGCACTGGTGTTACCATGGTTACATTACTTCTCTCACAGGGAACATGACAACACTTACCATGAGCTGCGTCAGAATCCACTACATATATTGTTGGGGGGAAATCTAAATGACTAATTATTATGTATTTAATAATTAGTGAATGTTATACATTTGACATAAACTCATGTCCTCTGTAAGTGTTTAGAGCTGTGGCCTCAAATGGTTTCGTGTGAACTTTCTGTGACACTAGGTGTCTCAGCAATTGTTTAGTCTATTAAGAAGCAGTTGACGGCCGAAAGAACACTTCAAGCTGTTTACCCTAAATAAGCCATAATAAACCATCTCGCATCTCGACATCTCGCCCGATGACGTTGTGGGGAATCAAACACGATCGATCTCACCGCGAGGACAACTCGTAATGCCCCTATGGCGCCAAATAAATGTATTATATGTGGAAATCCGTTGCAATGGTTTATCTATCCACCAGGTAGAGCAGTAATTACTGATGCTTGATTATTATCAAGTAGCCTATGGTGTTATATTGTTTTTTTAGCTTTTATTGTTTTTTTTTGTGTGGATGGATCCTGAGACAACGTGGGCCGCAAGTGACATGTGTGCTGAGAAGGCACTGGGTGGTACAAGAGTCTGTTAAAAGCAGTGTATGTATCCAGATAAAAAACAGCAAAGTGGTCATAAATGTGTCAGAAAACCAGTCATACACCGCTTCAGAATGGGAGAGAGAGGGAGATATAAGGGAGGTTTGCATTTCATGGCTATTTCACGACCTGCAATATAGTGTATATGAGATACTGTCAGACAGCGTTGTTGTTTTTGGCAAACTTAAAAATCAATTAGGTGAAATGGAGCATCGGCAGTGGTGGAAGAAGTATTCACATCTTTTACTTGAGTAAAAGTAGGCATAGCAATACAACAGAAACTTAGCCTGAATAAAACATTAAAATAAAGTGATCTATATTTGCTGTAGACAGTATTCTAAATTAATAAACTGAATGTAAACAGGAATGTAGTCATAAATATGTAAACAGTTTGTAAAACAGTAAGTATATAGAGGTAAAGTAATAGTATAATGGTAAAGTGTCACAATGATGAGCTCAAGAGTTCAAAAATGGTATGGCCTGTGGTATGAAGCTGGTCGTGTGGTACTGAATGCTTCAAATAAGTCAGGAAGATTAATCAAACGCCATAGTATCTGACCAGTTTCAAAGAAATAGCAGAAGAAATGGGCATGAGCTAGATCCTATCTTGTGAATGCAAACTTTGTTCAAAATTCACAATTGTGAACTATGAACTTTCATTTGAGTCTTTGTGAACTGAACTTTGAGCTAGCTCTTGTGAAGGGAGAATTTGCACAACACTGTTGGGGAGGCAGTAGCACCAGAAGACTGCATAGAGCAAAAGAAGTGGAACATCCACAAAGACTTGGCAGGGACAAGCAGGTTCCGTTACAGGTCGGACGCTGAACAGGATTGGCCAGAAAATACATCTGTCCAAATTGTAGACCTTCAAAAGGTCATCATCCTCTATCACATGCCTGGTTTCAAAACAGCCATATTTATCAGGAGAATTGCCATGAGACCTTCGCCTCAGTCGGGAAGAGGATCAACAAGAAAAAGACCATCAACGGATGACATCATACCCAAATTCATAGCCTTGTCATACGTTCATGAGTGCAGAGAGCTTTCACCACGGCGTTGAGCAAGAGATAAAGAATTGACCCCGAGGAGTCGTCTATGACTTTGAGGATGTATAATGTGAAGGTTAGGTGCTCTGCTGTCAAGGTAGAGAAGGAGGCCAAGCTTGTAGAAACTGTGTCCCCTCATGCCACCCACCAGGAGGCTTCTCTGGAGTTCTCTACTATTTGCAGAGTATTATATTCGTATTATATTACGTGGCTAGTTTCATGATATGTCACTAGATTCTATCTAGGTCCAAAATATTATCATATAACTACAAAGTGAGAGCTCAAATGGAAGTCGATGGGCATCCTCACAAAACACTACATTTGCTCTAATCCAGCGGTGGACCGTCAGGGCCAGTAAGGCCTTCTCTGCTGGCCTAAACAGAATCAAAGTTATCGCGATTTTATAATTTAATAATTTTTCTTAAATACACTCCATGTATTATAATTTATAAAAATATTTTTCCCATTATCTTATTTTCTCATTGCACAGCTACTGTCTTCCTCAGTTGCTCTGCTTCCAGTGCAGCTTGTTTTAAGTAGAGCTTTTATCCAATCAGATTTCACCTCTGTGTCTCTAGGTAAGAAGAGAGGCCCGAGGCCTGCAGACTCACAAGTGAATCCCTTTGCAGTTTAAGTGAATGGGGACGATATTGTTGATTGTCATATTCTTCAACCAATCAGATCTTTAGTTTGACATGTTGGGCGTATTCTTTGACATGCCAGAGCTGTCTAGGTGGCCTATAAGTATGTTAGCATTAACGTGCGGCGTGATTGGTCAGTGGGCTAGCGTGACTGTTGTGAAGCTGAAAGCTAGCTAGCAGAACTTAGTAGTAGTAAGAGTTCAGGTTGAAAGATATGTAAGAAGTTATGACATTGACATGACATTTTTGGCGTTTTGCTTGGTGTAGCTTTGTTTTTTGTGTGTGGCGGAATATGTGTTTTAGTGCCGCAGTTTTGCAGGATTGATTTGTCATGCTTTGTTGTCATATAATATATGCCCTTTGTGTCCACCTTGCATTAAACCCTGTTTCACTTAGCAGTCCCTGGTCATGTCTGCGTTTGGGTCCACCACCACACCCTGTGACAGAAAGTCTAACGTCATATTTTCGGACACTATCACACTTAAAAGAAAATTATGATTTGATGATTTTGTGGCTCTATAAATGTAATTAATGGTGCTGTTTTCTGCTGGACCGCCCTGTTAGTACAGAAGCTTGCTGGCAAGTAGGAAAGCAAAAAATGTTTTACCTCATAAAATGTAGTTTTTGAAACACCAACAAATATAGTTTGAAGCATTATACTCCGCTGGATAAAAACAGGTTGTGAATTTTAAAATAACTTCGATCTTTTTTTAATTCATGACTTTTGGACTCTTGAGTTATTGGAAATGTTTGGGTCACATGAGTCAGAAACAGCGTAGCAAATCTAACAGTAAAATTATATATATATATATATATAAATAAAATACTAAAAATATTTGTTTAGCCTGACTAACAAGAGAAGCCGCACATCATTCAAATGTAAAGGTTATGAATAAAGTTTCTAACTATTCGGTACCGCCCTATTACACTTATGAAATAAACTACCTCTGGGTGGAAGTTGCTTGCTGGATGTCCTCACTTTTACCCTCATTTCTGCCACTCCTGGATTTTTGTCAAATAATTGCGGAGAGTCTCTCATCTCAGGCTGACAGATCGGTGCAAGGTTGAGAAACTGGTTCTCCAGCTCATCATAAACAGCATCCCCCCGGTCTGGACCCTCATCAGTTTACATACGGAGCCAACAGATCCACAGAGGATGCCGTCTCCACAGACTCCACTCAGCCCTCACTCATGTTGAAAATAACAACACCTACGTACATCAGAATGTAGGTGTTGGAATATGTCTGAAACCCACCATGAGCCACCACAGCAGCAGGACAGGGACCAAAAAGGAGAGAGGGCAGGACCACAGGTGCCTTTAAATGCTGGCACTGATTGGGGGAGAGGAGCCTAGCCTGGGCGCTGCGTTCACAACCCTACACTTCCTTCTCTGAGGAGCGTTCCCCACTACAAATACATACAACACAACTGCACCTTAATGCTCTGAACCTGCATCCGGAGGGCAGTTGGGTGAGGTGGGGATTGAGTGGGTGTGTAGTGAAATCACACTTGGCTTCACATAAAAGGAAACTTCAGATATAGTAAATGCTGTCATTGCAACAATGCTACGAATTTCAAGTGTTTCACATGTCCACATTCATGTATTGCAACACATCAGTATAAGCACTAAATCAATGAATATCAAACACAAAACAGTTTTGCACATGGAATGTGCCTCCAGTAGTTATTTTTATTAGTTGTTTCCCCCCTTTATCTGTAGTCATTTTGGATCTCTTTGTAGTCATTTTGAGTCTCATTGAGTTGCTTTATGTATTTTTATAATTATTTTTCCTCTTTTAATAGACATTTTGCGGGTAAAGGGCAGAGGGGCCCCTGCCACTTTGAGGCCCTAGGCCTGTGACTGGTAGCCCCGTTAAGCAATTCTTCCCTGCTCTGTACAAATATCAAAATATGGAAAGTATACCACAGAAACTGTAACCTCAGTTAAACCCTTTAAGTTGTATGATATTTTCCATTTAAACAGTTTTTAGTACTTGTCATATTATCAAAAAAATATCTATAAAGTTAACTACCATGTGACCACGTGCCAACTCCCGTGTAGAAATCATATGACTTCCATTTTCCTTCATGCTCTGATGAAGGGTGAAGGCCGAAACATTGGCATGTTTGTTTGGAGGGCCCAGAATAAATTGGTGAAATTGAAATGAGAAGATCTGTACCTTTGGGTAATAAACAGAGTAAACAACTTTGGGTCTTGTCTGGATGCCGCTCGCATTGCATCAGAGTACATAAAGTTATGCTGTTCTAAGCTTTCCAATGTTCTGCTGTTGGGCACCTTTAAATTCTCTGCAATGCCAGGTTCCATTCACAATGAATAGTTAGAGTGGGACTCAATAGCTATTTCCTGGAGCAGTATGTACCAGTGCAAACAGAGTCAAAAAAGTATGTGCTGGCAGTGGCTTTTATATGTGGTATGTCCTTTTGTCCATATAATGCACACAGAAATATGCAGGCAAATTAAAAGAGATGAGCAGTGTGCAACTAAATTGAAAAGTGTGAGAGTATGTGCTCGTTTCATACAAGGTTCATGTGTGTATGATCATCAGTTGTCTGTGATGAGTTTGCACTTATTCACACAGGCAGTATGGCTTTTATGTCTGTGTGATTCTACCCCTGGGGTGTGTGTATGTGATAAAGAGATAGAAAGGCAGAGGAGGAACGAGGGCAGAGAGAGAGTGCGGCAGAGATAAAAGAGACGACGGGCGAGCAAAGAGCACAGAGATAATGGAAACGAAAAGAAAAATAAGTAGGACAGAGAGGGAGGCGGGGGATGATTTGAATTCAGATACTGGCGATCACATTGACAGAGAGATACTTTGAGGAAGCAGGAGAGAGAGGGTTAGAGAGACTGCTTATTTCTCAGGTATACACAGCAGTATTTATACAGCCTAATATCATACATTTGAGGCAGTAAGACTTTAGAAATGGGTTGTGAACTGTTGAATCTGGATTTGTACACCAAGTGACACACATGCATTAATTGACTTAATTTATAGAAAATCTCTTCTGAGAAACAAATTTCACGGTGTTTCGGATGTGCGATTCACACACACACACTTGTAGTAACCGATCGATGCGCATCTCACACCTCCTGACGATTGGTACAGCGCATATGCAACTGCAAATTTACAGATATGAGAAGGCGAGATAGCTCACTCAACGACATTAAAACTGATGATGGAAGTAGTTAACTGAAGGTTGTGCCTCCATGATTTTACAGTACAATCATTGCCATAATAATGAAATGTTCAGTCGGAGGTTGTGATATTTGTAAATAATGGAATAATCATTTGACTACAAGTTTTGTCTTTATACTTTTCAGATGTTATCTATGGTAATAGCCTACATACTAAAACTGCTGGGTTCAGGGTTATGAACAGAGACCCAGCTAGGGCTAGCATATAGCCGGACCATTTATTTGACTGTTAAGGTGAACTGAAAAAGGCTGCAACGTTAAGTAGCTGGTCATCCGTTAGCGTCAGATAGCTAGCACCTGCTGGTGCACTGACCTCCTGCCAGATAGCTAGCGCCTGCTGGTGCTGGTGCACTGACCTCCTGCTATTGCATTCGTTGCATTTGGCATTTCATTGAGGCAACAAAAATGATCTCGATAGTTAATTTACAGCTGAGAAATCGCAACATAGAAGTAGTTGTAACTGATTTTGCACTACATTCCACTCAATGCCAAGCAGAGCCTGCAGGCATCGGGGGAGAGGTTGCACTACAATAAATACCCAATCTGAGATTCTTCAAGAGTATGCAATATACAGTGTATTCATCAGTAATTAAAGCATAATGCATAATTAAGTCATTGGTCAAGAAGCCCTGTGCTTTTTAAAACAGTTTTAGAATTCTCTGAATTCTCTTTAAAAAAAGAGAAACATCTAAGATTACATTGTAACTTTATAAATTGATTATATTCAGAAAATGCAGCTTTTCGAAGAGGAAAGGGACCATCTCGTCTCCACAACATCTGCAGTGCTAGAGAGCAACATGTTCATCATGGCTGGGAGGACGATTTGCCACTCTCTCACGCAGTCAGGACTCGGCCTGGCAGTGGTCGGTGCTTTGACTGGTGAGTCACAGGAGTGCAGAGTGGACTGCCCTGACCTCGACCACCAGAGACCGTCCGCTGAGTAAAACAAATCAAATAGATATAAAAGCATCATTCAGCAAGATGAGCTTCTGGTTTGTAAATAATAGTAAAAATAGAAGTTAACAAGCGAAGAATAAACATGTTGTCCCCCACCAATGATGCAGCTCCACTCTTGGGTCAGTCCGCAGCAACACCACTTGTCACCAACTGACATTACGGGGTCAAGGAAGGATTATTTATTGTCATTATGCAACAAGGTTGCTCAACAAAACGCAGTCATAGTCTATTAATCCTACACAAGAAAAACATAAATCAAAAGCAATAGTGCATTCCTGCTTCTTTGTTTTGTGAACAAGTACTGACAGGAGATGGTGGGACCGCTAATCTAGTGTCTCCCATAAAACATGGAATGTTAAAAATAAAATAAAAGATTCTACAATGAAACGCATCACATTTGTACATGGCCTCCTCTCTATAGGCCAACACAGGGAGCATGTGCTGAGTGTAAGTTCTCTAGGAGGAGATTGGCCCACCATGCAGTGTCTTTGGGGATGAGGATGGTGAGTGCCTCTTTCGTAGTCCACATTGTTATAAAGTAACACAAATCACAGTTTGATTCTCAAGGTGTGAAAATAAACTCCTTCTTGGAAACTTTTCAGCTCAACTCCAGACTGAAAAACGACATGCAACCCAGCAGAGAGGAATATCAGCATGCATCCCTGTGCTTCCCACGTTTTCTACTATTACTTATAGTAATACTACTATAAATACTATTATTACGAATACTAACTAATATGTAGTGTTATTGCTTGTAGCAGTTATTAATTATTAATAACTTAATTCTGAATCCTAAACCCATAAATTTGTCTAAAAAGAATGATTGTACTCAGCTTCCACAATAAGACATCATTAATATAAGTAAGAGACATTAACTTTAGATTCAATTTAAGTCATTTTTGAATGGTTTGCAAATAAAGTGAGTTTGTTTACCTTGAGGTAGTGTCAGGCCGAGGGGCAGATCCGGGACTCAATCGCAGATAAGACACAAGAGACGAGGTGAAGTTCAAACTCAGGAATCTTTACTTGAAAAAAGGTCAAAAACAAACTTAAAGCGACTCCAACGGAGCGGGCAAAAATATCCAAAAACAAAAGAAGGGCAAAGGTACACATCAGAGGGGAACTCTGGAACACCGAGCAAACACGAGGAAGGCACAGAACGAACAGACAGGGAACAAACAAGGACGATCTGACAACCAGAACAGGGAAAGCAGGAGAGTATATGTGTGTGGGGTGATGAGGAGATTGAAGGAAGCTGGGTGGACAGGGCAGGTGAGTAGGATGAGTGTAATCAGGGGAAGCACACACACACACAGAAACACAGGAAACATACACAGAGACATGAGGAAGCTAACGGGATGCTACAGGTAGATTAAAAAATATATAAATATATACAATACAAGGATTTACTAAGACTAGAGCGAGCATATTAATTACGGTACATGTTATTTTTCATCAAGTTTCTTTGGGTTGTTTATTCACAATTGGATGTGTCTCTGTGTCAGGAATGTAGATGTATGTAAAACTGGACTGGTAGGGTCATTGAACCTTGTAAGCTCCGCCTTTTCAAAGGTCTTATGGTTCTAAAGTTGACCCCAAGTCTTATCTTGAGTTTCTCCAGGCACGTGGTGAAGTGAGCCACTGAGTGAGAGCAGTTCCTGAAAGAAGTTCAGTAGTTAAGATTTTGTCATTGTTGTATTTATTACATTTCAGTTGTATCATCTTTCCGTGGATGTTCGCTACAAATATTATTTCTAATATTAATACTAAATAATAAACTTTGCTTGTACAGCACTTTTCAAAATGTATCTTAAAAGTACTTCAAAAGACAATTGAAACGTGCAGTGTTTCAACTATAGGGGGAATATTTGGGAGGGTTTGATTATTCATTATAGAAATTTCTAATGGCAGATGAGCAGAGAGGGAGCCAGATGTAAATTTAAGAATATGCAGCTGCCATTTTCCTCATTAAAAAGAGAAAGGGACATGTTTATTTGAGTGGACTAAGAGATATACTGTATAACCAGCTTACCCTCAATTCAATTCAACTTATTTTTGTACAGCCCAAAATCACAAATTACGAATTTGCCTCAGAGGGCATTACAATCTGTACACATGTGACATCCTCTGTCCCGGAACCCTCACATCAGAACAGGAAGAACTCTCCCAAAAAACCCTGTAACTGGGAGAGCAACAGAGGAGGGATCCCTCTCCCAGGATGGACAGAAGTGCAATAGATGTCATGTGTACAGAATGAACAACATAACATATTTATAACACATTCAATGCATATGACAGAACCACGGCAGGAGGCAAGACCAGGTCCAGGTATAACCAGGATCCACAGAAACCTGTGAGGCGAGAAAGCACAGAGACTCTGGTGAAGAAGCAAAGTCAGTAATGTGCGTTAATGGGACATGAATTCATACAGAAGGAGATGAAGAAGAGGAGAGAGGAGCTCAGTGTGTCCTAGGAAGTCCCCCGGTAGTCTAGGCCTATAGCAGCTTATCTAGGGGCTGGTCCAAGGCAAACCTGAGCCCTAACTATAAACCTGAGCCAGTTCTAACTATAAGCACTATCAAAAAGGAAAGTCTTAAGCCTACTCTTAAATGTGGTGAGTGTGTCTGCCCCCCGGACTGAAACTTATTAGATCAGCCTGATAATAAGGAATTGCAGTAATCTAGTCTAGAAGTAACAAATGCATGAACTAGTTTCTCTGCATCGCTTTGAGACAGGATGTGCCTGATTTTTTAAATGTTACGTAGGTGAAAAAAGGCAGTCCTAGAAATGTGTTTTATCTGGGAGTTAAAGGACAAATCCTGATCAAAGGTAACTCAGAGATTCTTTACGGTGCTGCTGGATGCCAGAGCAATGCCATCTAGAGAAACTATATCATTAGATAACTGATTTCTGAGGTGTTCTGGGCCTAGTAGAATAACTTCAGTTGTGTCTGAGTTTAACATCAGGAAGTTGCAGGTCATCCAGGTTGTTATGTCCTTAAGACATGTTTGAAGTGTAGTGAGCTGGTTGGTTTCATCTGGTCTGATCGATAGATATAATTGAGTATCATCTACATAACAATGAAAGTTTATGGAGTGTTTTCTGATAATATTGCCTAAAGGAAGCATATATAAGGTGAACAAGATTGGTCCAAGCACAGAACCTTGTGGAACATCATGACTAACGTTGGTGTTCGAGGTTTCATCGTTTACAAACTGAGATCGATCTGATAAATAGGACTTAAACCAGCTTAGTGCGGTTCCTTTAATGCCAATCAAATGTTCTAGTCTCTGTAATCTCTGTGCAATGATGCTCTCTAAATCCTGACTGAAAATCAAATAAATTATTGTTACGCAGAAAGTCACACAACTGATTCACGACTGCTTTCTCAAGGATCTAAGAGAGGAAGGGAAGGTTAGAGATCGGTCTATAGTCAGCCAACACCTCTGGATCAAGAGTGGGCTTCTTAAGAAGAGGTTTAATTACAGCTACTTTGAAGGACTGTGGTACATGGCCTGTTAGTAAAGACGTGCTAACTAACGGTAACATTTCTTTAAGCAGCCTAGTCGGTATAGGGTCTAAGAGACAAGTAGAAGGTTCAGACATAGAAATTGTTGAAGTCTATTTGTGAAGGTCGATGGGAGTAAAGCCATCGAAACATATATCAGGGTTTACAGCTGTTTCTAAGGTTACCCTATTTGAGGAAAGATCGGTACTGGTTGAGTGCAGGAGATTATTAATGTTCTCTCTAATAGTTGTAATCTTATCATGAAAGAAGTTCTTGAAGTTATTACTACTGAGGTCTATAGGAATACTTGGATTTCTATTGACCTCTCAGCGAGTTTGTGTGAGTGAACAAGTTGGCAGCAGGGCAGACTTAGACAGAAACTGCTCTCAATCTGAATTTCTACCAGTCTGCCAGACTGGAATGTGTCTAAAAAAACTCTCATAACAGGTAACATTCAATACCTTGGTATTAATATTTCTACCAAGTGGTCAGAGCTTTTCTCTCTGAATTACTCAGAAGACCTCATCCTACCTCACTACTACCCAAAATAGTTTTTGTTCTATTACACCAGTCTTATCTATATCACATCGGTTCAACACAAAAATTCAAAGACCATGGAGGACTAGCCCCCCCGAATTTCAGATTCAACCAACTAGCAAATCATCTTCAGTACATACTCATATGGTTGCAAGAAACTTAACAAACATCCCTGGCTGCATAAATAACAATATGAATGCCAAGACTGATCAATAACAAACTTCACATTCTTTACCCAGTCAATTAAAAAACAAATATTTTTCAAAAACCCATTCAGGCAGTGACTCTGACAGCTTGGTGAAAATCCAACCAAATAACTGGACTCCCCACAAATATATGTGTGTACCCCAATCAGGCACAACCCTGACTCCCAGATCAAAATAAACCTCTACCATTTAATTCACGTAAAAGAGCAGGCAATACACATCTGGAACACATCACAATCACTGCTCAGTCGGAGGGGGTAAGTTGAAAAATTGTAATGTAATTTCTATTTTCCCCTTTCATAGTACACTTAACCTGCTATAATCTGTCAATTAATGAATTCCAATATATTTTGTTGGAGCACCTTTAATTTGTTTACTACTTTTTAATATATTTCAATACTTTGCTTTGGAAGCATTTATGGAGAAACTAAGAGAGAGCTTCGAAGTGTGTTGATGAACTCATTTTATTTGTTTTTTGTTTTTATGCAGATCCATGGGTTTTGGACCCACAGCCGGCAGTGTCTGGAGTCTTAAAGATTACCTCTCTCTCCCTCCCTCTTTCTCCCCAGTGTAAATGTCTTTCTGCTCTTTACCCTGACTAAGCTGCGGGGAGCCGCAAAAATAGCTTTGGCTGATGATATTTGATCTTGTTTGTTTGATGTTTCTGAGTGTGTGTGTGTGTGTGGCCTGCAGTGTGAGAGAGAGGACTAGTAGAAGCAGAAGCTAAATGTTCTGAGAGAGGAGGGTTGTCAGCTGATATAGCTCACCTGGGCTCAGGCTTCAAAAGCTGGTCCTTGTGCTTCGTCCTATCTTTCTCTTCCAGCAGCAGACATCCACCCTGCATCATCTTCTTTTCCTTTTGTACCACCCAGCGCCTTCTCAGCACACATGTCACTCCCCAGTGAGCACCAACCGGGATTTCAACGTTGGTTTCTGATTGAAAACTGGTTGAAATTGGGTCTGAACGTCTAAGACCTATTTTCACCGTCTTTTCAACTGGCAACGTAATCTCAACGCATTTGATCTTTCATATAAAATGTAATAAATATGGAACTATAGACTGCGTGCTGCCAGCAAGAAGCTCCCAGGACATCGTAATGAGAGCAGTGTACATTCTGTCTGTATGTTCATGTCAAATACGATTGCGTGTTTACTGCCGAAACACGTATGCTCAAAAACTTCTCAGAAATCATCTCAAACTTTGAAACATGCACTGTTTCTGGAAACTCGGCATGGGACTTGCGGAGTGAAGTGAACGAGCTGACGGAATAACGTGAGACTTCACGCTAACGACATACTTTGTAAGTACTTGAACTACTGGACTCCAATATTGCAAACCGAAATATGCACCATTAGTATAATTTTATGCTGCTCACGGTGTGGGCGAGGCTGCTAGCTTGTAGCGTTAGCCCCCCAGGGATGTGTGCTCTCCCCACTGCTCTTCTCCCTCTACACCAGGGGTCGCCAATAGGCGGACCGCGGTCCGGATCCGGACCCAGACGCCGTTGTATCCGGACCCAGGACCTAAAACCGATAGATAATTGAGAATTATTAAATTTTGACGGAGCGCCTCTATTTTAACCGGCGCAGCTTTTTCAGCCTTTATGGTACTGGTTCAGCGGTGCAAATCACATCACGTGATGCAGGTCAGCAAATCAAATATGGGTATTCTGACAAGTTTCCCGAATCAAGTGAGATACACACACGGGAGAGATGAGGAGAGAGAACGAAGAGTGGGAGAATAATTACGTGAGTCAGAGAAATTATTTCACATGATGAGAGAAAAGTGGTCCGCGAGACCAGAATCTTTAACCAAGAGTGAACAGACTCTTTCAGGTTAATTCTTCACACGGACAGTTTAAAACCAGTGTGTCTCACATGTTCAGAGACCGTGACGATTATTAAAAGCGGAAATGTGAAGCGTCACTACGAGACAAAGCACAACTCTTTTGAGCAAACGTACCCACTCACATCTGAAATGAAGACACAGAAAATAAACCTGAGAGTCCAAAATGATCAGAATCCTGACGCATGAATTCACTGACCAACAATGATATTAACAGAGCTGAAACAAGTGGTTTAATAACCACAGATAAAGATCATGCACACTAATTTATATTGTTTTTATTGACATCACTTCACACCTGAATGAAGTGAATTTTAAACTGCAAGGCAAATCGGTGAAATTCATTTTTCTAAAATGAATTGCTTTATTTTAAGATGCACATTTTTCAAAAGCTTTCTGTTATGTCAGTTATTCTTTAATCCAGCCCTTATTGTACTTGAAATGAGAGAACATGTATTTATGTATTTCTATGTATTATTTATAATCCATCAAGTTCAATTTGAAAACTGAGAATAATATTATAATTGATGTGTACTTTCTTTATTTGATTTGACAGTTGTTGATGACACAGAGACGTTGTTACTACTACTAGGCTACTTCAATATATATATACAGGTGCTGGTCATATAACTAGAATATCATCAAAAAGTTGATTTATTTCACTAATTCCATTCAAAAAGTGAAACTTGTCTATTATATTCATTCATTACACACAGACTGATATATTTCAAATGTTTATTTCTTTTAATTTTGATGATTATAAATGACAACTAAGGAAAATCCCAAATTCAGTATCTCAGAAAATTAGAATATTACTTAAGACCAATACAAAGAAAGGATTTTTAGAAATCTTGGCTAACTGAAAAGTATGAACATGAAAAGTATGAGCATGTACAGCACTCAATACTTAGTTGGGGCTCCTTTTGCCTGAATTACTGCAGCAATGCGGCGTGGCATGGAGTCGATCAGTCTGTGGCACTGCTCAGGTGTTATGAGAGCCCAGGTTGCTCTGATAGTGGCCTTCAGCTCTTCTGCATTGTTGGGTCTGGCATTTCGCATCATCCTCTTCACAATACCCCATAGATTTTCTATGGGGTTAAGGTCAGGCGAGTTTGCTGGCCAATTAAGAACAGGGATACCATGGTCCTTAAACCAGGTACTGGTTGCTTTGGCACTGTGTGCAGGTGCCAAGTCCTGTTGGAAAATGAAATCTGCATCTCCATAAAGTTGGTCAGCAGCAGGAAGCATGAAGTGCTCTAAAACTTCCTGGTATACGGCTGCGTTGACCTTGGACCTCAGAAAACACAGTGGACCAACACCAGCAGATGACATGGCACCCCAAACCATCACTGACTGTGGAAACTTTATACTGGACCTCAAGCAATGTGGATTGTGTGTCTCTCCTCTCTTCCTCCAGACTCTGGGACCCTGATTTCCAAAGGAAATGCAAAATTTACTTTCATCAGAGAACATAACTTTGGACCACTCAGCAGCAGTCCAGTCCTTTTTGTCTTTAGCCCAGGCGAGACGCTTCTGACGCTGTCTGTTGTTCAAGAGTGGTTTGACACAAGGAATGCGACAGCTGAAACCCATGTCTTGCATACATCTGTGCGTAGTGGTTCTTGAAGCACTGACTCCAGCTGCAGTCCACTCTTTCTGAATCTCCCCCACATTTTTGAATCGGTTTTGTTTCACAATCCTCTCCAGGGTGCGGTTATCCCTATTGCTTGTACACTTTTTTCTACCACATCTTTTCCTTCCCTTCGCCTCTCTATTAATGTGCTTGGACACAGAGCTCTGTGAACAGCCAGCCTCTTTTGCAATGACCTTTTGTGTCTTGCCCTCCTTGTGCAAGGTGTCAATGGTCGTCTTTTGGACAACTGTCAAGTCAGCAGTCTTCCCCATGATTGTGTAGCCTACAGAACTAGACTGAGAGACCATTTAAAGGCCTTTGCAGGTGTTTTGAGTTAATTAGCTGATTAGAGTGTGGCACCAGGTGTCTTCAATATTGAACCTTTTCACAATATTCAAATTTTCTGAGATACTGAATTTGGGATTTTCCTTAGTTGTCAGTTATAATCATCAAAATTAAAAGAAATAAACATTTGAAATATATCAGTCTGTGTGTAATGAATGAATATAATAGACAAGTTTCACTTTTTGAATGGAATTAGTGAAATAAATCAACTTTTTGATGATATTCTAATTATATGACCAGCACCTGTATATGTATATATATATATGGCACTAAATAGCGCAAGTTAGATATTATTGTAATGTTTCGGACCTTTGCCCGAGGAGATTTTCTCAATCTGGACCTTTTGGAATTTTAATTGAAGACCCCTGCTCTACACCAATGACTACACCTCAGAGGACCCGTCTGTTAAACTCCTGAAGTTCGCAGACGACACAACGGTCATCGGCCTCATCAGGGACGGTGATGAGTCTGCGTACAGACGGGAGGTTGAACAGCTGGTCCTCTGGTGTGGTCTGAACAACCTGGAGCTTAACAGGCTCAAAACTGTGGAGATGACAGTGGACTTCAGGAGCAGCCCCCCAACACTACCCCCCCCCCCCCCCCCCCCCCCCTCACCATACTCAACAGCACTGTGTCTGCTGTGGAGACCTTCAGGTTTCTGGGATTCACAATCTCCCAGGACCTGAAGTGGGCCCCCAACATCGACACCATCAGGAAAAAGGCCCAGCAGAGGTTGTACTTCCTGCGCCAGCTCAGGAAGTTCAACCTGTCTCAGGAGCTGCTGATTCTGTTTTACTCCACCATCATCTTGTCTCTGCTCCTCTATCACTGTGTGGTTTGGATCGGCCACTAAACAGGACAGGAACAGACTACAACGGATTGTCAGGTCTGCAGAGAGGATCATTGGTTCCAGCCTGCCCTCCATCCTGGACTTGTTCACCTCCAGAGTCAGGAAACGGGCTGGAAAGATCACTGCAGACCCTTCACACCCTGGACACAAGCTGTTCCAACTCCTCCCCTCTGGTAGGCACTACAGAGCACTGTACGCCAAAACCACCAGACACCGGAACAGCTTCTTTCCACTGGCCGTCACTCTGATGAACAATTATTCAGACATACTGCACTATTACCTCCATTTGCACTATTACCACCATTCTGCACTATTACCTCAAATCCATTGAGCGGTTTAATACGAATATGTGATGTTACACCCCTAGAAAACAAATAACCGTAGCTCATCATGAGGTTATTAGGAGGTGTTTCAGCTGCAAGACAGCACTGAAGGCCCAGCTATAAAATGCACGGCCCGCCACTGGGATATATATTTATTAGTGCTGGGCAAGTTAACGTGTTATTATCGCGTTAATGCATTAATTAATTAACGCCGACAATTATTTTATCGCGCGTTAACGTTATTATTTTGAAAGTCTGTTGCTCACTGGCAGCGGTGGAAGAAGTCTTCAGACTACGTTGATGCAGCGTGTGGGAGAAGTATAGATAAACTAAAGCAAGACAAGCTAACAAATGCTGCAGAGAAGTGGATACAAACTGCAGCCGGTTAGTATTGTGGAAGATGTCGGTCTGAGGAACGTTCTCAAGGTGCGTTCGCGATGTGTTTGGTGTGAACGCACCTTTAGGATCGCAACGAATGACGACACGTATAAGCCTCCCTCAAGAGGCACCGTCACAAGAAGAATACACGAGTTGTATTAAAGGAGAGGACTACTAAAGCCACGGCGTTACAACGTGCAGCAGCTGTTACTCTCACTGGAGACTACTGGACATCGCTGGGTAACCATCATCACCTCTGAGTTACAGCATTATATTGATGAACAGTAGAGCTGCATTCACATGCTCTGACTGTCATGAAGACACAAGACAGACATTTAGATGAAACGTGCTGAAACATTTTATTCATGTTGCACAGCAGTGGAACGTTTCACATACAGTCACACACTGAGCACAGATAGTGAAGAGATAGAACTGCTACTGTGTAAAGGGAATACTGCTGTTAACAAGAACCTGATTAGTTTAAAGTGTTTACAAACCAAATGTTATTGCCCTTTTGTTCATATAGCAGTACTTTTAAAATAAAAGTGCGCAATACACTACTTTTGAATTCATTATTGAACTTTGCCATAACAATGCGATTAGAAATTTGAATCGTTGCCTAGCACTAATATTTATATTGTACATAGTAGTTAAAAGTTTATGCTTACCTCTGCTCTACTTTGTTGTCCTTGTTTTTATTTGTATATTCTATGTATGTACGTTGAGAGCAACGTAAAAACCAGAGTCAAATTCCTTGTATGTGTACGCATACATGGCCAATAAAGCTGATTCAAATTCAGATATCTTAATACATTAACTTGTCCGCGAACATAATTTCTGCCTGAGATGCATCATATAGATTCTCATCAGGAGGTGTTTTACCAATGAAGACAACAACACACATAATCCGACAATACTTCACGACATCATCAAAGTCTCGACCTTTTGTTATTGTTTTAATTGAGAGACCGTTGCAGCAGAAATTGCGTAAGGCGCTCGGGCTTAAGTGGGAATGCTCACTTGTTAACAGTTCCGCAACTTACTTGCAAGTACAATCACATTTCTGGGTAGCCATAGCCTTACACTTATTGTAGTGGAAACCAAGTGAGCAGATAGACTGGAGATGGAAACAAGCAAAAGGAGATGTCTTAAACTGAAGGTTTATTAGCAGCTTGAATTCAAGGAGAATCGAATAACACAAATGAAGCACATAATGTGGCAGGTGCATAGCCACATGGGAGTATTTAACCTATCTGGATATACAGAAATAGGAGGTGTAAGGTTATTTCTACATCAAATTAAATGTGTAATAAGTGGTCATGCAAAGTTGTAAATGAATACAACAGCATACTTAAGAGGTCTGGACACACATGTCCCAGGCTATACGCAGAACAGCCAATCTGTAATGCTGGAGTCTCATGAGACGTCTGAGGCTCCCAGCTCGACTATATCTGCTGAGAGGATGCTAGAGAATGTGTGGGTGTTATAATATCCATGCTGAGCTTCCTGGCCTTGTCCTTGATTGTGCACAAACACCCCAAGAGGGAGACAAAGCATCTCAGTAAATCTACAGTCTCAGAGTCAGCGAGCCCAGCTCCCACTATCCTGAGGAGTTTAGGACCTGATGCACTAAATAATCAGATGCTCGGGGGTCACGCCTGGGTTGCCTTATTGTCTAGTAGCTTCCGTGTTCCTGACCAACAACTGAACCCAAGCTTCGATAGCCCTGGCTGTTAGGGTCAATAGGTCAACAGAATAGCGGAATGAATAATTCCCCGACATCGGCCAGGTGTGCCAAATGGCCAGTCCACCCCTGCTCATACCTACAGTACAGGTAATACAGACAAAAAACCCATGCAATGACTCTGACACTCTGACTTATCCAACATCCTGCTGCTCTCACATCTAATCCTGGTATGTATATGGCTGCTTAGAGGAGTTAAACAGCATGAAGGCTGGCTGCTGTAAAAATGGAGCAGTGAGGTTAGATCACATAGATACTGTACCAGCTCCCAGACAAAGACAAACAGTCCTTCAGTCTCTGAGGATTGCAGATAAAAGGAATACAAAATGGGGATGGAAACTGGAGAGGAAACAGCCTTCAGGCCAGACAAACACCCAATCATGAGCACATTACACAGAGTCAGAGTCACAAGTGTGCAGCCATGCAGGCGATGGTCACACAAATGAATGAAAGCACATACAAACGCACAAATACATCCAGAAACACACACCGAGATACTCACCGTCTCCGCACACACAGTCACACACAGATATGCATTCATACGATTACATGCACAAACACACACACACACACAGAGGAGAGATTGATAGAAGTATGATGAGCCAATAAGGAGGCTTTATGGGGCATAAAGAAGAGACTCATCACAGTGGGATGTGTGCAACACACATAAAGGCACACACACACACAATGAGAAACCTACACATCAATGCTGTCATGCTAGAGGTCAGTTCCCTGTGTACTCATCCTTGGAGGGCAGCATACCTATCTCTCTTTCACAGTCACTCTTTATCTCTGCCCTTGCAGAGTCAGAGGTCATACTCCTCTACAGGAAGTAACATATCATTTTGAGAGTGTCATACAGATAAGGTTATATGTACCCTGACATGTAAGACATGGCTGTGGGCTGCGCTTATGTCAGAGCTGAACGATCAGTGGTCCATCACTAGAAGATTGCATCTTCACATTAGCTCTGTGCGGGACAGCAGAGAGGACATTTATTCAATGTGTGTTTTCTCAATTAAACTTTGCAGCAGCACAATCAGAGCTATGAGCAATTTAGAGTCACCAAATAACCTAACCTGCATGTCTTTGAATGGTGGGAGGAGGTAACAGTGCTTGCTAACTACTGCACCACTGTGCCGCCAAAAATAACGTCAAAATGTCATGAAGGTTAGGAACTATGTAACCACTTACTGAGGTTATTTGAGAGGGGATGTGCCACTTAAGCCCGAGCGCCCCCTTTTCTGGGGGCTGTGGAGAAAGTTTAGCATATACTGTCGGAAAAAATGTACTCATCACAAACAAATATAGTGACGTCGCACGTCAAATTAAACAACAGAACCTGGGCTACAAGAATATGTAAGCCGTTTTTACATGCTCCAAAGACAACTCAAACACCAACTAAATTAATTACCAAATATCAAAATCCATATAGCGCCACCTAGTCAACCCACTCGCCACATTTCTGGCTCTACTGCTGTGGTACTTTATGCAATACGCACACACGATACCTCAAAAGAAAGCAGACACTTTACAGATTCAGCACATATATATAAAATCCAGCTACAATACAGCATACGCGAGATATGAGCCAAGGAACACCAACAACAGAAATCACTTCATCAAACGATAGTTATAAAATTTCTCTTACCTTTGCTGTTTTTCATCGATATATTTATTTTCCCAATAATTCCAAACAGAAATACGTTACAACTACATCCTGTGTTACACTAAACGCTTCAAATGAGGTGGCAATCACTGAAATCGACCAATGGGTTGCTGAGATAGAGCCCTGCGTACTACTCACAGGGGTCTGACATCGAGAAAATCTCCAGTACGCAGAGAGACACAGAGAGGACTCAGAGAGGATTCTGGCTGTCAAAATAAAGCCCAAACTACTGTATTTGGATGTATTGAACACCATTAGTGATAAAAGTGAAATATATAGTTTGGTACATGAAATAATTCAAATGGCACACATGGTGCCAAAATGACCATTTTGGAGACCTTGCCTGAACTCTCTGTACTAAAACCTCTCTAATTTTGTTCTGCTTCACTTTAACAAAGTCAGACTTTGCAGAGAGACTGTTCACATATTGTGCTATGATTTGGGAGAGGTTTAGACCTGCAGCTGCATCATTCCAAAGAAATAATAATCCTGTAAGTGCTTTTCTTTTTAGGCGAACCTGAAACTTTTCAATTTGTGCTGTGTCCCATCTTCATTTACTCTTAACCAGTAACATATATACTGATATTTACACATCTGAATAAATCTCACACGTGTTCCCTTTATTATAACACCAAGATTATTCAAATAGACCTTGTGGTTGCAGAGATACACTCATTTTAGTATGGGTGTGCAATTTTCGAGCAGAGGCCTAAAAAATAGGTCCATTTTGAACAGGCTTTAGAGCTGTGAGTCGTCTAACGTTAGCAGCTAGCACAGCCAACTGAACATTCCTGCTTTACGTTCAGTCTGGAGCAGGCTGAAAGTGTCACCACTGGCTTAATCCAAGTCAGTGGACAGTGAAAGATGGGTCTGTTGGAGAGGAGGTGGACAAGCAGCTACAAAAAGCAGTGCCTCCTGCAAAGAGTGCCCTTTATGCTGCAATCAAAGTCTAAGGTGGTTCAACATGCCCACAGATCCATATCATACCCTTGGTCTCACATACAAGTTCCTTCTGACAAAATCACTCACCAGGTCAAAATCCCCTCTGAGGTTTATCAAAAGCAGACTCAGGAGCAGCCTCTCACTCGACAAACTGGAGGCTTTCATGTTGGTGGCCACTGAGAAAGACATTCTTATGGCCTTGGACTCCAACACTATCATTGACAGACTTGCAGAGCAGGGTGAGCAGCTCTTCTAATAAGGTGACACAAAAAATTAAATATGATTATTATCATTATTAATTTGCAATTAGTAAATAATTATCGAGAATTTTTCTGATTTTCTAGATTTAAAATTGTGCGATTGTGTGGGACTCCTTCATCATCCTCTATGTTACCCATCAGCCAGCAGAAAAAAACGGACAGCATATTCACCCTCTATCTACTGCCCAATCTTTCACATCAACGTCCATGAAACAGTATTTGTAGCCACACAAGACCTGTACATTCAGAGAATGTTTCCCGTTTCTGTCGATGTAATCTGTAGATTTAGCATGTTTTTGTTTCACTTCGATATGTGTACAGTCAATGGCGGCCAAGCATTGTGACATATTGTGTGTTTGGTAGAAGTTGACAACAAGGTCCCTCACTTTGGGCTCTGTACTCGGTTTTTGGATGTACTCGGGACCCAGGAAGACGGTAATGGCCTTACAGACTTGTCAGACGATGACCGAAACAACTTGTTGAGATAGTCCAAATGCATTAGCGGTTTTCCAGAGTCTGCCCTCATCATTCAACTTATACAACGTACATGCTACCTTTGTTTGTGCATCCACGGGCGCCCTCATCATTGTTGTTGCTCCCTCCACATCCGGACGTAACATTTCGCTAATCAATGCCGAGCTAGACATTCAAAGTTTTCTTGCCATTCTTCAGGAATCATAACCTCATTGAAATAATTATTCCACCAGATGCTCGTTCTTCCTGGCCTTACCCAAAACCGGAGCTCCATGTAGGGCTGATAACACCTCTGGACACGGGAATTCTCTCACAGCGCTCGAATAATAGCTTGCCTCCTCTTCATTTAGGCAGTAGTAGCATTATAAACTGAAGAATTTAACTGTACAACAGCTGCTAGTATAGACAGCAAAGCAAGTAATGCTTGAAATGCGTTATCCATGTTAAAATGAATCACTGGTAGACCTGGCTGTTTGTTTTGTTTTTGTTTTTTGAAAGTGGTAACTACCACCCCGGTCTGTCACTCGAAAGGCACTTTTACCGACCTCCACGCCACACTGAAGATGCATGTCAGCCATGACAGCCCAACAATGTCCAGTCTTCAGCATCTCAGGGCAAATCTCGTCCCCCCCCCTAGCACCTTGCCGCTGAGGAGCTTTCTGACTACCTCTTCCAGGTATATGGATGAGTCTTCCCCCGACTCTTCAAACTCTGCTTCCTCCATGAAGGTCTGCTAAACACAGCCTGTGCCAAGCCCTGCTTTCTCTTTCTTAGACGTCTTCCATTTCGCCAGAACTTCCTTGAGGCCAACCAAAACTCCTTCTTCATAGTCTCCCCCAACTCCTTCCAAACCCGGGTTTTTGGCAACCGCCGCAGCTGCAACCTGTGCGCCCAACCTTCTGGCCTCCTTCAGAGGGTTGCACAACGAAATGCATATTGCAGTCCCATTTTTCAACACAACAAAATACAAAATCACACAAAAAATTTAAATGTTTTTCATATGTGGAGGGAGGAGGATGAAGTAGGGAGTCTCACAGCCCGATGAAAGAAGCTGTTCGGAAGGGTGGTACGCAGCGGCGGGCCGTGCATTTTATACCTGGGCCTTCAGTGCTGTCCTGCAGCTGAAACACCTCCTAATAACCTCATTATGACGCCACAGCTACGGTTATTTGTTTCTAGGGGTGTAACTACAGGTATTCGTATCAAACCGTTCGATACGAGGCTTACGAACCGAACAATACGTTTGAATAATACTAGTGCATTTTGAAAATGCAGAAGCTTAAATTGTGGGAAATATAATGTTTTTGGTGGACTGTGCTCACGTAGCAGACAACGGGCTGTGTGACCTCTGAACCCGGAACAAAAAAACCCAAAACAAAACACAGCTGAGGCACCGCACTTCTGGGAGGCTACGCTAAACGAGCTTAACGGGAAAACAACAACAGCACACAAGCTACGAACTCTCCCCGCCGAGTTTAGCTGTTCTCTACTTATTCAAACAGGGCTAAAGCAATCGCCACACAATCCCCATTTCTCCAGAACATAATTCTTACTTTGTAAAAGAAAACAGCCCAAACAGATTCAATTGTCTGGACAATAACTCCGCGCTTGACGGTATGCTTCGTAATTAACGGACAATGCATACAGTCCAAATCTATATAATTAACACAATGACAACAACAAACTCACAAGAACCAGTCACATATATTCATATGACAACAAAGCAACAAATCAATCCAGCAGACCTGCAGCAACACGCATTCTGCTACACACTCAAGGGCCATTCAGATATTAGATGTAAAAAACAAACGCAGTTGACTTACCAATCCATCCTCCTTTCTTTGTTGACAAATAGTTTAATCCCACAGTTAAATCCCAACTCACAAATCCGTTTCTCCTCCTTCAGCCATTGAGTGTTAAAAAAACAAAGCTAGGTAAAAAAATTAATAATCTACACCAAGCAAAATGCAAAAAATGTCATAATTTCTTCCATATCTTTCAATTTCAACTCTTACTACTCCGACTAAGCCTCTGATGGCTACTTTAAGTTTTGTTTCACAATAGTCACGTGCTCGCCCACTGACCAATCACAGCACACGCTGCACCTCACTGCAGAGCTGCACCTGGACACTGAGCTGCACGTAATGCTGACGTACTTGTAGGCCAGCTAGCCGGCTCTGACACGTCAAAGAATACGCCCAACATGTCAAACTAAAGGTTTGAAGACTATGACAATCAACAATATCGTCCCCATTCAGGAGAAGGAGATGAAGCTTTCTTCACCAGGATGGAGATGTGTGATGTCAGGTTGTTTGTAATGCTGATTCCCAGGAATTTAAAGCTGTTCACTTGCTCCACCTATGTTGACAGGGGTGTGAGTCTTTGCCTCCTTTTTTCTAAAATCAACAATCGGCTCCTTGGTTTTACTGACGTTGAGCAGCAGGTTGTTCTCTGAGCACCGTTCTGAAGGTTGTTGATGTCCTCTCTATATGAAGTCTCATTGTTGTTTGTAATCCGGCCGGTGACGGTAGTGTCCTCTGCAAACTTCACAACAGAGTTCTCTTCATGTTTCATGTTTAATTTTCGTTGGGTGTACAGCATGAACAGCAGGGGGCTGAGCACACAGCCATGGGGGGCTCCGGTGTTCAACACTAGAGTGAAGGAAGTGTGGCAACCAATCCGAACTGCCTGGGGTCTGTTTCTGAGGAAACAGATTGCTGAGTTTACCATCATCATACTTCAAGGTGGTCGTGTGATAACAAATGAACCATCCCCATGACAAAAGCTTTCTGTTTGTTATTGTGTCATGTAGCTTGTTGCCAGAAGACAACAGTGGACACAAGTTTAGCTTAGTATTATCTTAAAGATCTTCAACGTCATGGCTGAATATTTAGCTGATTCTGACAATGTGGCTGCAATGCAACATTCCCAAACAAGACATCTCCAAGCCAGACACACTATAATAAACAGGCTGTATCAAGAAAATGGTTAAGAAAGGGCTTTATTTTGTTGTAGGTTTCTTTCCATAATGTTGTCAGACACCTAACAATCTGAGCTGTCAGAGGCAACAACAAACACTTTTAATGTACGTACATTCATCTTGAAAGTGATTACATTGCAGCCTTTTTAGCTGCTGCTGTCGCCAGCATTCTCCCTCAATACTGGAGTATTTTCAAAAAATGTTGTCCCATTAGTTATTTCGACACTAAAACAGGAGGAAATTGATTCCAGGTTGAAAAATACCAGATTTATACTTTAACTCACATATTGCTTACGTATTGTAGTCCTGTAGTTCTGTCTACTTCTCTATGATGTTTCAGAAATAATATTGCAGAAATCTGCTAATCTGTCTTCTTTACCTTGCACTGATATTGTTCTTTTTTTAAGAACAGGTATTGTTCGAATTGTATCCATACTACAACTTTGTTTTTGCTTTTTCTTAATCAAAACAAACAAACAAAGTAACAAATTATATTGACAAAGGTGTAACACAAAACAGACATTAACAAGAAGTATGTGTACTGATTTTAATATGGTACTGATATGTGTTTGTTTTTTAGTGGGAGTATTGTAAGTGCTTGTTTGCGTGTTTGAAGCGTGTTGTGTAAGTATGTCATATATTCCGACTGTATGTAAATAGCTGTGACCAGAGGCATGTGCAGGTATGCCCGAGGAGATGGAGAAGAAGACGGAGGAAGAGAGAAAAATATATAAATGCGTAAATTAATGGTAATTATAATAAAGTTGTTGTTGAAAATGTAATAGCTACATAAATAATGATAGTATTGTTATTGTTATTATTATTATAATCAGCACCATAACTAATAATAATATTGATGGTAAGGAAAAGATCAAAAATAAATTGTAAGTCAATTTAATTTAGTAATCTGTATTGTATTGTTTTGTTAAATAAATAAAAAGAATAAGGACAAAGTTTTGGTGTTTCTTACATCCCATTGGCCCTCACATTTAACACACTATGTACATATCTGTCACTGTCAATATGAATCCCACACGCTGTACTATTTGTATTGTATACAATTTATATAACACTTCACTTGTATTTGGACGAGAAAGGGGGTGCTGTGGGGTGCTGTCTGCTGTTTACTGCTGAGCTGTAGATATTTGTATTTCACACACTGTGTTCAAGCTATTTACAACCAATGACAAGAAGGACCGCTAGATTGAGCTTATTTCTGCCTGAGCTCCTTCAGTTGTCAGTGTACAAGCGATAAGTGGAAACTGGAATGGACTAAACATATACCGCCACTATTACATTTATAAAAATAATACCCAAACTGAGTCATTTTAATATGGCCCACCACTACACATGATGTAGGACATCTGTTGCACTCTCTGCAGCAACCCAGAAGTTTATCTGCTGATACACAGCAAAAGAAAAAAAAATCCCCAACTTGTGTCTGCAGGGAAATAAATGAACCTGGAAGGATTAGTTTCTCTCTCAGTGAAGAAGGGGGGGGGGGGGACCTAGATGCTTGTGTCATCTGCCATGTTGCCATGGTTTCATCTGTGAGACGCAATAGTCTCCTTTTGTCATCTAATTTATTGCGCCTCTCTCAAACTATCATTGTGACAATGTTCAGAACCATTGCAAGAAATCAGTTGCACCAACATTGCGGTTTCTGTCTGAAAAATGGCTGTAGTTCCAACCTCAGGGAAGAAAGATTCATGACAAGATGGAAGTATGGAGAGAAATGAGAGGGAGCGAGGGGAGGAAGAAGGAAAAAGAAGGTGACTCTGTTGGAAGAAAGGGAGGAAGGAAGGATTACAAGGAAAACGGTGGTAAAAGGAATTTAAGGTAAAGAAGAGGGGGTAAAATAGGAGAAATTGGAGGATGAAGGAAGGAAGGGATCCAATGAGGAAGGGAAGGCAACCCTCTGAGATAATTACAAAATGGGAAAATACAAATTGAAAGGAAGAGAAAATTGAAGGAAGAAAGAAAGAGAGCACCCTGGAATGTGAAGAGAAAAGAGAGTTATGGAAGAGTGGAGTGAACCGAGGCGAGAGAGAAAACAAAGCTGCTGATAGATGCCTCTGTGGGGATAAGAGAGCAAACAAACACAGGAGGAAACGAGTGTTTCATGGAGCCCCCTGGTTGTTTTCTGCCCGGGTGGAAGGCAATGATAAGGGAAGGAGCCAGACGGAGGTGTGTGTGTGTGTGTGTGTGTGTGTGTATGCAGAAAGGAGTAAGGAAGAGAAAAGAGAGGACGGGAGGGATAATGACAGTGAGGAGGCTGAAACCATGATAAAGAAATTCATATTCAGTCATATTTACACTCAGCACCGGCTGGCACGCTATGCTAGGAATACACACACACACAAACACATTCACACTGATCCAGGTGTTTTACCTTTATCACACTGGCTCCCTATCACTGTCCATAATATAACTTGGTTTTTTTAAACCTGACTTTCTAACCTTTTGGGATCACGTCCCCAGTTATTTGTGCACCTCTATTTAACAACAAAAACACACAAAATCAATTTCTTCATATTTTTATCTCAATATCTAATCATCATTTCTTCTTGTAAAACAAAATTGTAGGTGTGCTGCCGTAGGTTAGTATCAACCAATTTCAACCAATGATATTATGACATTTATCCATCAATCAATCTGCAATGTTTAGCGACAAGGTAGATGTGTGTCCATATTGTGTTACTTTCTAAGCCTGCCCACTTTTCTAAAGGTCCAATCAAAAGCAAAGGATTTGATTTAAATTCTCTTATAACTGTACCCTGCTCAAATATTTCGTTCATCGGGAGATACAGAGTACAGAAGTACAGAAGTTAAAGACACAGACTTCCATTTCACTGGAACTTTAAGGGTGGTATCCTTAAGATTTTCATTAAATAGAGCCCCATATTTGATATGTATTTTGGTTCAGCATCTGTTTCTATTAATGTATATTAATATGTATTAATTACTTCTTTATATTCACACACTTCCTCGCAGAGCAGACACTGGGCGAGAGGCAGGGTACAACCCATCAATCCCAGGGCTGACACGAGACAGACAACCATTCACAATCTGGTGTTACCGTTATGTAATTGATTTCAGTCTCACTGTATACTGTTCATCCACTTTACAGCGAGTAAGAGCTGTATAAACCTACTGCTAATCAGTGGTGGAAAGTAACTCGGCTCATTTACTCATGTACTGGGCTCAGGGCTAGAGCGGGTCGTCTTCCAATTGGAAGGCGTTTCAATACAGTCCATGTCGATGTGTCCTTTGGTAAGACGCTTAACCCCAAATTGCTCCTAAAGGCTGCGCCTGCGGTGTGTGAATGGGTGTGAATGTGAATTTAGTTTACATGCTGATGTGCAGGTGGTACCTTACATGGTAGGCCCTGTCATCAGTGTATGAATGGGTGAGGAAGGGTGAATGACGACATGTTAAAGAGCTTTGATTGGTCACTAGAACGGTATTATGTAAATACAAGTCCATTTACCATTTAAAGGTGACCTGTGGAGTCTTCTTGTAAACAAACAAAAGTTATGTTTACATTCAGTGTTACTCACCAAAACACATTGCGTGTATCCTTGAGGTAAAAAAAAAACATGTTGAATGCATTTCCTTCCTCAAACCATTTGTAACGCAAAGCAAAGTATTCTAAATCCAGTATTGTGTACATCCATGTTACTAGCTTGCAATCTTCTTCCCTGCATTTCCACCACATGATGATCAGTTAACAGTGTGGTGTCATCAGCAGGTCTATTTCATCCTGGTACTTTGCTGTGAATAGGCTACTTCTGCCTGCAATGTTACAAATCTATAAGACTATAAAGGTACCCGAGGTGCTATTTCAGTGACTGGGGTTATGGCAGTAAGACTTACTGTCCAAGAGGTCGTTGAGCTAGTCTTCCAAGATGAGCAAGCAGACAGTGATTTGGAGGAGGACTGTGATTACAACCCGTTAGATGATGATGACTTCAGGCAGCAAGGGAGACCTTTATGTACAAGTATGGTGTCACGGGGGTTCACAGTTAGGACCCAATAGCAAGACCACAGGAGACAGGAGTTGATATAAACAGGTTTTATTTAGCCTGAATAAAGAGGACAGGAAGGTGTGGAGCCCGTGGTCCGACACCAGAGAGTAGGCAGATCGACGGTGCGAGTCCCTTGGCTCAACACCGGAGGGCTGGCAGCTTGACGGCGTGATGTCCCGTGGCTCGACACCAGAGAGTAGGCAGATCGACGGTGCGAGTCCCGTGGCTCGACACCCGAGAGCTGGCAGCTTGACGGCGTGTGTAGTCTGTTAACACAACGGAGGGCAGAGTGGCGGTGTGTAGTCCGTTAACACCACGGAGGGCAGAGCAGCGGTGTGTAGTCCGTTAACACCACGGAGGGCAGAGCGGCGGTGAGTAGTCCGTAAACACAAAGGAGGGCACGGGGCATTCCCGGACCGCCGGACACCGGAGGCATGCGCTCGAGGCAGAAGCCGCAACGGGGTTGAAGCGGGTGAAAGACGGTACGACCTGACAACCCCAGACTGCAGGACCAGAGTTTATATATTGCCAGGGGAATCGTTAGTGGGACCTGAGTCTGGTGTGTCAGCCTGCAGGAGGTGATTAGCTCAAGTAGCTGCAGCTGTGTGGCAATGGGAGGTGTCTGGTCTGACAGGGATCCTGACATATGGTTGAGAATGAAAGACAATGGATGTGACTGACCTTCATGCCTACATGGGCCTTCTAATACTGGCTGGTGTGTATTGGTCCTGAGGTGAGGTTGCTTCTTGTCTTTAGAATGCTGAGATGGAAAGACCATTTTTCTTGCCAGCGTATCTCTGGAAATGTTCCATTCCATATTTGACTGTGAGTCATTGGATTTAGCAGGAGACTCCAACAGGGGACATGGGCCGGAACACTTGTTAAACTGCGACAGCAGGGATTTCAAACTGCGTTCCCCTCAACATATCTGGCGAACGCCCGCTCTCCGGCCAACAAGATGGCCGAGCAGCTGCTTCTCAACAACTTTTGCAGATCTACCGGCTGTGCTTCACTGAAAGCTGGTTTGGTGAGCACATCCCGGACACTTCACTCCACCTGCTGGCTTCAAAGTCCTCCAAAGCGTAACAGAACTATAATAATAATACATTGTATTTGTATAGCTCTTAAAAAGGTACTCAAAAGCATTTTACATGGTAAAAAAAGAAACAATAAAATAATTACAATACAAACAAAATAAATGACGTAACAGTAAGAAACAAAAACATTCAAAATAGCATCACAGGTTAAAAGCAGATTTAAATAAATTAGTTTTAAGTGCAGTTTTGAAAGTGTTGAGTGACGGAGAATGTCTGAGGTGTTGGGGGAGAGAGTTCCAGAGGGAGGGGGCAGCAATAGAGAAGGCCCTGTCCCCCCAGGTCTGATGCTTGGACAGAGTAGTGGGGGGTAAGGAGGTTGGCGTCGGCGGATCTGAGGTTGCGGTTGGGAGCGTGTCGGTGCAGGAGGTCCGAAAGGTATGAAGGGCGAGGTTATGGAGGGCTTTGTATGTGATGAGGAGAATCTTGAACTGGATTCTTTGCTGTATGGGGAGCCAGTGGAGGTTCTGAAGGACTGGGGTGATGTGGTCTCTGGTGCGGGAGTGGGAGAGCAGACGGGCAGCTGAGTTCTGGATGTATTGTAGTCTGTTGATGATTTTGGTGGATGAGCCGTACAGGATGCTGTTGCAGTAGTCCAGTCGAGAGGTGATGAAGGTGAGGATGAGTGTTTCAGTGGCTGAGGAGGAGAGGGAGGGGCGGAGACGGGCGATGTTTTTGAGACGAAAGAAAGATTGGGAAAATGAGGGGAGGCGGAATCTGCTTTTACATTGGTGGAGGTTGGTGTAGAGATGTCACAGTTATGAAGAAAACAGACAGCCCTCACTTAGAAACCATTTTCATTAACTGCAAAGCATTTCATTCACAATAGGAGTTTTCCTGATTCATTCTGGTCTGTCAACCTTCAGTCCTGAGTTAGTGAGGCATTACAACACCTGGCTGGCCAGACTACCAACGTGGATCACAAACATTCAGTCTCCCTGCTCATTGTTCTTGGGGACTTTTAAGAGCGCAAACCTCAGTAAAAACTTAAAAAATACATAAAGCATATTAAGTGTTCCACCAGGGATAATAACACACTGGACCACTGGTACAATAGATTAAAGGATGCCTATTGCTGTCCCGGATGCAGCTTTGGGACTCTCTGGTAAATTATCTGGTTCATCTTCTCCCGACCTACAGGCAGAAACTCAGATCTGCTGAGCCTGAGGTCAAGACTGTAAGGATGTAACAAATGACAAATGAAAATGAAAAATGAGTATCTTCTCATTTAATTGTTTTCTGAGAAATTTGAGTCAGTAAGTGCTTGTTATTATCAATTTAGATGTTGTAGTTGGGTATCACAATACCTCAATATATTATTTCATCACGATATGATTCCCTTGAAGGACGATGAATTATCATACTGAATTATTGTCCACCTCTACTACGAAGCCGGAGGAGCCCTCGAGAAACAGCATGCACGTTGTGTTAGAGATGGCAAAACGGCCAAGAGGACAAAACGTGACCAGTGACAACTTCTTCCTGTCATGAGCTTGGTCAGCAGCACCTGCAGAAGATAATCACCGTGGTAGGCACTGTGAGGGGAATGAGCCTGAGCTGCCACCTGCTCCAATTGCAACAAGGGGGAGACATGTCTTCTCTCCTAGGTTTGTTTTCACCCATTGCACCACAGTTGTCCATATGAGCACAGTGCTTAAGTTGCAGAGGTCAGATATTTAGCCAACATCTTTGACTGCAATGACAACAAAGGAGGAGTGGATAACCTTAAAAAGTAACAGGCCATGCAGCTGTCATCTCGCCATATGTCATAACATCATTGACATTCAATTCATTCCAAAACAACTTTATTGTCTCCCAAGACAATTTGATTTTAGACAAGAAAAAACAGGCAGGAAACAGATCACCAAAGGAGCTGTTTAGGACCATGTTAAGCAGATGGTGCAGTTGCTTTAGAAAAACAAATGTGAAATAAAAGTCATAATAAAATACTGATAATAAATAAATAAGGAATAATAATAAATAAGGAAATAGTCCATATGGCAGATTTTTTCATTAAATTTTACAAGACATTTAAGTATTTCATGTTTCACTTGCTAAGCTCCAGAGAGCACAGAATTGTCCTTCAGTTCGTTGTTTACCAGGCGGATGGCTTCTGGAATGAATGATGCTCTGTGCTGGTTGGTAGAGCACCTGGGGAGGCACAGGCTCCGCCTGAGAGGGAGCATCTAGATTAAGGCTAAGCTACGGAGAGAACAAGTGTTCACTAGAGTTTGGAGACACTTTCTGTTTTGACAGTGAGGGATAGGAACCAACAAATAAATGAGAAACAGAATACTCTTGATGAAGGTAGAAGGTTAGTAGGATGGATTTTTGGAAACTGAATCAAGTCAGTTTTCTGAGGAATTATTGACGTTGCTGTTCTTTCTTAATTATAGCTTCTGTGTTTTGCTCAAACTTCAAGGTGTCTCAAACATGCAACCCGAGAGCATCCTCCTCTCTGTGCATAACTACTGGGACTGTCCTTGGTCTTGGTGAGGATTAACTCCAGCAGTGCATTGTTACATCACTCTATGACATCATGGAGGGCGGGACTATGTTCCTGTTCAGACCCAGTAAGAAGTGACAGGAGGATCGTGACGTATGGAGCCGGACCCAAGCATTGCACGAGACGGGCACAATCTGTCGCACCAGGGAACAGAGAGGAAAGACACAGCTCATCGGTACGGCTTATATAGTGAACCAAACACATTGGGAACGAGGAAGTAGGAGGTGCTAAGGCCTACCCAGTCCTACAGTAGCCAAGGAGGGACATTTCATTACCGGCTACATATGCCAGGGCCACACACGCAAGGTTTCCAAACCACTGCTTTCTATGCGAAGACTAGTTTGCAATAGTTAGTTAATGTTGAATTAATAGTTAAAAGTTAGAATTAGATAGTAGTTATGATGATTTATTGAATGATACAGCAATAAAATGTATTTAGATCATTATGGCTGTTGTGTTTTCAAGTCTTAGGTAGAATATGACATGATATTGTGTGATAGCATTTGTTTTCTTTCCAGTTGTAAATAGAGCAGAGGGTAATGGAAGCAGATACAGTAAACTGTTACATGAAGCTTTACACCAGCAAGCCAACCAGCTCTGTTGTGTGGGAAATGACTCGCTTGTTTGCCGCATGACATAAAGATTGTTCATGGTGAAAAAGTACCAATTACTGACTGTCTTCTTTGTTAAAACAATGTGAATTTGTTTGGCTGCACTGTAAACAGATACACCAGCTGCTCTTCTGCTGTAATTCTGACAAAGTAATCATGTTCATTGTTTGCGTTGATTATGATCAGTTTAAGTGAGAGCTGGTTGTGCTCTGTCATGGACTCCAGCAGTATCAGGCAGTGCGTTCTCATGTGTTTTGGGAGAGTGGCTTTGGAGGGAGATCTGAAAGATCTGAACCTATCGTAATAGTATACTTCAGTCTACTATCTACTACTAATCTACTAATCTGCTAATCTAAAGAAACAGCTTTCCCTCTAAATCCCCGCACGCTTGTTTCCATAACAACACTGCGTATACTGGCAGCTGCCCTAAATTGTTTTGTTTTAGCGTAAACTAGGTTAGAGAAAAAATATATTCTACAATGTTTACAGAGCCTCTTTATTGCCTTCTGAAGCCTAATCACAGTTTAGTTTAATTAACAATTTACGTAAGTAACTGAATTCTTGAGCAACATTCAGCTGTGGTTGATCCAAACGTTAGTCATGTCACTCTGTGTTGGGTTGATTTGGCAGTGACACAGACGATAACCTACAGCAGAGTAGCAAAACATGTTGATGTCAACATTCATTCATTTTCCTTACATATATTTGCACGTCCGTTCACTTATTCGTCATACCAGCGCCAGACAGAACAAAGTGCTGTCAAGTTAATGACCCATCTGGTGTGAGAGGACTTCAGTTTAGCTTTTTATGTGTTCAAATGTGCATTTTTAATAACGTGAATTTAAGGTTGATGGAAAATAAAGAGATGTCTTTTTGCCGTGCTAATCAGCTCTTTGTCTTGAGATATGATCTCACTCAGCTGTAAGGAATTAGTTGTAAACTGATTGACAGGTACAGTGTGTATTGACTATTTCTGTTGAGTGAAATGATCATGGCAAGCTGCCTATTTATGAAGCTTAAGCGGAAGTTCAGTCAGGAAGACTGTCTCTCTTTTCATTCATAATCTCTCCGTCTCTCTCTCCCTGTGATTACTCTATCAGCTGATTGTGGGTGTTCACTTTAAATTAAGCCAATTACTGTCAAACTTTTAAAATGTTTTCCTCTCTGCTGCTGTCAGTTGTCATTTCAGCTCAAATCAGATGCGACCCTCCTCCAACCCATCACCTCCAGTCAGCATCACAGTCATGCTCCTCATTCATCAGGAAATGATATTTACCATTCCCAAATATTAAATAAATGATTTAGTGATGATTTGTAATAAAGGATATGCTTACAGTCTATATTTGAACTATAAGATAAAAAGCTGAATGTAAAAAACATAATCTATAGGTTTTAGTAACTCCCCTAGCCATAAAGGGCCAAAACGATGTCATTTTTCGTTTTTTAATCACTGTGACTATTTGGTTAATATATTCTGCCAATAGAGAGCCATAAACATACCAACATAGTAAATAAATAAACCTTTTTGATTTATGATGTATGGTGATGACAAATAATATCCAAGTTTGCTGGTTTTTACATTTTCAAATAAATTAAGGATTAAATGCTGATGTATGTCACGAAGAAATGTCTTAAAACTCTGTAGATTGAATGCGTAAAATTTGACATTTTGGAGAAAACGGTTTTCATCAGACAAAGATGACAATAACAGTGTAAAGTGTACTAAAGACAGATGTACATTGTGTATTTCTTCATTATATCTAATTCTGGTTTTGAGTAATGTGCTTTTAATTCACCTCATTATTCACCAAGTGGATGTTTGACAGGATTCAAACGAGCTGTAACTTAAAACCGGTGCTTATTCAAATCAAACACCTGTCTGTCTCTGTGTGTGTGTCACTTGTTATTTACCGACCTAAACAGGCTGTGAACCAGATCTTAGTCTTTTGCAAATATATTTCTGTATTTTATAATTTATACCGCAATCTGTCAATCACTGTGACTGTTTGGTTAATATTGCTAATTTGGCTAGTTTGGATTGAGACATGTAGCAACCAGGAGACTCAAAATTACCACAAAGAAAATTTAATTCTATACAAAGAGACATAAAAGGACAAAGTAACTCAAAATGACTATTAGAAAGCAGCTACAGTGGAATGAAAAATGACTACAAGTGAAAAAACCACAATAGACACAACTTGACTACAAGGAGACAAAACAACCACAAAGAGATGCAAAACGTCTGCAAAAAGAGGCAAAACAAATACAAAGAGACAGAAAACAGCTACAAAAAGATGCATAACTACAGAAAGGGGAAAAACAAGGACAGGCGGACACAAGACACTTCTGAGGAGACACAAAATAAATACAAAGAAATGCAAAACTACTACAAAGAGGGGAATAGCAACCTCGAAGAGAGGCAAAATAATTTTAAAAAGACACAAAACAAGTTAAAGGACATTCTAAACTACAACAAAAATGAGGCAAAACAACCACAGACTAAAATAACTACAAAGAGACAGAAAAATGACCACAAAGAGATACACTATGCAGAAGATGCATTTTCAAGGAAAAATAATCTAATCTAATCTGATCCTTGTTCTGATTTGTTGCTGTTCTTACAACACAGCAGTTTTCCAGCCCTGTGTAGAACGAGCGGAGGTAACACCAGACTGCTGGGCAAAGAGAACCACGGCATTGACATCCACACACTACACTTTTCAGACTCCAACAGATGTGGTGAGACATAAAGAGCAGAGTGAACTACAGTCCCCCCAAACCTAAACATCAGCACTCCCAGCATGGCCATGATGGTGTAGAACGCTCTCATCTTTGATGGATCAACCTGTTGTCTGCCCTCACCCCCTGCCCCTGGCCCTGGACAAATCAGAACATAGAGAACAGAAAGGCTGCAGAAAGAGATGACAACAAAGATGAAGGCTAAGGTACAATACGAGAAGATGAATATGAATTTGGTGTCCTCCACGAATTGGAAGCCTATCAATGAAAAGGACAGCAGCCAAACACATCCGATGGAGATATTTCTGATTCTGATCCCCTTCGCCGTCCTCAGGCCCAGGTAGGTGATGGGGTGAACGACAGCCAGGTAGCGCTCCACGCAGGTCAGAGTGTGATAGAACTGCTGTCCAAATATGTTGATGGCGAAAAGGAACGTACCCACCGTCATCACTTCTGGGAGACGAGTGAGGACACCACAACAGGATAAAGTGGACCCTACAATATTCATCAGCTCTAGAACGACCATGTGGTAGGTAAAGATGTCGGAGTGCCTCATCGTCGCGCCAGAGCGCTGTTGCCGCCATTGTTGGACACCCAGGTAGATGACGTGGATGCAGAGAGGGAGGACGAGGAGGATGCTGGTGACGGTGAAAGCGGTGATGCTGAAGGCGCCGGCTGTGCTGTCGATGCAGTTCTGCAGAAAAAAATTGGACGTTGAAGGAGGAAGAGTTGAAAGAAGGAAAAGAGGAGTTTACTGAAATGACTTTGGACGAGAGGAAGGGATGGAGAGAAAAATAAAGAAAAAGATGGGAGAGCGAAAAACAAGTGGAACTAGTGAAATTAGGTAGATCATGACTGAGAATCTTAGCATCTCTTTGAGGCTAAGTGGTGACGCTAGCATGCTAAATGCACACAATTACAATACTAACACGCGGATGTTTAGCAGGATATGCTGGAATCTTGGAAATAAAAATAGGAGTAGAACGTACATTCCCATTCAAGTCAACGTAGCAGGATGGTCAGAGCGGCGGCCATTTTTATGTGTACCGTTTCCCTTGTAAGAGATGTAGCGGGCTAACTTCTGTATGAACTAAACTGAGTCATGGACTCACTGAGGTGAGGATCTACAGTAACAACTAAAAAAAACAGTGTAGTAGTAACGTAATGATAGCCAGAGTAAATGAGTAAAACTTAACACCTTAATGCTTCATTCACCCACTCTTGTCACAGTGTAGGAAAGCACATTGCTATCGCCAGATGTGTGACAACTTTGTTTGGCTCATTTTCTCTAACCAGTGTAGCATTAAAGCATGGTGGAATTAGCCAGCGGGCTAACTGTTAATTATTAAGAAGCTAGCTCAATAGATAGCTGGCTATTTGGCTAGTTTGCTAATTCCAGCATGCTTTAATGCTACACCGGTTTTAGAGAATGAGCAGAACAGCAGGCTGGTGGCTCTGCCTCACTGCCCACTGATGCTCTGGAGGAGGACAAGCTATGTAGCTAACTAGCTAGCCATCTGTCTCGGCAGCTGACATTTGCTAATTAGAACTAAATATGAAACAGAGAAACCCTTTTTATTGTCATATACATATACACATACACAAAATTTGACCTCTGCATTTGACCCATCCCTGTATATAGGGAGCAGTGGGCTGCCAATGACCGGGGGTATAAAGCAGGTACAAATTGAAACTTTGACCTGAGTGGCACTAACACTGAAAAGTCAGAGGATCACTTAAGTTATTACAATTCATCATTCATTTCATGTTATTTCCATCCAAAGCAGGATGGACTAACATTGCCAACCATAGAGGTATTGTTGTGGAATATTTCTATGACTATTCGGAGAGAAGAGTGTGAAGGTTTTCAATCAATATCAAATAAACAGAGTCTTGATGAATGATCAAAGTTGTAATGTCCATTTATTTGCTTGCAAGCAAGGAGAGCAGATTCACAGACACGTATTGCAAAACATCCTGTGAGAGTGCCCCCAGAATCATCTCCGTACATGTTTATTTATACCCTAAGACGGTTTCCTGTTCTTCAGCTTTTAGCTTAGAAGACACAAAAGGTGACAGAAAGAGGGGGGCAAGTCATACGTGTGCATCAGTTGTCTGGTACATTTCCTTTACATTAAGAGGAAGGTGTTTTGTCTCATGCCATTGCCTTATATGGCAAAGCAAGTGCCTCGACCTATGCTAAAACCTTACATGGAGATATCAAGTGACAACAGGCACTTCCTCTCACGCTTATGCTGATGTGTCATACAGAGACTTTATGCAGAGAACATGTTAACACATATTTTTACCGTTACAGTATGCTGAGTGTGAATAAAGGTTAAACCTTCTCGCACTCATGTGTATGAGAATAACTTTCCAACCTTGTCTCCAAGAAAGTACATTTAATATATTATTGTTCCAGTTGTGCTTCATGTCAATTTTAACTTTTTTTTATTTAACAATGATCTTTCCCTATAACTTAACCAAGAGCGACCTGTGTCTGAACATATCATTAAACATGACTTTAATATTTGCTATCAGCATATATAGTTGCATATATATCGGATATTTTGGTCGAAAATATTTCAAATACACTGTCAGTACACATTTTACTGATATCTAAAGTACAAAAGAACTTATGCAACTTGCCAGATACATTATCAACAAATTGTGAGTATGTTTCCTCTAAAACTTATATATTTTTTCATATTTTTGGCATATCAACGTAATTTAATGTTTTGCTTTTTATGTGCCACCAAAGCAGTCAAATAACAGCCAGCCAGCTATATTTGACAATGAAATACATCAACATGTCAGGTATGTCTTTGGAAAGATCAGTATTGAAGAGGCCTAGTGGGCACAGTCCCAAACTTACAAAATGTTGCTGAAAAAAACACAAAATGATTCGAAATTGAATGCAAAACAATCACAAAGAGAGGCAAAAGTATTAAAAATAGATGCAAAAAGTCTACAAAAGACCCCAAATGTCTACGAAGGACGTAAAATGTAAAAAGTAGAGTCTTTGACACTCTTAAGTCTGGGACCCTCTTATACTGTTTCATCATCTGTCCATGTGTATACTGTGTAGAATAAAAGGGTTATTAAAAAAATTTGCACATGAAAGCATCTTCTTTAAGATTACCTTCAAAAGCCTTTTTCAGATCAAACAAGGATATTATGTGACAAATCTAATGTATTTAAGATTAAAACAGGAAATTAAGAAGTGTTTTTAAAAAAGTAAGAAAAAACACATTGAATAAAGTTCACCATCACATGAAGAGTGTTAAGTAACCCCCATCATTTTTATTATATGTTATTTTAAGGACTCAAAATGACAAATATTATTAGATTACATCCATCGTAAAGTCATTAAAATACACTCACTTTGTCCGTAGTTCTTAGATTCTGATCTTTCTGATCTTCTGTCCTCTCTGTCTCTGGACTGTGAACGGGTGTGTTGTCCATAAATACAGTAGAAATGTTCATCTGTGTGTGTGTGCATGTTTTGCATATTATATAACCCCAAGAACTGCTCATTCACTTTGCATTGCTTTTGATTTGTAGCTTTTGGTGGCAGTTTATCATCTGTCTCTTTCAGAGATGCAGAATAGCACCACGCCACTGCCTTGCTCAAAGACACTCATTGGAACAGGAACTATATAACCTCACCAAGTAAACATCACAGTAATCATAAACCCAGACTGCACACATCAAATTTGAGTCAATATTGATTATATTTATTCAGTAATATATGAACATATACATATACAGGTATATATATACAGTGGGTACGGAAAGTATTCAGACCCCTTTAAATTTTTCACTCTTTGTTTCATTGCAGTCATTTGCTAAAATCAAAAAAGTTCATTTTATTTCTCATTAATGTACACTCAGCACCCCATCTTCACAGAAAAAAAACAGAAATGTAGAAATTTTTGCAAATTTATTAAAAAAGAAAAACTGAAATATCACATGGTCATAAGTATTCAGACCCTTTGCTGTGACACTCATATTTAACTCACATGCTGTCCATTTCTTCTGATCCTCCTTGAGATGGTTCTACTCCTTCATTGGAGTCCAGCTGTGTTTAATTAAACTGATTGGACTTGATTAGGAAAGGCACACACCTGTCTATATAAGACCTTACAGCTCACAGTGCATGTCAGAGCAAATGAGAATCATGAGGTCGAAGGAACTGCCCAAGGAGCTCAGAGACAGAATTGTGGCAAGGCACAGATCTGGCCAAGGTTACAAAAGAATTTCTGCAGCACTCAAGGTTCCTAAGAGCACAGTGGCCTCCATAATCCTTAAATGGAAGAAGTTTGGGACGACCAGAGCTCTTCCTAGACCTGGCCGTCCAGCCAAACTGAGCAATCGTGGAAGAAGAGCCTTGGTGAGAGAGGTAAAGAAGAACCCAAAGATCACTGTGGCTGAGCTCCAGAGATGCAGTAGGGAGATGGGAGAAAGCTCCACAAAGTCAACTATCACTGCAGCCCTCCACCAGTCGGGGCTTTATGGCAGAGTGGCCCGACGGAAGCCTCTCCTCAGTGCAAGACATATGAAAGCCCGCATAGAGTTTGCCAAAAAACACATGAAGGGCTCCCAGACTGAGAAATAAGATTCTCTGGTCTGATGAGACCAAGATTGAACTTTTTGGCGTTAATTCTAAGCGGTATGTGTGGAGAAAACCAGGCACTGCTCATCACCTGCCCAATACAGTCCCAACAGTGAAACATGGTGGTGGCAGCATCATGCTATGGGGGTGTTTTTCAGCTGCAGGGACAGGATGACTGATTGCAATTGAAGGAAAGATGAATGCGGCCAAGTACAGAGATATCCTGGAAGAAAACCTCTTCCAGAGTGCTCTGGACCTCAGACTGGGCCGAAGGTTCACCTTCCAACAAGACAATGACCCTAAGCACACAGCTAAAATAACAAAGGAGTGGCTTCGGAACAACTCTGTGACCATTCTTGACTGGCCCAGCCAGAGCCCTGACCTAAACCCAATTGAGCATCTCTGGAGAGACCTGAAAATGGCTGTCCACCAACGTTCACCATCCAATCTGACGGAACTGGAGAGGATCTGCAAGGAAGAATGGCAGAGGATCCCCAAATCCAGGTGTGAAAAACTTGTTGCATCATTCCCAAGAAGACTCATGGCTGTACTAGCTCAAAAGGGTGCTTCTACTCAATACTGAGCAAAGGGTCTGAATACTTATGACCATGTGATATTTCAGTTTTTCTTTTTTAATAAATTTGCAAAAATTTCTACATTTCTGTTTTTTCTGTCAAGATGGGGTGCTGAGTTAATGAGAAATAAAATTAACTTTTTTGATTTTAGCAAATGGCTGCAATGAAACAAAGAGTGAAAAATTTAAAGGGGTCTGAATACTTTCCGTACCCACTGTATGTATATATATATATATATATATATATATATATATATATATATATATATATATATATATATATATATATATATATATATATATATATATATATATATATATATATATATATATATATATATATATATATATATATATATATATATATATATATATATCAGGAATGTATTCATCAGTGCACAAAAATGTCTTAAAACTAGGTTTTTTTAAATGCCGTAACGTTGACATTTTGGGGGGGGGGGAAATGGTTTCCATCAAACAGAGGAACCAACCACTGGCTAAAGTGCATTAAAGACAGATATTGTGTAATTCTTTATTATAAAAAATTCAGATTTCGAGAAATTTGCATATTTACCTCATCATTCACCAAGTGGATGTTTGACAAGATTCAAACAAGCTGTAACTTAAAACCGGTGCTTATTCAAATCAAACACCTGTCTGTCTCTGTGTGTGTCGCTTGCTATTTTTATACCTAAACAGGCTGTAAACAAGACCTTAGTCTGGTCTTTTGCTAATATATTATTGTATTTAATATTTTACAGAATTAACATGTTAACAGGACAAGTAGTATGTCACTTGACTTGGAAGGCATGGTTCCATGAACCAGAAAGAATAACAACCTTTTTTGTTGTTTTTTTAAGCAAATGAAGCTGGATGACAGGAAGAAGACCCAGAAAGAGTTTATGCCAAAGTATTAAAGTGTGAGTATTAGTGCTGTAATGTTGCTATTCTAATTATTAGCATTACAGAAACATATCTGTTTAAATCTGATACCTTTTATTTATTATTAGGCTGAATCTAAAAATAATGTTGTTCAGGTGTTACTCACAGAAACATTCGTAGTGATGTTCTGTTTGTTGGCTAACCTTAACCCAGCAGTGCAGTGCAGCACACAGCTGTACTTTTACCGTAGAAATGCAGGAATGCTGGGCTGGCTTTCTCTCGTAGCTGCTGTCTTCACTTACTGTACTGTTGCATTCTGGACTGCTCATCTGTGCTGCATGGTGGTTGCTGGTGCGCACTGCAGCTAGTGCTCAACCAGCAATTGCATCAAATAAAACCAGCAACATTTGTATCTGCAGAAAACAAAGTGGATTCAAAGAGCAGAGAGGCTTATTACAGAGTTCAGACACCAAATCTAAATCAAAGCCACACCGTATTTACTGCACTGTATTCACCACTAAAACTAAGAGCATCAAGGACATCCTGCTAAGAAATATTCTCTTCAATGACCCATCCTTACAAGAAACATTAGAGACTAAAAGTCTTGGAAACATAAGGAGCAGAGCTGGTAGAGCATTTCAGCATTTCCCAGTTTCTAATAGTAAGCTCTCAACTAAACCTCTCACAGGGGGGACAAAAAGACAGCATCACTGAACATAGACGCTGCATTACGAGGAATGTTGTTACTTGTCCTGTTGTACAACATTTCATCTCTAATTTGTGTAGGCAACGAAGATATTGTTGTTAACTAAGTGAGAAAAAAATAATGCAGCCTAATAGATCTTTTATTTTATTTTTATTCCAGGAGGCATGAATGAGGACTTCTCATTTGATTTGTTTTGTAGTGATTGAGTTCTTAAATATTTCCAAATCTTTAATTTTATTCAGTTTTATAATGAATCGTGTAAAATGACCAGCCTCTAAACCCACAAATCAAGTTTAAAGTAAGCCTTTTCTAGTTAGGATTTTACTTGTCTTATGTTTTAGGGAACATGCCTTCAGTCACACTCAGACATACACAGACACACTCCATCTGTCTCTCTCTCTCACACACACACACACACACACACACACACACACACACACACACACACACACACACACACACACACCAAACACAAGCACTGAGGCACACGAGGAAATAAAGAAATTAAATTCTCAGCTGAATAACACCAGCAGGGAGGAGAAGAAGAAAATTAGACAGAGAGGAGGGGAAAGTGAGAGAGAAGCGTCTGGAACGATGAAAAACAAGGAAATGAGTAGGAAGACATGAAAAGACAAAAAGGAAAAGATCCCCGAACAGAGGTTAGTTGAGACAATGCCCTAAAAATAAATGTAGTCTTTACATTACGGCTCTATTCAGTAGGTTGTAATGGATTTAGAGTAGGCCTGGAAGAGCATTGTCACTGTTATAACAGAGACTCTCCTGCCCGCTAATGAAGCAAAAGTCATTTAAATGATCCATATCTACAGTTTAGTAAAGGAGCTCAAACTATGGGCAGTGTGTAGGCTACACAGTGTGGGTGTCTTTCAACTTTTTGATTAAAGAAGGAATTAGGAAAAGAGAGGTGAGGCAAGGACACACGAGTGCACACACACACACACACACTCACAAATGAAGTGAATGCACCACAGGTGAAAGAGAAAATAATAACAACTCAGGTATCTGTAGTTTACAGAGCATGGGAATTTTCATTGAAAAAAAAAAACATTTAATAATTTTTGCTTTCAATTTAATTTAGTTTTTGGCATGAGAAAGCTGCTCTCAGGATCTGTCGCACAAAGTCACTCCTCCATGACCAACGTACAGTCACTGCACCATTAACTAGGCTGCCTCCTCACACAGGACCACATCTAAACGTCACGCTTTTCTCCTCATTCCAGCTCCAAGACAAAGGCCACTATTAGTGCAGCTTTGGTAAGTGCACACACAGACCTCTCAGAACTCTCTACAGATGTCATATGTTGTGCTCAGCCTCTTTACCTTGCTCTACAATTTCACAGTCTGAACGGCTTTACATTAATAAATCGTACCGATGTATGTTCACATGTAGCTGAATAATCCGTTTTAATGCCTCCGCACCGACGATAGCATCATGTGTTCAGGACGTGAGTAATACGTTTTCCTTAGTCCATGTCTCAACACGCCCCATCTGTTCTTCTGCAGTTAGCCAAGCTGCAACACTGAGAGCTCTGTAAGCATGCACAGCTCTATGCATAAAACTAAATCACCTTGTTTGTAAAACCACAGCTTTGCACAGTGTGCCATGTAGCCTATAGCTGTCTCCCTCTCTGTGCATGGTGAGCAGTAACTCTACCTATGTTTTGACAGTGTTTCGATATTTCCCAGTGCTCTCTGGCTCAGCTATCCGGGGGGAAATGTTTCCTCTGAGCCTCCAGCTGGTCCTCTTAAACACTCGAGGTTAACATACCTGTCTAGCCAGGTCAAGCACTCTGAATCATGTAGCCTCTCAGGCAGCACCATCAAATCTAATTGACAATAAGTTTCACTATTTGGAATCCAGGGTTGAGGCAAAATATTACTGCGTTCAAGTGTGGTCCGCCCTGTTTTCCTCCCTATGTTCCCTCAGCACTTTGCCCCCTAAACCCTATGTTCCCTCAGCAGTTTGCTCCCTAAGCCCTATGTTCCCTCAGCAGTTTGCTCCCTCAGCACTTTGCTCCCTAAGCCCTATGTTCCCTTAGCACTATGCTCCTTCAGCCTTATATTCCCTGAGCACTTTGTTCCCTAAGCCTCATGTTCACTCAGCACTTTGTTCCCTAAGCCCTATGTTCCCTTGTCTTATTCAGTGTGGCTTTGTGGCACAAGGCAGTAAAACTGCCTGTGCTAAAGCACACTGACTGTAATCCTGCGGGCTTAATAATAATAATAACTAGAAAATTCCTAAAGAAATTTTGACAGTGTGGCTTCTACTGCCCGAAGAAATCGCAATATATACACACGCCAATGTTACCGGTAGTGTCGTTCAGGTTCAATTGAGATAGCGCTACTCTCTTTTCTGCATTTTAGATTCATACTCTTGGATTGAATCTTGTATTTGTGGGGCTTTTATTTTGAAAGGGTGGGACTGGGTGGGTGAGAGAGGGGGAGAGGAGACAGAATCATGTTTGACACTAAAATGAGAGGCTTCATCACAAGCATTCCAGTTAGAATTCATTCTGTGGGGCTTTTAATTTGAAATGGGGGGGGTGGTGAGAGGGGAAAAGTCCTCTAAAAATATCTAAGACCTGAATGACTGTATGATAGAGAGAGACACAGAGAGGGAGAGAGAGACAGACAGAAAAATAGAAAATCCCGAAAATTCCCAAAAACTGAGCAAAATTTCTCCATTCACTTGAATGGGGTTTCGGCGTGAAGAGAGGTAAAAAAACACTTAACTTTGGGCCCATATTGACTAGCCGTACATTAACGTAGAAACATGATTCAAAGTTTAAAACGTAGACAAAATGCTGCACTTTATTGAGCCAAAGGGACATTTTGATAGCTAGCACAGTTTTCATGAAGTCACAGATTAAGTTTCAGGAAAATTTTGGGTCTGTTTCAGATTTTATAATGGGTGTGTATTGCACGGCTCGTTAATAGCTAGAGTGAGAGCATAACTGTCAGAGTGGAGCGGAGCTTGAAAATCTTCTGTGATTTTTCCAAACAAATTGCTCCAGCTCCCACAATTTTTACTCTTTATACACCATTTTGGCCAAAAAGCTTGGAAATGTTGTGCTGTCGCAGTCAAGTGTCTATGGAATCCAACGGACTTACACATTTGGCTCAAAGAGCCGCAGAGCGACATGAACTCCAACCAACTGCTCCATTAGACTCCATGTTAAATCTCACCACTAATTTCTCAAAGAACGCAGACGGTACCAGTTTTGTCTATTGCTCTGGAGCTCACATTATTAACACCACAAACATAAAAAACACATTACCGCGTTTGGCAGTGTCTTATCTTTCTCACGGTATCCATATTTTGGCACTCAGACTCCTGCTAATTTGTTAAAAGAGGCAGGGGTTTTGTTCAAAATCACTGATTACTGCAACGTTTCTTAATCAGTCTGCCTCTAACACCAGGTGCGTGGCTCACCATGGCAACCAGTTACTACACTCACGCAGGCTCTCTCTCTCTGTCTGTCTGTCTGTCTGCCTGTCTCTCTCTCCCACTCACTCAGTCCATCTAACTGTCTGTCTGCCTGTCTCACTCACTCTGTCTCTCTCTCCTCTCTGTCTATTTTTCTGTCTGTCTCTCTCTCCCTCTCTGTGTCTCTCTCTATCATACAGTCATTCAGGTCTTAGATATTTTTAGAGGACTTTTCCCCTCTCACCACCCCCCCCCCCCATTTCAAATTAAAAGCCCCACAGAATGAATTCTAACTGGAATGCTTGTGATGAAGCCTCTCATTTTAGTGTCAAACATGATTCTGTCTCCTCTCCCCCTCTCTCACCCACCCAGTCCCACCCTTTCAAAATAAAAGCCCCACAAATACAAGATTCAATCAAAGAGTATGAATCTAAAATGCAGAAAAGAGAGTAGCGCTATCTCAATTGAACCTGAATGACACTACCGGTAACATTGGCGTGTGTATATATTGCGATTTCTTCGGGCAGTAGAAGCCACACTGTCAAAATTTCTTTAGGAATTTTCTAGTTGTCTTATTATACTTAATATAACAAAAGATCTTGTTTGATACTTAAGATCCTCCTCTATCTTTCCCACACACACTCAGAGATGAATTTCCTACTAGGTCATTATCGATAACTTCAGTCTTCTATCTGCTAACTTGTAACTTAGCTTTTTCTTTCTGTCACACACATGACATTTACAATAAAAATGAGCAGTTTAAATTGAAAGTTTTAATATATCATGGGTCAAGAAATTTGGTCAACACACGTCTCACTCGATTCCCTGGGTTAGAGTAACCCTGGGCTTTGCTGTCTTTTGACACAGTCTTTGTGAACTTCACAACAGTTGTGCAGAGCCAAATAATAAGAACTCTGCTCCATAGGGCTGACAACGCCGCTGGACAGGGCGCTCACTGATGGAATAATTGCTTGCCTCCTGTGCATGCGGGCAGCAGTAGCATTATAAAATGAGGAATATAATTGCACAATATTTGCCGGCATAGACTACAAGGTCAACAACAATGGTGGTTGCACGGTAATAACGGCAGATGTTTTTTGTTTTCTTCAGGTGTAACGTAGTAAGAACAAATCCTGGAAGGACTCGTCAGGTCTGATAAGACCCAATAAAGATGGGAACGTGGGGTGAGTCATCATTTTCTTTTGTTTTAATGAAATGACTATTTATATTTCTTGCCTCGCATGTGAATCTGACAAAAATTAGCAGAACGATAGAAATCAGACTGTTATCTGACAATGGTGTAAATCTGTGATGGGATACTAGGACGTTGTCTTGCTAATGTGATGAAATAGGGTTCGCCAATAGATCTCAAACAGTAAAGCGATTCCTTGCCAATTCAACCCTAAATCCAAACAACTGGTGATCTGATCCGATGGGAAGTTGTACCTTGGACGACCCGGAGGGTCGAATCGAGGTTTTTTTTGCAGTAGATTAAGAATTAGTTGCCTGTGTAATGACTCAAAGAGAGTGTTGCAGTCTCTTGACTCGGGGCTTTCACCATGATCAACCATAAATAATAAAATGAATAGGCCTTGTATGATGCCAAAGCTCAGTGACGTGTCTGACTACCCTGACTATCTTCTGTAGATTGGATGAAGTGCATGACGTGGACTAAAAGTCAAATTGCGTCCAGCAGTAACACATGGCTGATCACAGGCTCAGAGGCCAACGGCAATTAATAACTGAACTTTCATTTTTGAAAGAACACCGACAGCTGTCAATAGTGGTCTACTGCTTTACAGGAGGATCATTCATTTGGTCTAATTACTGGTACCCCCAGGGATGTGGGAAATTCCGGGCCACATTGCCTGCTCTTTCAAGGTCAAAGAGTTACAACTGTAGTGGAATGTGTAATGTTGCTATGGTGTTAATATACAGTACCTATCAAAAGATAATTTTCACTGTCTCTATTTATGCTACAGTTCCAATGTCTATCTGTGGAATATATCACAGAAGTGAAATGAAAAAAATTAAATAATTCATTTTTTTTAACTTAACACTTCCTGTCTCGATTTTAAACTAAACGCCCCCTAGCGTTTTTGTGGATGGAATCCCTTCATTTGTTAACAATGCTTTTATTGATGGCCATTATCAAAGACAAACACGATGTTTAAAGATAGGGCTGGCAGCAGCAGCGCTGTCTATGTGAACAGCACACACGTGTGCGAGCCGCAGCAGTTCAGCGAGGTTGCCAACGCACAGGTAGAGGTATAGGCAGTGTGGCCCAGGCGCAATACTGTAGCATCTATCAGCACCATGGACAGCACTACGGACAGTGCAGGGCATGCGGACGTGCACACTGTTTCATTCATACTTTTTTCGAAATTCCACAGAAATGTTAAATTAGGCAAAGAGCACGTGGAGATTATGAAAATAATAGTTTTTCACTTTAAGCATGCTCATGCGCAAGTGTTGCATCTGTTTGAGCGCTGTTCTAGTTATTATTATTACTCTTAACTGCTATTACTCATATAATTATTATTTTGTGAATATGTAGCCTTTAGGTGAATCCTTGCGTCACCTGGTGTGGTTAAGGAAAACTGATTAGTTGGTCGGAAGATCTCTGCTGTTTGCAGATGATGTGGTCCTGTTAGCCTCCTCGGATCATGACCTCCAGCATTCACTGGGGCGGTTTGCAGCCGAGTGTGAAGCGGCGGGGATGAGAGTTAGCACCTCCAAATCTGAAGCCATGGTGTTCTGCCGGAAACCGGTGGATTGCTCCCTCCAGGTGCGGACAGAGTGCCTACCGCAGGCGAAGGAGTTCAGCCGCTACTCCTTCACGTCGAAAGGAGTCAGCTGAGGTGGTTCGGGCATCTCATTAGGATGCGTCCTGGGCGCCTCCCACTGGAGGATTTCCGGGCACGTCCAACTGGGAGGAGACCCCGGGGAAGACCCAGAACACGCTGGAGGGATTACATCTCCCAGCTGGCCTGGGAACGCCTCGGGATCCCCCAGTATGAGCTGGAAAATGTTGCGGGGGAGAGCCTGCTTGGCCTGCTGCCACCGCAACCCAACCCCAGATAAGCGGAGGAAAATGGATGGATGGATGGATGGATGGTCAGAAGATGAGCGAGATGCAATGCATGAATGACACACACGGAGGACAAAAAAAAATGTTCAACTTCTTTTCCAGACATGATTTTAAAATTCTTGCATTGCTGACAGGTAAAGAACAAATAAACGAAGGTGGATGATGTAAATTGTTAATAACTAAATGTAATTAATTTCTAAATGACTAGATGTGCCTATCGGCGGTTTCATTCTCAACGCACTTCAAGTGTCTAGTGCGCAGGCCGCTGTCCATGGTGCTGAATGATTTACACCACAGGCTTTTCCAGAAGTTGTATTACCTCACCTGTCCTCTGTCCATGGTGTTGCCGATTGTGTAGACAGAGACGATGCATTCATAGGCAGGATGGACAATTGCTCAAGGCAAAGGGAAAGCATTGGTCAGTGCTGTTCATGAGTGGAAGAGCGCCTGGCAAGCTGATATAGACATCCTATCATCCAATTATACATTAATGAATACATAGGCCTACAGTTAATTTTCTGGGCTGGTTAGTTGCCATCCTTGAGGGTGGTCAGCTGCTATAAATCTACATGTTAGTATTAGTAGCATCCTGGTCTTAAATAAGTGACAACAATGTGAGGTTTGTGGTGGAAAATATTCCTATACCGGCTTTGCGTGAGTCTTTTATTGCTGAAATAAATAATACCGAAAACCAGGTTGTCTTTTAAGTATTTATTCTCTGCGCAGAGAAGCGTCACTCATCACAACAGAATGCGTACAGTCTCAGTGAGGAAGAACCAAGAAAAAAGTGAACGCACTTTCTTTATACAGAATGAGCAAAGGTGGGGGCCGATGGCCAATGTTACAGACATTTCGGTCTCAGACTTTTGGTCTCAAAACAAGCGGCTTGACGGCCTTGGTGGTGGAACATTCTCATACAACACAGTTAGTTATCTTAGGAGCAGGCAAGGGAGAACTCTTCTTCTGTACAACAGAGACACGGTGGTGAAGTTCAAGAAAGTTCAGAGCAAAATGACCTATGCATGAATACAATTTACTGAGTAAAAAGATATACTAAGTAAGTAGAAATATATACTACGTAAAAAATTACCATTACAGGTTGCACCTGGTAAAATGCGCATATGCGTAGCTGCGCACTGTCGTTATCTTGCGTGGAGCGACGGATCGTCTTCCGCATGCCCTGTACGTCAATTTAACAGATTAAGGTAGACACAGCTCATCAAATCATTCCCGATTATTAATTTTTTTTTGTTGGGATTGCATCTTCTACCTGTGTGTCATTTGGGGTTTGTATGTGTTCAGTGTATCTGCGTGTGTGTGCTCACGCACGCAGATTCTAATTCTTTCCAAATGACAGCGCTGGGGAGCCAAGCAGACACACAAACACACACCAGCAGCTGATGATTTTGTTACTTTTGATATATTTAACCAGATCAAAAGTGAAGACCAGTGCTGCCTCCTGCTTCTTAGTTGAAAATGCCAAGACCACAAAATGAACATCATAGGCATAACCCAGGCAGCTACATATAGATGCATCTGTAAAAGTATGCACCATATGGTAACTGTACTACATTTTTTAAAACTTTGACAATAAAAGAATATGACTTAACAGTACCAGCCAAAGATTTATTTTGTAAATAAAAGAACATGACTACACAGTACTGGCTACACAAAGATGCATCTGTAAAAGTTGGCACCATACTGTAACAGTACAGTAATACATTTTTCAAAACTTTAACCGTAAAAGAACAAGACTTAACAGTACCAGCCAAAGGTATTTCTGTAAAGATTATTCTCACACATATTTCTATCTTCCCTTTATGCCTTTATGTGTCAACAAAACATATTATTCGGCTGTGTACTGTAGTGTATATTCTAATGAGAAAATGATGAGGATGCTGCTGTAGGTGTGTAACTGGATATTTCTGACGATGTAGCCGATAGATTCCTACACAGAATTGTTGATTTGAGTGACCAACCCTGAGAACAGATCAGTGATTTTTGCCATCGTGCTCTTTTCATCACAATTACTTACATTCTCCCAGAGCAAGAGAACACTGAGCAATTGTAGAATTGTTAATTATTTTACTTTTGATATTAGATGTTTACACCACTTACTTTAGGCATGTATTTGTAGAACAAATCTGACAATGATCAGTCTGCCATAGATGTCCTTCACAATGGGATTAAGCCTTAAACTTAAGTGACATTAACTAATGCCAGACAAATTGTTACTTTTGTAGTATTAACTTTACATACCAATTGCTTAGCTCAAAAACAAAACAAAAAAAAGCTAAAAGCATTGTTTCCATAGACCTTGATACCTAAAAGTGCCAACACAAGTTACATATTTGCCCTCCTTGATCTCCACTAGCGTGATGCTATGATGTCCTGTGGTGTTATCCTTAACAAATGATCTAGTAACAAACAGGACAGTTTGTATTTAGAGCTATTTTTTGAACTATTACAATCTTATGCAAGGTTTTACATGAGGACCCTTGGTCACTGACATTATATAAGGAACTAACAAGATTTTACATTGTATGTGTGTGAATACCATAAACACACACATACTCCCTGGACTAGATTACACTATGTCCAATAACCACACATTAGACTCCAACACCTTGTTCATCTCAGAGCTGAAGTCAGGGTAGCAGTCATAATGGACTGATAGCTCCAGCACACAGCCACAAGTCTTCTCTGGAAACCTTGAATCTGAGTAAAGTCAATAATAATTTTTTCCCCCAGGAATAGATCTGACCCTGTGCAGAACCTGAGGAACAAACACAGATGCTGCGTATCAGCATTCCTCAAATATGTGGTGAGGTACTTCTGAATGTCCTTCTGCTGGACATTCATTGTCTCTGGGAAGGTGAGAGACTTCACAACCTTTCTTACAGTTGGTTGCAGGGTTTCGTATACACTTGTGAGGTCCTGAAGGCTGTGCCCGGTGGTGATGAGTATTTTTGCCCATTGTTCAATGACATAGGCAGGCTTTTGGACAAACCTTTTGTGGGCAAGCTCCTGGAGGATGTTATTGACATTGCTGGCTGTTGGTATCCTTCTGCAGCTGTGGTTATCTAGGATCTCAATTAATTCTTCTTGGTCAACATTGTTAAAATCTGATCTCCATGATTCAAACACTGTACGCTCAGACTCAGGCATGTATTTGACGAAATTCTCCACTACATCGCTCTTCGCATATCCAAAGGCAGCTTGCTCTGATATGACAGGCGCGATCCTCAAAGGAAGATATTTCTCCCTCGCCCAGCCAAAAGCAATTATTCAACCTACACTCTCCCACTGCTGCTGCCCAAAATCTTGCCTTAGAAAAGGCACTTTAAGAGCATTTCACGTTGCGCATTGGTCGTAGAATTCACTCCAGAATTCTGAAAGACAATCTCTCACAACTCCTCCATCATCATATCACATCTCAGGTGTTCCATCTGGCGGTACAAGCTGAATTTTGATGTCAATATCTTGAAGTCCATCATGTGTAATGTAACCTGAGCTCTGGCAGTACCTGCCCTCTGTGAACAACCAATATTCTCTTCACTCTCTCACTGGATGGCATGGTTTGTGGTGAAACAGGCAGGGTATTGTCCAAATTCTGTTGCTCATTTTCAGAAAAGTCTCCTACAAAAACAATGTTGCTACTCTCAAAAACATCCTCACTCCTACCCGGTGTGGAATATAGTGCAAAGTCAAAATTGTCATTGCTTGTAGTACTTCCAAGAAATATCACATCAGGGTTGACTGTTTCAAATGTAGCAGATGGTGGGGCTGTAGCAACACTGAGAGAAGGAGTGGAGGTCTGATTCTGAGAGCTCTCTTGTCTCTCCAGAGATGGAGCCAAACCCGCGCTGTGACTGTGTGGATTGTCCATCGCTTTTCTCACTTGCTTGAAAGCCTCTTTTTCATCATCATAATGCATCCATCCTAGTTCTATTTGTCTAATTGTCCTCAGAGCATTTATTTTCTGAGATGGTTGTGAGTGCTCCCCTTGGTTTTTGCTGCTGCCCCTTCATCACAAGGTCTTTTGGCCAATTTGTGTTTCAGGGACTCAAAAAGCTTTGATTTTCGAGTGTTGTTGTGGCTTTTTTCCTAACACTGCTAGGCGATCACCATATGATGGCAAATAAGTCTTTAATCCTTCATCTGTCATCAGCTGTATGGTGCCGGTGTAACATAGTTGAAGAGGTTCAGGTTAAATCCCGCTAAATGGGAAAAGTACGCCACCTGCTGTTGTAAATGTGTACCTGCACTGAATGGTAGACGCAAAGGACTATGGTAATCCTGAACGCAACGGAGGATTTACTGAAAGGTAACGGGTCCGTGAATGTCCGTGGACAATATAATGATAACTAACTTTAAAAGTACATAACGGTTGAGCTGGCTTTATTTTGTTGAATATTATGTGTCTTAGATAATATTCGCCATGTTTTTATTAAGTTAACTTTACGTTTTTTATGTGTTTTATTGCTAGTAAAAATGTCTCCAATACAGCTAACGTTAGCTAACACTAACTTGATGCCGTCTTTCTAGACAGAGCATGCGCAGTTGTCCACAAGATGACCCATTATTCTATGTTGTCCTTTGTCATAAATGCAGGTATGTTACAGTATGTTCTATAGAGTGTGATACTATTTTAAACATGCTAATGGAGTGTTTTCTACAGTCTACATGTTTACTCAGTTATAGAATTGTTATTATAAAATGAAAAAGGTAACAGTTCAGTGTGAGAAATCTGTATAAATATATTTTTGGTTATATATACTTTTGTAATTCTCCTCATACATTTAAGAGACAATTTATGTTCTATTTCGGCTATTTTATTTACATGAAATTAAACCCACTATACGATCACTGTATCAATGTCACCACTGTGTTAGTGTATTTCAAAATGGGTAATCCTGAACGCAACGGAGGATTTACTGAAAGACAGAGCATGCGCAGTTGTCCGCAAGATGACCCATTCTTCTATGTTGTCCTTTGTCATAAATGCAGATGTGGAATAAACCTGCTGTTACCACAAGCCTGACCAGCTCCAGGAGATTCATTTAGCCAGGAGACATCTCACAGAGGTTACACCGGCATCAATCTAAACAAGGACAATGGAATTAAGAAAAAAACAGCAATCCTGATTAGATAACCTCATAATTTCTGATCATATTTAGTTATCTACAGTTTAATGAAACAGAAAAACAACAAAGCGTATGTATATTTTCAGAAACAATAATTGAGAAGCAATAACAAGTGTCTATGAAAAGTACAGTTGATAGTTGCAGTTAAGTACCTTCTCATGCTCCAGGGTCTCTATTGTTTCCTCAGGAACATTTCTCTGTCTCAGGAAGACACTTAGATGATCCATCCTGTGAGCATGCATTACAAGGAAGGTTATTGGAGGATATCACCATACATACATTATATATACACAACAAGAGTCTGGGCTACAGATGAGCAATGATTTGGCGAGGGGAAGTGGCATTGCCACTTTGCATTTGTACAGTTTTTTTTAAATCTATGACACACCACTACTGTGTTCTGCAATGCACCATGCCTAATATTGATATGAATTTAAAAGTCATTGAAACATACAGGTTGGATACTGTAAATGTAGCATATAAAAGGCGATTCACTAAACACTGCTGCAATATACTGCAGCAGTGTTTACTGCAGTTATAACTGCAGTAAAGTCTTGGTCAAATACATTTTTGTAACAATAACAGTCTGCTTTTACTATCTTAATCTTGGTTCATGCCAACATTTGTAAATGCAATTGTGACGCACACAAAATGTATGGTCACATTTTTGTTATTAGATTCATATTTGAACGAATTTCTGTGATTTGCCTATCATAATTAAACTTCCTTTAGAAGTGTATTTTTATCTATGCCCAGTAGGTGGCACTGGAGCGCTGTCGATCTGCCTCGCGACCAGAGATTTGTAGGTGCGCGTTCAGCGTCTTCTCATAGCTTGAGAGGACACTGAAGCGAGAAGCCACAGCGTTTGCCTGTTTCATTTATTTCCTGTTTTTCTCAGGTTAGTAACATGAAAAGTGCACAAAAGACACATGAATTCAGGACCAATGTGTACGTAACATTTGTATAGAGTATTTTGTGTTTTTTATGTAGTTGTTTGATCGCTACTGACTGTTAAGACTGACTGTTGAGTGCTAGCTAAGCTGATAGTAGCCCTGTGTTACATCCCTTGTTTTTATCTGGCTCCTACACAATGAACTTTTTCTTTATGATGAAATGAATCGACTCTTTATGTTCTGTTAGGTCGATCCATACTAAATATGTTAATTAATGTGACTGTAATATGTATATAAGTGTTGTGAATGTTTGTTAGCATTTGTTAGCTGTTCGCTGTACTGGTGACGCACCGCCGCCATTTGGAAGAGTGTCTGTCTCACGTACGCCACAGTGGCTGTGGGCATATTGCCAAAGTGCAGTTAGGAGGGGTTTTAGCCCAAGAGACAACAGATATGTTGATCAAACATGTAATAATAGTAGTGTAACCTTTGTTATTTTGTTTATTACAACTTAATGTATTTTTCCTGTGTTTTGAAATGGACAAACAGAAGACTGTTTTCACTTAAAGAAGTGAAAACAGTCTTCTGTATATGTTTCTCCACACACACACACTGTACTGTGGATGCATCATACTTAACCACAGAGTTAGATTGTCTGGATGTGAACATTATCTTCTGCTTTAGTCCAATTGTCCTGTATAAAAACTGCTGAGGTGTCTCATGTTCATGTTGTTTTGCACACATCAGTTCTTGAAACAGCTCTGTGCTGCCCCTCTCACCAAGATGAGATTGGAGGAAACTTTTCAGCTCTGTGACAGTCATTTCTTCTTTGTTTGTGAGCATATCTCTGAAGTTTCCAGGTTTGATTACTTAGGTTTGAAGACTGTTTTCACTTCTTTAAGTGTAAAAATAAATATAGCTTGAGAGGACACTGAAGCGAGAAGCCACAGCGTTTGCCTGTTTCATTTATTTCCTGTTTTTCTCAGGCACAAAATCTGTGATCAGGCCCATTCATGCTGGGACCTGTAACAGATCTTTGGGGGCTCGTCCGGGATCGGCAGTGAATGGGGATCCGACAACTGCTGATCCAGTGATCCATGAACCGTGGGCCAGAGTGACGACACGTTGCCAGAGCGAGGGGTACTAAGAGTGTGCGACTGCCAGGGTGAGGGAACCAGCAGAGTGGGATCCAAGCCAAGAGAGCGCAACTCAACAGTCCCAGGGTGTCGACAACGTGCAGCATGTCTGACAACGAGAGAAAGAGACTTGTTTGGACAGTAAAGAAAGGACTCCACAACCTGACATCTGAAGAGATCTTCGAGCTCACTCAAAGCATTGGACCAGTTGATGAGCTTGAATCAGATAAGTTGGACGAAAATGACGAGGAGAGTTGTTTTGAATATTTGTCTGCTTATATGTCTAGCAACTCCCTATTGATGTTAGAAGATGAGGGTATGTCATGGTTATTGGACCTGAAAGATAAAGTAGATCAGATTATTGAAGACCATAGCGAGAGACCAGAGACTCAACAGTTGAATACTGAGGTGAAGATTAACACACCGACCATGATGCATTTATTGCACACTGACAGAGCTACAGCTAATGAGTATTCTGGATTAATGCTAAATGAAGTGACTGGAGTGAACACTGACACACATGGGGCACACACACGAACTGATACAGCCACTGCTAATATTGATACCAATGAGCTTGATATGCAGAAGTTGCTGTCCAGTTATGAGGAGATTTACAACAAACTCCTCCAGTTAAATGTCCCACTGACCACACACACTGCAGACAAGCAGCTGCCTAGTTTCAGGGACTGTAATCAGCCCAGTAGGCTAAACACAGTCCACTCACCCCCGTGCTTACCTAACTCCAACACCGAGAAACAGCCCACCCAAACCAGTAGGCTACACATTGATCACTCACCTCACTACATACCTCAGAACAGAACAGCCCACCCATGCAGGTGAAACTATGATAGCCTTAAGGGATCTCCCACTGCTACAGCGTAGGGAATTTAAAATACATGGAGGGCAGATCGGGGACACTGCATCAGATATGAGCTATAACAGTATCTGCAAACAAGTAGATGAGGGACTGAGGGAGCGACACACAGAGAATGAGATCATCAGAGGAGTCCTGCGTGTAATCAAACCTGGAAACTTCAGAGATATGCTCACAAACAAAGAAGAAATGACTGTCACAGAGCTGAAAAGTTTCCTCCAATCTCATCTTGGTGAGAGGGGCAGCACAGAGCTGTTTCAAGAACTGATGTGTGCAAAACAACATGAACATGAGACACCTCAGCAGTTTTTATACAGGACAATTGGACTAAAGCAGAAGATAATGTTCACATCCAGACAATCTAACTCTGTGGTTAAGTATGATGCATCCACAGTACAGTGTGTGTGTGTGGAGAAACATATACAGAAGACTGTTTTCACTTCTTTAAGTGAAAACAGTCTTCTGTATATGTTTGTCCATTTCAAAACACAGGAAAAATACATTAAGTTGTAATAAACAAAATAACAAAGGTTACACTACTATTATTACATGTTTGATCAACATATCTGTTGTCTCTTGGGCTAAAACCCCTCCTAACTGCACTTTGGCAATATGCCCACAGCCACTGTGGCGTACGTGAGACAGACACTCTTCCAAATGGCGGCGGTGCGTCACCAGTACAGCGAACAGCTAACAAATGCTAACAAACATTCACAACACTTATATACATATTACAGTCACATTAATTAACATATTTAGTATGGATCGACCTAACAGAACATAAAGAGTCGATTCATTTCATCATAAAGAAAAAGTTCATTGTGTAGGAGCCAGATAAAAACAAGGGATGTAACACAGGGCTACTATCAGCTTAGCTAGCACTCAACAGTCAGTCTTAACAGTCAGTAGCGATCAAACAACTACATAAAAAACACAAAATACTCTATACAAATGTTACGTACACATTGGTCCTGAATTCATGTGTCTTTTGTGCACTTTTCATGTTACTAACCTGAGAAAAACAGGAAATAAATGAAACAGGCAAACGCTGTGGCTTCTTGCTTCAGTGTCCTCTCAAGCTATGAGAAGACGCTGAACGCGCACCTACAAATCTCTGGTCGCGAGGCAGATCGACAGCGCTCCAGTGCCACCTACTGGGCATAGATAAAAATACACTTCTAAAGGAAGTTTAATTATGATAGGCAAATCACAGAAATTCGTTCAAATATGAATCTAATAACAAAAATGTGACCATACATTTTGTGTGCGTCACACGCTCAAGAGACAACAGATATGTTGATCAAACATGTAATAATAGTAGTGTAACCTTTGTTATTTTGTTTATTACAACTTAATGTATTTTTCCTGTGTTTTGAAATGGAGAAACATATACAGAAGACTGTTTTCACTTAAAGAAGTGTAAAAATAAATATAGCTTGAGAGGACACTGAAGCGAGAAGCCACAGCGTTTGCCTGTTTCATTTATTTCCTGTTTTTCTCAGGCACAAAATCTGTGATCAGGCCCATTCATGCTGGGACCTGTAACACAATCATCAATGGTGTAGTATGAACTACTAAAGGCCCTCTATATAGTGTAAGTGTAGTTTTGTAAGGATAACTTTCACCTTTCAATTAAAAAATCACATGCCATTGTTATGGCTCCTGGTAGTTCTGTCTAAATTTGCAAACATGAACAATCCTCTCGTAAACATCTCTTTTTCATAACTAAGGAATTGCTATATAAAAAAATATATTCATTTAAAAAGAATGAATTCAGTACAGGATGACAACTGAAGAATATTTCAAACATAACTAAACAAACAGTTTCTAGAGCAGCAACAGTAGTGTTTACCGCAGACAGTCTGTATAAATGTAGTCATTTCTTACCGGACACAAATCTAAAATGTCAATACAATAACAAATATCACTGAAATCAAAATACTGAGTCGCGTTTCACGATTAGCTGCATGCAGGTACCGCCGGTAGAGAGGAGCAGCTGCCGTCTCAGCCGGTAGCTGAGTTTACAAGAATTTGCCATGTTTTAATGTAAACTATGTTACAAACTCTATGCTGAACAGGTAGGCTAGATACAGACAGCTTTAGCTTTAGCTTATTTTACGATGATTTGCTGCTAGCTTAAGCAGCGCACTGTGGTTGAGTAGAATGTACCGTGAGACTGCGGTGAAAATAGCGGAAAATATCGCTTTTCTTGTTGTTGAACAGCCATTTGCCTCGTCTCCTAGGCTTTTACTTGAAAAAGGTTGTATTGTAGGATAATATGGTATTATAAGCTCTTTAAGATATGATAGTGCCTGACCAATGAGGGCTTTGTAGGTGAGGAGGAGGATTTTACATTATAGTGTAGATTTACAGGGAGCCAGTGCAGAGAAGCTAATACAGGAGTAATATGATCTCTTTACTTAGTTTTTGTTAGTACACGAGCTGCAGCATTCTGGATCAACTGGAGAGATTTCAGAGACTTATTAGATCAGCCTGATAATAAGGAATTGCAGTAATCTAGTCTAGAAGTAACAAATGCATGAACTAGTTTCTCTACATCGCTTTGAGACAGGATGTGCCTGATTTTTGAAATGTTACATTGGTGAAAAAAGGCAGTCCTAGAAATGTGTTTTATCTGAGAGTTAAAGGACAAATCCTGATCAAAGGTAACTCAGAGATTCTTTACGGTGCTGCTGGATGCCAGAGCAATGCCATCTAGAGAAACTATATCATTAGATAACTGATTTCTGAGGTGTTCTGGGCCTAGTAGAATAACTTCAGTTGTGTCTGAGTTTAACATCAGGAAGTTGCAGGTCATCCAGGTTTTTATGTCCTTAAGACATACTTGCAATTTAGTGAGCTGGTTGGTTTCATCTGGTTTGATCGATAGATATAATTGAGTATCATCTGCATAACAATGAAAGTTTATGGAGTGTTTTCTGATAATATTGCCTAAAGGAAGCATATATAAGGTGAATAAAATTGGTCCAAGCACAGAACCTTGTGGAACATCATGACTAACGTTGGTGTTCATCGAGGTTTCATCGTTTACAAACTGAGATCGATCTGATAAATAGGACTTAAACCAGCTTAGTGTGGTTCCTTTAATGCCAATCAAATGTTCTAGTCTCTGTAACAGGAAGTAATGATCAATGGAGCACTAAGGTCTAACAAGACAAGAACAGAGACAAGTCCATCATTTCATAATAGACAAGCTTATTATTCAAGAATAGAACATTTATAACTGTTGTTATGAATTGCATACTAATGAGTGTTAATGTAGGAACAATAAATGATGAATTAAGTGTTTACTCATACTTAACCAATGCTTCATAGCGTGTAGTTATTATAAAGTGTTACCGATCTCGGATCTGTTCAAAGAGCTTTGCGCCCTCTGCCTTCACTGCCCTCAACAAACTGTAGCAATAACACTCAATGGACTCATGTTCTTGTGCCTTCTGATTGTATTGTGTTCCTTGTGGCTGGTTTTTTCATGATTAATGCTCCTTAATTGTTCTTATGTGTGTACAGGCTGTGGATACAACTTTCCTCTAACAGAGGACAATAAATTCTATCAATCTTAAAGATAATGAAAGACAAGTGAGTCACTCTGCCATGCTTAAGACAGAGCGTCAGACACCTGACTCACTTTGACTGTCACTCCAGTCTATTGTTCGACATCATTGTAGTCATTTCACTTGTCTCTCTTTCTCTGTCCTCCTCTGCCAGTCCTTTTCTTCTTCTCCTCATTTTTCTCCCTATCTGTTGTCAGTCAGTCTTTCTTTTCCAATCTGTGACACTGAAAGCATTTGACAGAAGCTGGCATGACATCATTCCCCTGTTTCCTTGTGTTTGTCTCTCTTTTCACTGTCAGGCTCTTTTAATCTATTCTGTCTTGAAGGCTCCTCCCTTTGTCCCTTATTCTCCTCTTTATCTGTAATCTCTTGAAGTGATAATAGTTAATAACAGAGTCATCTATTACCAGAAACATGGATTTGAGTGCTCTTGCTCAGTCAGGAACTTGACTGTTCACTTTTTGATATGCTTGAACTCTTTGAAAGGCTTATTTTGGTCGTTTCTAGAAGAGGTGCATCTAGGTGAGCCATGCCACTTCAACCACTTAGCTATGATTTGCTCCTGGCCATGCTAGAAGTGAGACCAGTAGTTTAGCATATACAATCTCAATACTGAGAGCACAGGAACAAATACCTTCTCTTCCCAACCTGTCATGTACTTGGCGTCACTGTTTAACGCATTGGATGCTGAATTCTCCTCCACAATAATTCACTACATATTTAGAATCAGGCAGGCAAACTCATTCAAATATGCAATCATTCAGATCAGTATATAGCTGATATGTGGCTCAGGTAGAGTCCCGAACCCCTAACCCGTCCACTAGTTGGAGGATCAGCGCTTCCCGGCTCCACCAGCTTGCATGTTGAAGTGTCCTTGGGCAAGATACTGAACCCCAAATTGCTCCTGAAGGCTGTCCCACCAGTGTGTGAGTGAATGAGCATTAGTTTAGATCCTGATGAGCATTTGGCACTTTGCAAGGCAGCCACTGTCATCAGTGTGTGAATGGGTGAATGATGACTTGTGAAATGGGAAAAGTGTTTTCCAAGGGACCAGAATTCACTCACAGGGGTCAAACTAGTAGATTAGAGATTAGAAGGACTGATTGTTCATTTAGCTAAACAGCATGATAACAATAAGCTATTAAAACCTGTAAAACCAGCAGAATGTATCAAATTAAAGTGATGATTTAGGCCAGTCATTGTCCTTCTGGTAAACTAAAGATTCTTCCGGAAAAGGCATAATTGTAATTGGTAGGTGTGTTAAAGTCAGTAAACATCCAGCAACTGACAAACAAAACAAAGTGGAGGGCAGCCAGAGAAATCAGACTATTCCGTCTCTGTTGTTCTCTGTGAGCTGTCCAAAACATCTCAAGTGCATCAAAGTCCTGCTTTCAAAATATTACTTAAGTAAAAGTACAAAAGTAGCCTCAACATATACATAAGTTAAAGTATACACATTATGCAAAACAGTCCATTTCAGCATATGCATTATTTACAGAATAATGTATATAATATTATTGAATTATCACTTCAATGTCAAACCTGGTGAATGTGGAGCATTTTCTTACTATATGCACTGCCAGGTAAGAGTCGAAACAGTGGAACAAACACAGGAGAGCGGTGTTCGTGTCCTGTGTGAAAACACACAGGCTACGGAGAGCTGGGTCCTGTACAAAGAGAGCTCAACATACCCAGGGTATCGTTAGGTTATCTGGCTTAACTAACCCTAACAACCTGCTAAGCGCTTCTAAGAAGCTGGTTATCAACTTGTTAAATCAACCAGGGTTTTTAATCTGTCTGTGAGGGCCTTCACATAAAGGGGCATCTGACCAGTCACAACATGGACCAGTCTGCTGTTAGCTGAGCGGCATATTTTACAAACAAAGAGAAGACTATTATATTACATAAGTACGAAGAAGTCACACACATAATTCAGGCTGAAAGTAACAGTTTAAACTGACAAATACAGAAAGGACAGCTGGCAAGAAACCGCAGACTGTGTGAATGTTTAAATGAATAGATTTAAAATACCACTGCTTCATCTAGAGCACCTATGGTGACTGTCATTACACGTGTGTATTCTGTTCAATGAATGTGTTGCAGATGGGACGACTGTGGCTCAGTGGTAGAGCAGGTCGTCCTTCTATCAGAGGATCGGCGGTTTGATCCCGGCTCTGCTAGTCCATGTCGATGTGTCCTTGGGCAAGACACTTAACCCCACGTTGCTCCCGTAGCTGTGCCTACTGTGTGTGAATGTTGTATGAATGTTAGTTGGTCCTGATGGGCAGGTGGTACCTAACATGGTAGCTCCTGTCATCAGAGTATGAATGGGTGAATGATGACATGTAGTGTTAAAGAGCTTTGAGTGGTCAGAAGACTAGAAAAGAGAGAAACAAGTACAGTCCATTTACCATTCACAGTGACTGGCTCACAGACAGCACGGAGCCAAACAGCTACAATATGGAGGTTACAATGACTTGTATTATAATGCGTTCAACCTTCATGTAGTAAGAATGAGTAATGGTAAATTCTAACACTATTATGATGCAAGTATAACTTTGTACAGTCCATTTACCATTTTACCATGTATTCTAATGGCGTGTATGAATATGTTTTAGCCTTTTTCTTTCAGCTGCAGTTTGATACAGACAGGTCATCCAGGTTTTTATGTCCTCAAGGCTGCTTGAAGTTTAGCAAACTTGTTGGTTTCGTATGGCTTAATCAATGGATATCATTGGGTATCATCTGGGTAACAATGATATTTTCATTGAATAGCACAGAACCTTTATGGAACTCCATGACAAACTTTAATGTCCATAAAGGATATAATAAGACAATTTGCCTCGATGTTTTTGGATAAAGAAGATGCAGGATTTTGGGTAATCCCTGGTAGTCATGGTCCACCAGCATAGCAGCCATTTACAGGCTTCTGTTAATCTTACTGGGTAAATAACATGGATCATGACACAGTTAGTGTGATGTTAATTATGAGCACAGCAACAATGTGTATGACCATCTTCAGGTTTCTGAGCTTTAGTATTTATTATATTATATATTTATTATAATAATATTAATGCTCTAACCTGTAACTAAACTGAAAGTATGTGTGGTCATAGATCTATAACCAGTTATTCAAAGAACTAATTTACCAAGCGGTAGGCTACTTTGAAATAATAATAATAAAGATAATAAGCTGAATGTATGGAAGCTTTACCTCTGATATGATGAAATAAGCTTGTAAGACACTATTAATTATAATCAAAGTGCCATGTTTATTGTCATTCCAAACAAAACTAGGACCGATCAATAAATCACTTTAAACATATTCTCATGTGATCAGTCTTTGTGTTTGTTTGACCCATCCATTCTGCAGCAGAGGGGTTTACATTGGAATTTTACTTGAAAGCCAGTGTGTCTCACAGACGGTAAAGGGTCCCTTTGTGCATCGTATCAGATCCCGAGGTCCTGGGAATGACACCGGACTTTGTTCCAGTGAGAAGTTGTGTCCTGCTCTGGTGCTTGCACGTGCCTGTGTTGTTGCAGAGAGTGGAGTTTCTTTACCTTAGAGGCAAAGCAGCATGGCATCAACCATACAGGCACAACCAAACATGCTTGGCAACACCTGTCTCAACAAATCTTTCCAATGAGAGTCTTTAGTGCTGTTCTTAGCTCTTCTTTCAATGTAGAAACACTCTGCAGTTCTGATACAAACTGATACCATTGCAGCAGCTATGCTAACCACTTTAGGAGCAACCATAATTGTTCTGAACAAACAGTCGCCTCTCTGTGTCGTCACACACACCAAAGTCATGCCCTTTGCTGCAAGTAGCTCCACACAGGACGCTGATTGGTCCGGCCACTTGCTGGCTGGACACAAACTTGAAGCCTGAAAAGCTGAATATTCTTGCGTGATCCAGTGAACCCTTGAATCAAAGAAAACTGATAACCAGCAATAAACAAAATGTTACTCACCCTGATACTCTTCGTCTGTTGGAGTCATTTCAGTACTGTACGAATGGTTAGGACTGGACTGCTGTCCTTTATGAGAACCGTTTATTTTCCAGAGTATGTTGCACATACAAGGAATGAGACTAGTAAAGTATTTCTAACTCACTTAGACCAAATTATTGTGAATTTACAGGGTTCATATTTGACGTCTTCCTACGTATATCTAGTTAATGATGCTGCGCAGTTCAATTGAGGATGTTTTTTAAAAGGTCCAAAACATATGTAGGAAATGATTTTAAGGGATCACTTCAAAGGTTTACGCCAATTCAATTGAAGATTTCAAACTAATCCGTCTGATGTGGTGAGGCCAGTTATTCTCCAAGATGTCAGTCGAGAAGGTGTTGTTAGTGCTTCCCAGAGTACAGTCAGGCACTGCCACCAAGTGGTACAGCTCTATAGCATCACACACAGGATCCATCTGTCCACACCACACACCACACACACACACACACACACACATTTTCTGAGGTATTTCTCTTGTTCAGGGTCTTGAGGTCTGCAGCAAATTACTGTGGATCAGAGTGTGGGATGTCTTGTTCAGTAAAAATAAATGAGAAGCTAATAAAAGCATAGGTACTTAAAGCTGAACAATATTAGATATATCAGCAATGAATCACATGACTATGTGTATAATATGTGCATAATGTGAAAGGTGTTGCTTGTAGTGGTGAACCCACAGATGATTGCTGAAGTTCCCCTCAGTTCTACGTGGCTTTTTAGTTTGTTTAGTACTCTGATACACACACACACACACACACACACACACACACATAAAAGGCGTGTGAGGCCATTCATGCCACAGGCTCTGAAGCTGGAGGTGAGGCTTAAATTTCAAAATAAAAGTTAATATTGTTTCTGATCATTATCCTATTCTTCTGATTTCCAACTAAATCTTCTTAATCAGCAGCAGTTAGGGGTTCAGTATCCTGCTCGAGGACACTTTGACACTCCCTCTGGAGGAGTAGCGGATCCAACCAGGAACCCTCTGATTGCAGTGCCACCCCATCAGATGACCATATCAACAGTTCTATCAACTCAGATCTTCTCTAAACTGGACCGTCGTGGAGACAATGTTCAGAGAGACTTGAAAAATGAAATGATGAAGACAATATTAGAATATTTCTTGCCTTGCTGGTACCTCTACGAGTCAGGTGGTCCAGGTAATCTTCTGCAAACAGTACCAGAGTTCTGCGTTCCTTCTGAGCAGTTTAAGGAGTTTGCAGGAGAATTTATTGTTGCTAGCAGTGAGGAGAGCAGCCGTCTTTTTGGCCAGATGAGACATGAATAAAAGTCAATAGAGAAAGTATCTGGTAAGAAAGGCTTTCACTGGACGATTGCTTTTTTAGCTCAAAGCTGAGAATTTGCAGATCAGCAGTAGGTGTAGTTACCCCAAGAGTCCTGTGAGTCTTAGCAGAACTCAGTATGGTTTTATCAACAGTGATGGAGGAGTCCAACAGATGGCTGGATCAGTGGCAGTAGTAGTAGTAGTAGTAGTAGTACCATGGGCCCCAGAGCACGCTGTGCATGTGTGTGCGTGCGTGCGTGTGTGGGTATGTGGGTGTGTGTGAGAAAGACAAAGAGAGAGCGAGAGAGGGCGGGGCTGTCACAATCAGGCTTTGCCTTGGGTGTTTTGTGTGTAGTTTTCTGTAGCTCCTCACTTCCTTCACTTGTCCCTAATCAGTTCATTCAGTGCACCTGCCAGTCACACTCTCCCTCATCAGCACAACTCTCCTCACCTGTTCTAGTCACTATTTAAACCCCTGTCTTTCACTCACTCACTGCCAGATCATTGTTTGTTTTCTACCTACCCGCCCGTTTTGCTCGTCCTGTTCCCGGTTTCCCAGTCTGTCTGCCCTGTTTTTGCCCTGCCTTGTCCTGCCGGATTTCCCCCCTTGTCTCGTCCTTGGATTACCTGTTTTTGTTTCGTGAGTTATTAAAACCCTTTTGTTCACTACTCTGACTGTCTGCATTTGAGTCCTCATTATGTCCCGTGACAGGGGCAAATAAGGTTGGATTACAGTATTAAAATAAATAATACAAAAGAAAAAGAAAAAAAAACATTTTGTTTTCACGGTTCACTAATATTTTGTCCAGTTTTTGGAGGACGCAAAAGGGGTTGTTCCAGCTTCATATTGGTTCCAACAATGGAGGACAAAAATCTCTCGATCTGACTCCACCTGTATTGTCCGTGTGTGTGTGTGACGCGTTAAATGATATGATGCACGTATGTTACAGTTAACTTACTGTAATTTACTTCTCTTTTTTAGATTGGTTATTGCTGTTAACTTTTATTCTTGTTAGATTTGTGCGTCTGTTTTATCAACATTTATAAACAAGATGTCCACGCTAAAGAGAACTGTGAACTTTAACTCAACTTCTCTTCTTCTCATTAATTCCCTCTGTTTCAATTTAAACTCATCCTGTAAGGTTCAATTCATTAATCAATGGATTTTTAAATACAGGTGCGAAATGTGGCTCGCATATGGGCGAGAGGCCGGTTGCAGATTGCCAGTCTTCTTCACAGAGCACATAGAGACAAACTACCCTTCCCCCCTTATGCAAGAGCAACAGTGAATCACTGGAGAAGCCTCTGAACCAGCAATTACATGAGACATGTTCTGCATTGAGATCATGTGAACTATTACCAGTTTAGAGGTGCCTAAAACGTTTACATTTTTTCTATATAATCTTTATTTGATCATGTGACGAAACAATACGACGGTATGTGTGTGTGTTAGTGTGTGTGTGTGTGCTTTATAACTGCAGCCTCCCATAGTATGCAGTGGGGTCTGTTGTAACTACCTTACTGCACTGAACCCTGGTCTCTTCAGCCTGAATAGAAAAAGCAGCACTGAGGTTGTGTAACTGAGTCCTTATCCAGCCAGTGATACTCATATGACAGATGGGAAGTGATTTTGTCACTCTACTGAGACAGCTGGACACATCATCAGTATGGCAAAAGCATGAGCCAGTGAATGAAGTTATTCTTTATGCTTGAAGGCCAGAAGCACAACCTGTGATGGAGATGGAGAGATCACATATTTACATATTCACATCATACTGTACATCCAGCTTCACCTCCAGCCATGAGCTGGTGTCAGATCAAAGTAGCTGTATAAGTGATTAGAGACATTATACTAGCTCTGCAGCAGTGGGATTTCCTCAGTGTGATGATGCTCGAGTCATGTAGCATCGTGCATGTGAGGATCCTCACGTACGCCCAGAGATGCCAGCCAGTTTTTTTAGGGCCTCTGCGCTGTCTCACAGGCAACAAGCCCTTCCTTTGTAATTTAGAATGCAGATGAAAACACACAGGCAGAAGTCAAAGCAACAACTGCAGTCTGTTCATTTAAAGTCTTCCATGTCAGCTTGTGAAATAAATCATAGCATGATTCTGGGTGATGTAACAGTACAAAACGTCTCCAGCTGGGAACCCTCACCTCAAAAGGCAACAACTGACAACATCTGATCATTAAATGTAGTTTTTTTTTCTAGAAGTGAATAAGACAAAAACCTCCGATGTATTTGTACCAAACTGAGCTGCTCTTTAACCATACTTTCTGTAATCGCCCCCAATATTTGTATCGGGGTTATGTGAAACATGGATTTGGTTTGGTTTTGGTCATGGAGGTGGTTACTGGAACAGCAGACCTAAATCTGAGGACCTGGTTCAGTAATATGTGACTCAATAAGAAGACGTCCGTAGAGCTGTGTAGCAGGATGTTTGATCAACCTGTGAACCGTAAGACATCACTGAGGGTTAACAAACACCCAAAGTTCAGCATCACCGGAGTCAACGCGTCATTCCTGTTGCGAGCTGAGCTCTGATTGGACAATCTCCGCTGAGGTCCCGCCCCTGTAGAGTCTCCATCTGTGTCCTTTTTACGACAGCAGCTTCCTGCATCTCTCCGCTGTTTCCTAACGCTGCACGACCAACAAGCTGGTGAGTTTGATTTTCTCCATCCAATCATTTCAAACATTCGCTCAGCAGATGACAGCTCTGCTCGTATTTTCTCATATGGAGCTCATTAGTCCAGCACGTTACTGTTGTTTTAAGGTTTCCACAATAGAGGATAAATACAAATGAAGGGTTTTCCTGGAGTTTTCTGGAGGCCATTTGTGTTTGGGAACTCCCAGTAAAAGTCCTTCAGCTGGGTGGCAAGGACGCGGAAGTGTCGTCACGAGAAGCTACTACATTCTATTAACGTTACTACTGTATTAATACTAATATTTATACTTTACTATAAAACACAAGCCGGAAAATACCGTCGGAAAAATTGGTAAGAATTGCTCAAAGCCAGCAGCAGTCCTGTATGTGTGTATCTGTAATGTGACCGCTAGCTTCACTCTATTCACTTTAAAGTATCCTCCTGAGATACTAATACCAAGTACTAGTGGTAATACAAGGAAATACTCCACTTCATGCATTCACGAGCCTACTTCAATGAAAGTAGCTTCTATCAGCAAACACTACTCATCTGAACTGAGACTGTGTCGCAGCTAGTTTAGATAGATAGGGGCTTCAAACCTGGGCGCCGGGCCCTTCAAAGGGTCGTGATGTGATTCATGAAGAGGAAAGTTTATATTCACTAAACTAACACTGGATTATCTAACAACTTTCATCCTCCAACAATAACTGAAACGAAGCCATGTGAGGAAGTGCTTTTCCTTATTGTATTTCTATTACTACTGTGATGATCATCAGTATTTTATTCAGATATGTTTGTGGGGTTCTGCTCTTCTGTTTTGGTTTTCATCATTAAACATATAGAGGGTGAAATACATAAATATATACTCGTGAATAAACCAGAGTGTACACTAAAATAGCAACGCTATTATATTTAGGGGAGAAAGATAAAGAAAGATACTATGTAAATGAATAAATAGAAGTATTTCTCTCACTAGAGTTAAACTCGTCATGGTGAATAGCTCGTAGACCTTACAGGGAAACTTTGGGACATGACAAAAGTTTTTAAAGAAAGAAAGAATGCGTCCTGGGCCTCTCTGAATACTTCCTTCTCAGATGTGGAGGAAATGGTGTCGACATGTTGGGGTTGGGTTTAGTAAGACTGCACAATCTCCTTCTGTTTTCGTTCGACTGACTTCTGGAGTTATTAAGAAATAAGTCAACATTAATATCTCTCTTCCCTCCTGGTCTCCATCCCAGTCACCATGACTCACGCGTATCCCTTCCTGAGCGCTGAGCAGAAGAAGGAGCTCAGTGGTATCGCTCAGAAGATCGTAGCTGCTGGAAAAGGCATCCTGGCAGCTGATGAGTCCACAGGTACGACTGCAGCGACGGATGACTCGGCATCCTGTTAGCACACAGAACCTCCACAGTAACACACCACTCAACAGCCTGCATGTCTCTCTGCTGGTGTGATATTAAAGACAGTAGGATGTTTTTGAAATATATAACTGCTAAAAATACTAAAGTGCATACAATGTATTCTGTCCTCTATTTCTCTCCACACTAACAGACACCTTATAGACCCTGATACCTGATACATCAGCATGCTCATCAGTTGACTAGAGAGCACTGACTGTTTATTTTATAACAATGTCCTACTACATATCTTATGTCTCCATGATTCCCCCCCCCCTCCTGGGTCCCGATATCATTCACGCTCACTTACCAAAATGTAAGTTGAGAGTGTCCGGCCTCCCTGACTGCTAAATGGCCATGTGTTTTAAACTCCTCCAGGCAGCATGGCCAAGCGCTTCCAGGGCATCAATGCTGAGAACACGGAGGAGAACAGGAGGCTCTACCGCCAGCTCCTCTTCACCGCCGACAACCGGGTCAACCCCTGCATCGGCGGTGTCATCTTCTTCCACGAGACGCTCTATCAGAAGACGGACGACGGCAAGCTCTTCCCCCAGCTGGTCAAAGAGAAGGGCATGGTGGTGGGCATCAAGGTGGACAAGGGTGTGGTTCCCCTCGCTGGCACCAATGGAGAGACCACCACTCAAGGTACAGAGAACCAAACAGAGCTGTGGTTCTGGAACAAAAGCTTGCTGAGTACTGCTGGGCGTCAGCATGTGAAGATGACCATCAACATGAGCATGAACTCATGTATGACACACACAGAAGGGCGTATACAGCTCAGTGCTTAGTTTCTGCAAAATAGCTCAACATTAGAACAAGTGAGCAGATTGAATCAATCTCATGTCTGAGTTTATCAAGCTGTGTTTATTATATTGGATCAAAAATCAGTAATAAGCAAGGTGCAAAGAGCTGATCTTTATACAACACAAAAAAATCAATAACAACAAAATGATATTAATAATAATATCAATAAATAGTTCAAATGACCTCATATGATATAAATAGAAATTATAGGCAACATCCCATTCACCCTAAGCCACACAGAAGATACTAATGAACAGTAGGATTCTGTAAGACTTCATGCATTTGTCATTTGCGATACAATAACTAGAGAGTGCTCTGGAGAGGACCTGCTGCTGTGCAGTGATGGAGCTGAACTGAGGAGTGTTCCTCTGTGTCTCTGTCAGGTCTGGACGGGCTCTACGAGCGCTGTGCTCAGTACAAGAAGGACGGCGCTGACTTTGCCAAGTGGCGATGTGTGTTGAAGATCACCTCCACCACCCCGTCCCAGCTGGCCATCATGGAGAACGCCAACGTGCTGGCCCGCTACGCCAGCATCTGCCAGATGGTGAGAGACTCAGACAGGACACACGTTTACACTCAGACGTACGCTTCTGTCAGTGCAGAGATGCAACACAAGCAGCCGTTACACAACTCGGTACACAGTTGGCCCATCAGGCTCCTGACAGTTGGTACACAAGTCACCAGCCCAGGACAGGAAGTGCTATTGTCTCTGTCGTCATGACGGTGGTTGTTCTGTTCTCTGCCCCTCCCCCCTCAGCATGGCATCGTGCCCATCGTGGAGCCTGAGATTCTTCCAGACGGTGACCACGACCTGCAGCGCTGCCAGTATGTGACTGAGAAGGTGGGTGATGGTGGTCAGCTGGAACAGATGGGTAACTGGTCTGAGATATTAGTCTGTCATAGAGGTATAGTGCAGGAACATGTCAGCATCACCCTCAATTTGGCATTTTCTCAGAAAATAAAGAGAGCCGCAATCTGCTAACGTGGTGCATATTTTCACTTTGATTTGAGTTGTTTTGATCGTGTCTGATCATGTCATGTCTTCTGCTTCTTCTGTGGCAGCATGAACCTACTGAAGGTAGAGAGACAGTCATATCTATTTACCAATATTCATGGAAATCTCTCCAATAGCTGCTATTTGATGTGTTATGGAGTCTCTAGAGGGGATCACCAAAGTCAGTCAGGGCACTTTTACTGGTCAACAGGGAGAGCGTTTGAATGGAACTCTGGTGAGGTTTGTTCAGGCTGTAGTTCACATGGACACAGGTAAGGACAGGTCAACATAGGACAGAGGACTGACTGGATGAGGACAGACAGAATATGCGGACTAAAGTTCATTGGAGATGAACTGGAGGAGAAGGCTTGGTGTGCTCACTAGATCAGTGCCGGCCGAGTCAAAGAAAAGAAACTTGTGAACCCTGTGACACCCAACCAGACTGCATATGAAACGATGCCGATTGTGACTCAAGTAGATCAGCTGCTATCAGATACCATTATGTTCATAAATAACAATTCAGCACATTTATATCTATGCATTTATTTATGACATTTTGTCTTACAAAGTTAGGAAATCCTTTTTTTAGTCTCGTCTGATGTTGCCTTACACAGTCTCTTCACACAGTGAGACATCCAGCTTATTGATTCAACACTGGTGTCTGATCTCTACACAGCAGTGGCCAATACACAAAGTCCCGACTTCAGACTAGCCAAACGGACTAAAGCACCCTACTCATCCTCTGGGGAGCACGAATATCTGTACTATATTTAATAGCAATCCATCCGACACTTGTTGAGATATTTCTGTTGTCTCTTCAGCCACGCGGCTAAATCTGCTTGGGTATAACATAAATACAACATCCTAGAAACAGTACTGTTAGTCAACTGTGTGTGTGTGTGTGTGTGTGTGTGTGTGTGTGTGTGTGTGTGTGTGTGTGTGTGTGTGTGTGTGTGTGTGTGTGTGTGTGTGTGTGTGTGTGTGTGTGTGTGTGTGTGTGTGTGTGTGTGTGTGTGTGTGTGTGTGTGTGTGTGTGTGTGCGCGTGCGTGCGTGCGTGCGTGAGACACCGTCCTGCTGTCACATCTCTGACTGTGTTTATGAACTGTGTCAGGTGTTGGCAGCGGTCTACAAAGCCCTGTCTGACCACCACGTCTATCTGGAGGGCACGCTGCTCAAACCCAACATGGTGACTGCCGGCCACTCCTGCCCTAAGAAGTACGTCCCTCAGGAGATCGCCATGGCAACTGTCACCGCCCTGCGCCGCACTGTGCCCCCCGCGGTGCCAGGTGAGATGGACACGTAGCTATCTGCACACATACTTATCACAAGTATACCTGGTTTATACCTGACCTTCCTCCTGTGCATTCTCCTCCCCAGGTGTGACCTTCCTGTCAGGCGGTCAGAGTGAGGCGGAGGCCACCATCAACCTGAACGCCATCAACCAGTGCCCCCTGCACAGGCCCTGGGCCCTCACCTTCTCCTTCGGCCGGGCCCTGCAGGCCTCCGCACTGAAGGCTTGGGGAGGCAAGAAGGAGAACGGCAAGGCCTGCCAGGAGGAGTACGTCAAGAGAGCCCTGGTGAGGAGGAGGAGGAGGAAACAGAGTAGAGAGACCCAGGTGTGGTTTAGGGGATGGCGGATTCAAACCCATGTTTGAAGGAATCCTTCTGCTTTGTGTTTCTCCACAGAATAATAGCAAGGCAGCTCTGGGGAAGTACGAGTCCTCTGGAGAGAAGGGAGCAGCTCAGGAGTCTCTGTTTGTGGCCGACCACGCCTACTGAAGTCAGCCAGGCACTTCATCTCCACTCTACCCAGTCACTCCACACCTTTCCACCACATCCTCAGTCACACAGATTAACCATTCAGTATCATCCCATTAGTGATGAGAGCCCAATGAGTTCCTAGATAGAAAACCATTAGAATACTACAATACCCAAAAGCCCAGTACGGATACTTTAGCTCTATCCTCCCTTTGAGCTTGACTTTGCACTTGTAACGTCGGTGTTGGGCCCAATCCTAATCTCCACACTCTGACCTTGAGGTGTGTTCCCAGTAGGTCTGTGAGGGTTGAAGGCTGCCCAATGTTTGGCTCTCGAGCAGACATTATTTTCTGCATCCCTGCTTACCGGGGGGAACTAAATTCACTGAGAGCATTTCGCTCAAAGGAACCTACACAGAATATATATATAAAGTCTTATACCCACAACTGTATGTAACATGTTCTCCGTCGCTGCAAAGTCTTGTCCCATTCCTCTTTATAACATTTTGAGCCCTTGAAGCCTCTCACCAGGTGACATCAGTTAAGTCTGTGGGGGGGGTCAGGGTTTAGGACTAGGCCCTACTGTACTGCCTGACTTAGTGTGCTGTGTCACTTTATTTTGTTTGTGCACTTAAACCCCACAGAGAGACAGAGTTGTCCTCAGTTTGTGAATTTGTCTTTCGTACATGTGCCTTCATTATTCTACTGAACTGCTGGAGGACACTCTGTAGAGGACGGTGTAATGAATATACAGTATTAGTGTATACACTGGAAAGACATTCAAATTAAAATATTCAATAACCAACGGTGTCCTGTCACTTTGTGTACATGTATTTATCCACAGTGGAACGAGACAGTGCAGCTCTACCCTGAACCTTCTTTGCTGGACATTTAATAGATTTTCAGTTCAGCACCATATCACACACACTGCTGAGGGAAGAATTCAGAAACACCACTGGAACAATATACCTCGTGTGTCCGGTCAACTATCGACAAAAGCACTTTATCAATCTCGCCCCTAGGATAATTCATGTCTTTTTACAACCAACTGCAGTGACGTTTCAAAGAAATCCTCTTCCAGTGACTGAACAGTTCACATGTCACACCTGCCGACGGTACTCACAATATTCTCCTGGCAGCTACTGCAGGCTATATCAAATACAATAGCAGTGAGTTGCTATAGCAACTATGCATTGTGGTGGTTGATTTTCTTTGAACAGACTGGTCACAGATGAGGTTGGAGTCGAAGATCAATTTTTCAGAATTCTTTATTGGACATGAATCACGGGAAGAAAGCAGTTTGCTGGACTGCAGAATTTCTTCAACTCTCTGAGGAAACCGTAAGGCCTTTATACCCTCCCGTCACATGGGAGTGGGGGGGGGGGGGTGGAACATACAGGGGTGTCAAGCTTATGTCCATACATGGACGTTTAAACTTAGCTCCGAACCTGGAGGTCAGATATTTATTCTTCCAGGGAAAAATGCAGAGCACAAACATGCCAGACATAAGTCCATATATGGAGATGGTCAGAACACAGACATGCAGGACATAGGTCCCTATAGATAAGAGCTGACCACACCTGTTCAACCAGTGTGTCCGGTCACACACAGCTCATCTGTGAATAGTGTGTGTGTGTAGTTTTACAACAAAGTGGAGATATATACTAATAGGTTGTGTTGAGACTGCTCATAAGCTGCTATATTATTACATACAATGTTATCAATCCTAACATGTATATACTGGAGATATAAAATATCTCCACAGTCTCCTTTCACATTATGTGAATTGACGATTCAATTTATATCTGCAGTCAAAAAGGAACTGAAGCAGGTGTGTGTGACATGTAATCACACAGTAACATTAGTGTGACACATGACAGGGTGACTGTGGCTCAGTGGGTCGTCCTTCAATCAGAGGATCGGCGGTTCGATCCCCGGCTCCACTCGTCCATGTTGATGTGTCCTTGGGCAAGACACTCAACCTGAAGTTGCTCCCGTAGCTGTGCCTACTGTGTGTGAATGGTGTATGAATGTTAGTTAGTCCTGATGGGCAGGTGGTACCTTGCATGGTAGCTCCTGTCAGAGTATGAATGGATGAATAATGACATGTAGAGCTAAAGAGCTTTGAGTGGTCGAGAGACATTTTTTGAGCTGTAGAAATCTGTCCTAACACCTCAGAACTTAATCAGGCTTATTTTCAGCTTCATACTTTTGACGTATTTTGGTTTTGAACATGTTTCGTGCTTATTGCTCAAAAAACACTTTGGCTTTAGTACATGTCTATTTGAGCCTCCTGAAAAAAAGCCCAGTCTGCTCCAATTGGTTTGTGAGTTAAATACGGTGCACCTTTGTAAAGGTTGTTCTCACGCTGTAGGAGACATATTCTAAAGAGCTGCACATGACAGAGGAAGGGCCAACGTGTTCAATCATGTTTACTGATCCAGGAAGCCAAATAAAAGAACCGACTGGGACCCTGCACGAGGAAGCAGGACTTGGGGTTAGTGAAGTAACCTCAGGGCTAACTCTGGGTCTTTAGTCCTGCAATAGAGGTTCACTTCTTACCGGGGGAGATCACCATGGTTACTCAATGAACTGAACTCTGAAGCTGGTATACAGATCAACTCAAATAAAAACTACACCTACTGACCAATCAAAGCAGAGTATGTGGCTCTTTAGATATTGCACAGATAAATTAAAGTCATAATCCAGACTAAAGTAACAGTTTAAAGTGACGGATACAGAAAGGATTTACACGTCAGTCAGTGATTTCTTGCGGTCCTTCATGCATTTGTCAGTTTAAACTGTCACTTTCATCAATCAGCTGATATCCTAGTTCTTTGTTTGTGAAATATCCCGCTCTGCTGACGGCAGACTTGTGCTGCTTTGTGATTGGTCAGATGCTGCAAACATTGCCCCTTTTATGCTAACACGCCGACAGCCAGATTGAGAAACACTGGTTGATTTACTGAGTTGATCACCAGCTTCGTAGGTCTGTTTAGAGGGATCTGGTTGTTCGGGTTAGTTAAGCCAGATAACCGAGATATAACCTGGCTATGTTGAACTGGCTTCGCAGCACTGGGCCTGGATTGTCATATTTCAGTTTGTGGGTCGGCAGCCACTCCAGATACACAACTGTACGGGAGTCTTTCATCATATGTCCCTTTAAATGTCTGTCAAACCAGGTCTGCAGGTTCAAGTCAAACCTCCGATGCAGTGACCTCTAGATAGACAATTACTTTATTATCTCGTGACATGTAGGTGATTTCTACAAACACACTGCAGCTTAGAAACAGCAGCAGGGTTTAACTGGGTTTTATTCCACAACACGTTTGAACAGTTTAAACCTTAAAGGGCCAGTGTGTAAGTTTCTGTGAATCTATGCTTTCATTAGTGTATAATGATCTGAAACTAACAATTGTGTTTTCGTTATCTTAGAATGAGCCCTTCATATCTAAATAGGGACTCTTTACAGAGTCCACCATGTTACACCACCATGTCTCTACAGTAGCCCAGAATGGACAAACCAAACACTGACTCTAGAGAGAGACTTTCACGCTGTTACGTTACCTGAAGGCCACCGTAGTGAGGTTGGCTGTGAACTGCAGCCTCACCACTAGATGCCACTAGATCCTACATAGTGTCATTTTAAACCTGCAGCTAATAGAGGCTGATGGAGAAACCGCTCCTTTTAGTTTAAGCACACATCACATCCAAACAGTGGACCCCCTTAGTTCTTCTGACTCGGTACGGTCCAGCCACTGGAAGACAACAGAGCTGCTGCTGCATAGAAACAACCAGTGAGTGTATGTCAGGTAGGTGTTTTTATTTTAAAATCTGGTTTCTGTTAATGAGGCCTCCATCATGTGTAAGCAGAGCAAAGTGCATCTCCTACCAGTAACGTACAGCTGAAGTGCTGAGCTTTCATCAAAACATCCACATCATCACACTAACAGAGGAACTTCCCATTTCACCTGAGGGGGATTCAGAACATTAAAGTCTTTATATTGTGGGCTGTTTCTGGCCTTAGCAGATAAACAGGAAGTGGGCGGGGCTGGGGGTTGTGTTGATGGATGACATGGTGACCCTTCCCTCCAGTCTGCGGCTGTCGTCAGACCCTGAAGAGGACGTCCTCCTCACATGTTGGTGCTCATCCTGGTCTGGCTGTTGGCTGGTGTCAGCTCCCCCTGGCTGCCTTCTCTGGGTGGAGACTGAGAAGAGGACACAACATGAGTGAGGCACCGTGTGAGAAACAAAATAATCTTCACTTCTTGGATTCTGTGTATTTTGTGTACAAATGATAGCATGTGGAGAAGACCGGCAGCCTGTGTTCTAATATCTGTAAATGAGTCCAACTGGTCCCGTTATTTCTTCTACTGGTTTATTATCGAATCATTGCAACATGGAGGGGTATTCATAGAGAACCATTCCAGACCTTTCATTACTAGGTTTAAACAAGTCAACACTAAGGCGTCGTCATGTCCAAATACATGCAAATACACCAGAGTGGACTTCAATGCGTCTGAATGTCTGTGAGGTATACTACAGTGTAATATCTCAGTATTGATGCAGTGAGTCATGTAATGCAACATACATGTGACCACCCAGGACCTGCAGACTCCGTGTGAGCATTCTAACATGACAGTTAACCCAGTACTCTGGCAGGCTGGTTTTATTAACAGCTTCATATTTAGCTCCTGCTAAGCTGAGTGCATCAGAAGACACATGTTTCCTACCTTGACGTGGATCTGGTTGCGCAGCACAGCAGCTCGGAGGATCATGGCTTTGGCTCGTCTCTGGAACTCTTTGCCCATGTGAATAGACTTCTCAAATGTGGTGCTCCTCTGGTCCACATCCCTCGCATACAGGATCTATCAACAAGTCAGAGCCTCCGTTCAGAATGTTCCAAATGACATTACTCGCTTCAACATTTTCTTGTGTGTGTGCGTGTGTGTTTCACCTTGCTGTGGGAGTCGATGCGAGCGTTGATGAGCCCCTCCAGTATGAGCTGGGTGAGCTCGTCCTCCAGAGCTGCTACTGTGGTGTTGAAGGCCTGAGCCATCTTAGTCATGTCTGCCGACACGTAGGGGCTGAAATACTGAACACATGCACACACAACTGTCAGACATGCCACGATCAGACACCAGTTACTTTGTTACCTTGGGATTTAAAGGCTCTCTATTTGACATTCGGAGCATGAATATCAAACGACTATCATCTCTGTGAAGATCTAGAGGAGGAATGTCTCCCTGGCCACAGGACCAAGTCTCTCTCCCTCAGTGTGTTCTCTGTGCTCTGTCTACATTGCCTTATAGTGCATGTGAGCGTGCCCCACTGGTTAGCTCACAGCTGCTGCTCTGCAGTGCTCTCATACAGCCGTTACAGATTGAGTGTAAGAGGACGTTGGTGCCAAATTTAAACCAAAAACATCCCTCCACATGTTCCTGAGATATGGACAGACAACATCACGCCTGAATGCATAAACTCACCTGGATGAGGGCTCTGTTCCTGATCTGGCTGTACAGCGTCTTGACGTGTGGGGCCAGGTACATGTCCAACAGCAGGTTATCCTGGAGGACACACCACAGCACATACACTCTAAATCATCACACAATATGTTGCCATAGAACCTCAGCACAGTCTCAAACTGATGCCGTTTCAGTGACAGTTCGTCACCTTCTCTCACCTTCATTTCATCCAGCAGCTTGAGACAGGACGCGTACTTGGACTCGTAGAACTTGAAGATGATGTCACGGATCTGAGGTTCCAACTCTAGAAATAACTTAAAGGAGCTGAGGACATTAAAAAAAAAGAAAAAAAAAAAAAATATATATATATATATATATATATATATATATATATATATATATATATATTTACCATCGCCTGCTAGTCATTAAATGTACCAAGATACAGTACTGTGCAAAGGTTTTAGTCAGGTGTAAAAAAAATGCTGTAAACTAAGAATGCTTTGGAAAATATAAATAATAGTTTATTTTTATCAATTTACAAAATGCAAAGTGAGCGAAGAAAAGAAAAATCTAAATCAAATCAATATTTGGTGTTACACCTTTGCCTTCAAACCAGCATCAATTCCTATAGGTACACTTGCACAAAGTCAGGGATTTTGTAGGACTATAGTCAGGTGTATGATCAACCAATTATACCAAACAGATGCTAATGATCATCAATTACACATGGAGGTTGAAACACAGTCAGAAACAGAAACAGCTGTGTAGGAGGCTTAGAACTGGGTGAGGAACAGCCAAACTCTGCTACCAAGGTGAGGTTGTGGAAGACGGTTTCATGTCACAGGTCATACACCATGGCAAGACTGAGCACAGCAACAAGACACAAGGAAGTTATAGTGCATTAGCAAGGTCTCTCCCAGACAAAGATTTCAAAGCAGACTGGGGTTTCAAGATGTGCTGTTCAAGCTCTTTTGAAGAAGCACAAAGAAACGGGCAACGTTGAGGATCGTAGTGGTCGGCCAAGGAAACTTAGTGCAGCAGATGAAAAACACATCAAGCTTATTTCCCTTCGAAATCGGGAGGTGTCCAGCAGTGCCATCAGCTCAGAGCTGGCAGAAACCAGTGGGACCCAGGTACACCCATCTACTGTCCAGAGAAGTCTGGCCAGAAGTGGTCTTCATGGAAGGCCAAAAAGCCAAACCTCCGACATGGAAACAAGGCCAAGCGACTCAACTATGCACGAAAACATAGGAACTGGGGTGCAGAAAAATGGCAGCAGGTGCTCTGGACTGATGAGTCAAAATTTGAAAAATGTGGCTGTAGAAGAAGAAAGTTTGTTCGCCGAAGGGCTGGAGAGCAGTACAATAATGAGTGTCTGCAGGAAACAGTGAAGCATGGTGGAGGTTCCTTGCAAGTTTGGGGCTGCAGTTCTGCAAATGGAGTTGGAGATTTGGGGAGGATTAATGGTGTCCTCAATGCTGAGAAATACAGGCAGATACTTATCCATCATGCAATACCGTCAGGGAGGCGTGTGATTGGCACCAAATGTATTCTGCAGCAGGACAACAACCCCAAACATACAGCCAGCGTCATTAAGAACTATCTTCAGCATAAAGAAGAAGAACAAGTCCTGAAAGTGATGGTACGGCCCCCGCAGAGCCCTGATCTCAACATCATCCAGTCTGTCTGGGATTACATGAAGAGACAGAAGCATTTGAGGAAGCCTACATCCACAGGAGATCTGTGGTTAGTTCTCCAGGATGTTTGGAACAACCTACCAGCCGAGTTCCTTCAAAAACTGTGTGCAAGTGTACCTACAAGAATTGATACTGTTTTGAAGGCAAAGGGTGGTCACACCAAATATTGATTTAGATTTCTCTTCTGTTCATTCACTGCATTTTGTTATTTGATGAAAATAAACTGTTAACACTTCCATTTCTGAAAGCATTCTTAGTTTACAGAATTGTTTCACACCTGCCTAAAACATTTGCACAGTCCTGCATGTTTCTGTCATCATTCACTAAACTCCTCCTACCTGCTGGAGATGACGTTACGTTGGAGCTCCTGTCTGTCAAATGTGGCCAAAGCACACATTCCTCCATACACGGCTACGTTACTGGGCGACAGGAGCTGCAGGGAACACACACACATATTACACAGCTTTTTGTTAGTGGTTTCAAACTTCAGCCTACGGTAGTGTGAGGCAGCAGTCGGAAAAATACCCAGTTCAATTCTCTACGTCAAAGTAACCAGAGTTGTCCATAACCCATAAACAGCTAGGGTGCTTTATTATATTTATTTTTTCATTGTAATAAAATAGTTTTTATTCACAAGTTGCTATCTGCCATGCGTGTACATTTCAGGAGCACTAGTCTCCGGTTCTTAATAAGCCTGTCTGTCTGTATCAGCCCCCCCCACTGACACGCATCATTTTAGCTTCAGTTGAACTGAATGTGTGTGGGTCAAGTTGCAGCGCCATGGCACCACTCACCTCTGGACAGTCACAGTGGTCAAAGGAAGCCTGCAGGAAGCACTTGGCAGCTGGTTTATATTTCCGAGAGGCCAACTCTGCCAGGCCTGAAACAGGAACAAAGCAGCTCAGACCCTCCACAAATGATAGAGAACAGCTCTCTACAGCTGTTACTGTCTTTTATTCATATCACAGTAGAAGAACAGACTTGAAGCTTCTTCTCAGCTGATCTTCCAAATGAGCATAATGCTGACTTACCTGCAGCACACTTTAATTTGGTGAGGACTGCTTGATTTTGGCTATCTCGCTCTCCTCTTTGCTAAACAAACAAACAGAAACATCATCATCTAAAGGCATTTGTCATCTTAGTGAAGAACTTCTTCCTTGTTTACAACAATGGGTGCAAGACTACTTCTCTGCGTCATTGTGCGACTGTAAGGCGAATAGAGTGCAGACACTGGGACCTCTGCTCACCTCTGCTATCTCTGGTGTGGATTCTGCTTTGTTGACGTAGCTCAGTACATGGGACCAGTTCTGGAGGTAAACGCTAACCTGTGGGAACAGAGGACAGGGTTTACTCCTTCATATACTTTGTGTGCTCAAGTCAAATTGTTGAAAGCCCACCCCCCCCCCCCCCCCCCCCCCCAGTAGTTTCTACCCCACGCTGCTTTTCCGTTATGAGAGACAAAGCGTAAATGTAAAAGTACATGACAGCAAAACATAGCAAGCATCTAGAACTCCCACCAGCAGCTGTTACAATGGTTACTGCCACATGAAAACGTTGTGGGATACGGTGCTGTACCTTGATGACATTCAGACACATGTTAATGACGTGCTTAGCACTGGTGCAGTAGTCTCTGGCTCGGGAGTAGCACTTGAGGGCGTTACTGAGGTCTCCACAGTCCAGGTAATGATCCCCCAAGTCATCATGCCCTCTCCTGGGGAGGTAAAGATAAAGAGGTGGTAGATGTAGGGACAAGGGTCTCGTAAAGAAAACACTGGCAGTAGTCAGCTCGCCTCTCCAAGCATTTCTAATAAACCAGCTGGTAAAATGAATCAGCATGAACCTTCTTGTTACAAACCAGCTGTCTTTGATGGTGTCTTTAACGGCGTGATCTTAAGGGACAGGTATTGGGTGGTGTTGAAATGGTAATTCGCTAGAGATGCCCTGATCATGATTTAGCCGGACCTGGGTCTGTCCACGGTGGACCGGTCTCTGCTGGAGGACCGGTCTCTGCTGGAGGACCTGGGTCTGTCCACGGTGGACCGGTCTCTGCTGGAGGACCTGGGTCTGTCCACGGTGGACCGGTCTCTGCTGGAGGACCTGGGTCTGTCCACGGTGGACCGGTCTCTGCTGGAGGATCTGGGTCTGTCCACGGTGGACCGGTCTCTGCTGGAGTCTGAGCTGAAGGAGTTTCTGGTGAACCTGCATGATGTCATCTGATTTCACCAGAATCCAACCCGGTGGCACCGATGACGAGCATTAAGAATAACTCTATAGAAATAGACCATCTTCTCTCTGATGGTCTCTTTACTGATGGAGGTCTGATAGAGGATCAGGACTACACTGAGACTGGTTCACAACCAGTTAAAAGTTCCTCACTGTCACTTTAAATACTTGCTTTGATATACAAAATCTTGGCATTGTTAGTTTTAATAATGTAATTGAAGCTGCTTAGAGCTAGTGTTAGGTATTTAAACAGGTCATAATTCTCCCTTTGATAACTATTTTATATTGCTGTGAAAACAAAGTTACACTTGCATCATAATAGTGTTAGAATTTACCGTCACCCAATACTCATTTTTACTACATGAAGGTTGAACGCATTATAATACAAGTTATTGTAACCTCCATAATTGTAGCTGTTTGGCTCCGTGCTGTCTGTGAGCCGCATTGTGAATGATTAAATAATAAGTGGACTGTACTTGTTTCCCTCTTTTCTAGTCTTCTGACTACTCAAAGCTCTTTAACTCTACATAACATCATTCACCCATTCATCCACTGATGACAGGGCTACCATGTAACTAACATTCATACACCGCAGGAACAGCCTGCAGGAGCAATTTTGGGGTTAAGTGTGTTGTCCAAGGACACATGGACTAATTTGTTGTGAGCTTTATGTCTCCTTCACTCACCGATGCATGTCTATGTGTGGCTGCGATGTTACCGTCTGTGTCGCTCAGGCGGCGGCATCACATACAAGAAATACGAGACTGACAGTCCAGTCACCTGTCATGGCCCATCAGCTGAAAAACGTCCCGAGTTCGATCGGTGCAACTTTAGTAAGAACATTGATGCTAACAATGGCGTGTGCCTTCATACCTGATGCTCTCTTTAATGGAGTTTCCCTTGTAGTTCTTGAGATCAGTGTCCAGTTTCTCCAGTTTGAGCAGAGCCTTTTTCCTAGTGGACTCGGCCCAGGCAGAGTCCAGGGGAGGAGGAACAACACCACCTTCAGGTACCGTGTCCGGCACACCTTGCACCTCCCTAAACAAAACAACAACAAACATCTGTTACATTAGATGTTGACAAAATGAGTGAAAAGGTGACATTCACCAGTACACTGTGGCTTCTCCACCACACACGGCTACCTTCCTCATGATTTAAACGTTTTCACAGCTAGGGCCTGTGTTAATAGCAGTTGATATTGCTATATGTGACAATATTAATTAAGTTTAAATAAATAAACCATATAAACAAAGCTTGTATAAATAAACAAACCATATAAACTCAGCTTCAACATTGGCTTGGACTGAAAAATAAAAACGGATAGAGATGACATCTAAACAAAAGTATTATCAAATTAACAGAAGGGCCTACAAGTAGCAGGAGGTTGACAGAAGAGAGTACACGAGACAGGCAGACCAGTCCAGGACTAGGACGTGACACTAAGGCTGGGTATCATTTAAGAAATGACGATATAGGACCAATACCAGGACCATTAGCTGCTGGCCGCTAGACAAACAAGTCCTGCGTTACCTGCCGTAGTGCTAATGAGCTTTTGCATCCCTGAACTCTGATGTAGTACCACCTCCTGAGCAGGTTCAGGAGGGCAAAGTGCTTCCTGATATTAGACAAAATCATCAACTGGTTTCACTCCGTTTCCATTACCTCCACTCTCATCCATTTCCATGGGAGGGGGGGGGGGGTCGATTTTTGCTAACCAATCACCAGAGACTAACCTATCCGCCTGTATCTAATGTCACTTTAAGGCCACAGGTGATGTGTTGCCATGACAGCATACTTGTCAGTGTTTTAAGAGTGGAGCGAATTAAAAGAGAACGTTAATAAACAGAACCAGCCTACGATGTTGGGCGATACTGACAAGACATGCTGTATATGTAAAATGTATTTGTTAACCAAGGTTGTCACATCAAATTCAAAACTAGTATTCAGCACCAAACACCAAAGAGAGGCCATGAAGGGTTGAGAGATGTCGGGGCAGTTCTCCCTCAGAGGGTCTGGAGGATTGGTGGAAATGTTTTGGATTGCTTTAGGGTTGAAGATTGAAGACTGACTGATTAATTGAATTATTGAAGATTCACAACATTTTGTAAGGAGGTGGAAGCCAGAGCTGAATGCTACGGTTACAGATACAAATGAGGAAGACTGGAGAAGAGTAGAGGAGAGGGACCGTGATACACTAACAAAGGAAAAAGAAGCCGAGTCTCAACCCGGCATCTGGTAGCAGAACGACACAGTGATGATAGCAGCGTTAGTCTCCATTGTTGTTATTATCCCTCAGTTCTGGGCAACGCTGACAACGCTTGAAAACGGCATTGGTCCCCCTCCTGGCTCTGATTGGCTGTTCGCTGCACTTATTCGTTGATTACATTTTTATCAAGAAACTGCGGTTTCATGTCCCGATGTCAGAGGAATCAGTCCACTTGAATTAGGTGGAGTAGGCGGATTCAAATGTCTGGGACCAGGTTCGCACAGAACAGGGAACACAAAAGCAGGGAACACAACAAACTACAGGATGTTAAGCTCCTGTGGTGTAAAATGCAAGAATGTTCATTTTGGGTTCACAGAGTGCTAAGAAATCAACAACCTCTTTGGTAAGAGTACACTACTCGCTAATATGATCCGTTTTCAAATCAGGATTGCACTCTCTCCAATAGAGTTCTCATGCCACAGGGTCATTGAGTAGAATACCGTGAGGCCTCTGTGAGTTTGCGGTGGATCTCTTCATAAGTGTCGACATTGAAGGTCCTCTGGACGAAGGTGAGGGCCATCTTCAGGGCTTCCACCCGGAGCTGAGGGCAATGCTCAGCGATGAACTGAAGCCTCTCAATGCGCATTAATCCACTGTAGCTGGTGGCATACTGCTCCAGGTCCTACACACAGGGAGAGGTCTTATTAACAGTGTGAAACCTGCTGCTCTCAAATGATCATGTCACATTGAAGTGATGTCATAGTAGCTCCATTGTTTTTAGCATATTTGGGTTAGGTGCTCCATTAGACTTACGGTTGTTTTCATGTACTAGGGCTGTCGTTCAAAAGTTTTACCTCTGCAAGGCCTGAGCCTGGAGAGAGGTTATGCGTTTGGTCTGTGTGTGTCCGTGACTGAGTGAGTGTGAACCTCTGTGTCTGTCCAAAGCTAATCAGCAAACTGCAGAATATATTCGATGTCCCTTTAGAGCTGCATGCTCAAGGAGCTCTCATAGTTAGTGACTTTCTGTTTTATTCTGCCACTGACTGCCTGCTGACTCGTCCCTCACTACTCAGCTAGTGACTCCTAACAGGCCTCCTAGTGGTCTCAGCTGTGTATCAGCTGGTGTTACAAAGCTGAGACCAGAGAAACACTTTGCACACTGTTTTGGTTCTTGTGTTTGGCTAACTGCTAACAGAACTACTTGTACACACACTGCTGCACATCAGCGTGGTGAGTTTACCTTTGTGTATGAAGTGTCGTGTACGACCACTTTGAGCCCGATGCTTGTATAACGTTTGTTTCTTAGTTTGAATGAAGTGTGCTTGACGAGGCTCCACAGCTCTGCTTGTATTCATTCAATCAAACATTACAGCAGTGGTCCTTGCAGACTCACCTGGAGGAGATCTGCACTCTACCGAGTTCAACTTTCTAGTTGTTTTATGTGTTGCACATAAGACAAACATTCGCCAAGCACTGATAATCAAGTTAAAGAATAATAATGACCATAAATGATTGCACATCTAACCTGCGACAAGGCAAGAGGCTATGATGGACTTAATGTTATGTGTCCATGAGGAACATAACTTCAAAGTTGTATCTCCACCATCTTACCTACAATTATGAGAAATACGTATGGCCAGTACAGTAAAGTGAAACTAAACAACAGCTTCATGCAAATAATTATTGTATTTGGCAAACAGTTACATTGTATGCCACCATCATGGGTTAGCGTGTGTGTGTGTATATGAGAGTCTGTCAGGTCAGTACCAGCGTTGGGTTCTCCACTATGTAATTGGTGTCCGGAGCATTCTGCTGGTCCTCCTGGGGGTCTGCGTCTATCTGCATGGGCTCCACAGACCCCTGAGAGAAACACACCAGACACAGAGGTTAGCAGAAATCACAATGCAACACATGATCAACATTATAGCGGAAATACATTAAAAAAATACTAGAACTGTAATAGAAATGTTTCATGACGACTAGTGTCAGATTTCCAGATTAGGACTGTCCTCGACCAAAGGAATCCTAAATCAACACTCACAACATTTTATCAACTCATCGATGAGTTGATTTAAATCAGCAGATCTGAAAAAACGGAGTTTATCCACATAGAATCACACCAAAGCACCACTTTAAATCTTGTGTTTAACAGATTTGTGCTTATTAGTATCTTGGAAATACCCATTCAGCATGAAAAAGCATTAAAAACCACAACAAGCACAGCAAACTGTGTGCTGCAGCGCGATCCAGCAGCTGAGCTACAGCTGAACCTCTGTAGCTAATGTTGATGCTGGCTTGTGAACCTCAACAACAAACCTCATTTGAGAGCCAGGAGCTGATTATAGAGTGAGCTAGCATGGCACAGTAGCACTTTGCTCTACACAGGGATTTTAATCATTGGATGGTAAATCACAATGTTCACTGGTCTTTAAACTTAAAGCAATGAGATGTGCTCTACTGTTACTGAATAACTACAATAATAAAACAGAGCTGGTTCACATTGCTAATGGGAGATCAAGGAATGGATGTGTGAGAATTGATTGTATTGTAAATGTTCTACACAATTGGATATAATGGGATTTTTATGATGATTTCAACAGTGGTAAAAGTGATTCACAATAGGTATTAAGCCTTGTTCTTAATGGGATGCATGGTTGGCAACAAGCAAGGCAAAATGAGCATACAGGATTCTTAAGAGGTAGTGTGGCGTTGCCACAGATGCAACAATCGCTATGTTATCATTTGCTTTGTTAGCTTTTCAACACGCTACCAGGCTGATGTTGAGTGAACGCTACCTTTGGGAAGATAAACGTCTTGCAAAAGTCGTACAGTTAGTAATAGTTAGTACTGTATGCGTTATCACATGTAAAGCCACGTGTGTAAGACTCATTAGAGATGGGCGTGATACCGAAGCTTCTTTCACTCTGGTGAAGTGCACTGTATCAATACATTGTGTCCAAGCTTGTGTTAAATGAAGAATACCACGAGACTGACGGCGTCCGAAGCTTCAGACATCACTGGTACTTCAGAAAGCGCTTCAGTCAGTTCTACAGTTTTTACAGTTTAGCAGAGATTAGAATAACAAAGAAATGGCAAAGTACACAACAAAGACATAATCATAAGTATGATAACATCCCCCCTACCAAGTCATAATGTAATCAAAGTGATAGGCTCATTTAATGAATGTCACATCGCGACTCATATCAAATGTAAATAACAGCAAACATTAAGTTAAAACACATACGCCCACAGTGACTCTGGGCCTAAACACCAAAAAAGATATTTAAAAAAAGAAGATATTTTAGATCCAACAAGAGTCTTTAAGTACAACGCATAATCCAATATTTTATTGTAACATAATACACAACCACGTCTACATTTGATGCAGCACTTCTGATTTAACGTTAGCATGCAGGCTACTTGGACTTTTATTGTGCATTTGAGACTAAAACCATTAAAATCGCTGTCGTTATAAGACTTGAGCTCAGGTCTTCTTGAGCGTTGTGCTAGCTACGATGTGGAGCTAATGGGACAAACTGCTAATAACAGGAAGTTGGCTTGCAGTGCTAGCTTATGATGCAATGATAAACACAAGCCGTTCTTCAGTCTATGTTGTGCTTTGTTTTGGTGAAGAACCGAACTTAAGATGTCTGTGCATCAGTAAGAGCTCTACAGACTACTGGTTAGCGTTGTTGTTTAGCCAGTGTACCGTTAACACTGATATCGTCTCCACGTTAAGTCAATGGAGGCCTTCCGTCAGTGGTTAGCCTGCACTTCCCAACTCGATTAAACCAATCTCTCGAATTCAACTGTTTTACTGGCAAACGTGCATACATTTAAAACTTTACATTTAATAGGTCAGCTTCCGGCAGTAACGGTGATTGTGTATTTTTCTTGCGGTTGTCTTCACTTCGCACTGAAACGTTAGGGAATGACAGTAACGCTACCTTTGACAACAAATGCCAAACGCTAGCTAGTTAGTGATTTAATTAAACAAAATATTGCTTCGTATATGATTTATACGCATTATCAAACATAACGAACGCATGATGCTGGTCTTGCGTAGTCTTAAATTGTGATATTTAATCATGAACTGAGCCGGAGCTAAGTTTATTTAGCTAAAACTAGCAAGCTAACTGCTAACATTAGCTAAGGTTACGCCACTTACGCCAGTTTTCAGAAATATTGATAGGTTAGAAATTACAAAAAAAGCGATGGTTAAGACTTACCTGAAAGTTAAACACTTGTAGAGGCAAAGGCATGTTATTTATTTCTTACTTCAGGGTGGGTTTTGTTAGAGGAGAATTTATCACAAAGATATTGATGTGCGGCGTGCACTCTAGCAACCGCGTCTCTAGTGGGCTGGGCCTAACCTACTCCTCGCTACGGCTCGCGGGAAGGCGCAGTTTGACGTTTGACTTATTTTTCCTTCTTCTTCTTTTTTCAGTTTATTGGCAGACTATCAACCAACGTTTAAGGTGCATGCCGCCACCTACTGTACCGGAGTGTGTAACAGCAGGACATTATAACAGTTAAACAATAATAATGTTATTATTTATACATTTAAAAAAAAGCTGAAAGCTTTTTACCTGAACTTGTTTGTCCCCTATCTCTAACAGTCCTTTGATGCTCCACTCCCTTCCTAAAGCTACCACCCTTCAGTCTTTCTCTTTCCACACTGAACTTCCTCCACTCTATCAGCACATGTTCAACACTTTCTTTACAGTTGCATATCTCACATGTATCCCACTCTGTCTTTTTCATGATGTATAATGTCTCATTGAGTCCTGTATGTCCTAACCGTAATCTACAGAAAGTAACATCTTCTTTCCTACATTAACTTCCATCACTTCTCACTCTGACTGACGTCGTCTGACTTTTGTTATAATTTCTACCTTTATTGTCATTATTCCAAATTCCTGCCAAGATGTAATCATTTCGTGCTGTATTACTGATTTTGCTTCTGACCTCCCAAAACAAATTTCGAAAATATCATTTTTGTTTAATGCTCTTTTGTCAAGTTTATCTGCAACCTCATTTCCCTCTATTCCAACATGAACCGAAATGTACATCTATTCCTAATTGTTGTAAGTTCAATAATGAAATAAACTTCAGTTAGAAGATCCTCTCAAACTGTTTGACCAGATTGTATACTTTATATTGCAGCTGCAGAATCTGAACATATAACTACTTTCATTGGTTTAACCTCCTCCACCCACTGAAGACTGATGATTATTGCTGTGTACACTGATTACCTGTTTGAAATTATTTCAACAATTCCTTTGTTGAATTCTGGAATGTATATGCCCACTCCTACATGATTATTATCTGAGTGTTTTGGTCCATCTGTACAAATATTGAGATAATTACAATAGCTTTTCTTCAGGTAATCTTGAACCAAGTATCCGATGTTATAATTCCTCTCAGTCCATTCTCTTCTCTTTTGTAATATCTATAGATTTACCTTTGGTTGTGGAAGTATCCATGGAGGAATGCTGCTACTAATAACTGCCGGACTATGCTGTATGGTATCTAATTTGAACTCTTTAATATTCCTGTTAATGTCCCATCCAGAGCTTTTACCAGAGAATGTCGAGTACTCCCAACAATTGTATAGGACAGTCGATGCTATATTTATGTTAAATCCACCCTGAATTCTAATCCAGTGTGATAGTGCTAATTTTGTTCTCCTCAGATGTAACGCCAGTTCCCTGGATTCCACCAGCAATGCATTATGGGTGTGGTTTAGACTGCTCCCAAGCTAAATCTATCTAATTTTTCAAAATTACTTTTTGCTGCTGCTTCGTACACCATTCTTCTTCTTCTTCTTCTTCTTCTTCTTCTTCTTCTTCTTCTTCTTCTCCTTTTTCTTCTTCTCGTTCTCCTTCTTCGTTTTAACGTGGGCTACAAAGCTTTAAAGGTATGTCCCCATCCAGTGTACACTTCCCCAACAGTTTATAATGTGGCGAGTAGACCTGTTTCCTGTTTCCCAACACTACTGTGTTTATCCCCTCTGTAACAACCTCACAACCCTTTAGAAGACCGTAGGTCTGCATGGGGATGGTACGGACATGCCTACCAATGTTTTCCCTATCAATATTTGAGCCAACTCCTTTGCATTATCCTTGGAGTGAACACACACACACAGACATACATACACACACACACACACACACACACACAGACAGACACACACACACACACAGGGAGAGAGGACCGGCATGGCTGTAGCTAGATATCCCAGAGGTCCGGGGCCTTCCATCAATGTGTTGGGTGAAGAACCGGCCGTGGTGATTCAGATTGCCACATATGAACTAGACCTGTAAACCAAACAAATATATTCAATATGTTGAATGACAATGGCACCATTTATATGATCCCTCAGGCAAACTCATCTCCATCTTTGTTTTCTTTTTCCTTTCACAAAAGTATCTTTATATGTATAAATTACTCTATAAATACATATATATAAATGTAAACACAATCCATGGATACAATTTTATTTTTTACAAATATTGTGACGAAGGACGACCTCTATAGACGGGTTTCGGAGAAGCAGCCGAGCAGGAACCGCACTACGCCCCTTGCAGAAGAGGACGGCAGTCAGCTGCTCGCGGACTAATATCACCGGCATTAAGTTGGTGAAAAGGCTTTGATGAGAGTGTCGGCGCAAAATGATGGCCGTGTCTGTAAATAGATTAAAGTTTGTTTATGTGGCTGTTCGGAGTTTCACTTTCAAGACTGTGTGCGTGCAAACAATAAACCTCTCAAAGCAACATCTTGTCTGGAGTGCATTCTGATAGATGGCCACAACTTGTAATGAACCAGTAAAATTATACAGTCCTTCCCAGTCAATCTAACAATTGGTCCTTTGAGCCGGATTCAGTGTGGTCACCGTGGGATTGATTAAAGATGTTTCCAGATCAGCAGAGGACTCCACGTCCTGCAGACGCTTGTCCCCGCCGAGAGACACGGCCACCAGCCTGGATGGAAGATTACACTGTCTCCATGCCAGCACAGCAGCGGCCTTACCACAGCACAGAGAATTTCCCGGAGAGAAACGCAAGGATGGGAGTGCTGCGTAAGGAGCGGCAGCTCAATATCCCTTCCAGCCTGAGTATGCAGACACCCTTCTCCAGAGTACGCCTGCCTCTCATCGACGGAGGCCTGCAGCAGAAACGGCGCCAGAGATCCTTGAAGCCCTCCACAGGCTGATGGAAGACAATCACAGGTTGCAGCGACAGATGATGGACATACACAGGCGACTCCCTGACCCACCACCACTGCTACAGAGAGCCCCCTCTCTTCCACAGACGTCTGAGCCCCCTCAGCAGCAGCACGTAGTGCAGGCTGACGACACGTACCGCCCTCTGTCATTCCCCTCACCTGTGCAAGCTAATGGTCACACTCTGCCTCCAGTCGATAATGATGACTGGCCACCACCCCCTGTAACAGAAGACGTTGTTTACCAGCCACAACCACCATCACAGGATCTTGTGGCAGAGCTCACAATGCCGCTGAGAGACATGTGGACGAGACGTCAGGAGCAGTCTCTCTGTGGCCCAGAGCCAGTTTATCCTGTTTCCCGGATGCATACACCAGATTATTATGAACGTTATACCCCACCAAGGAGAGAGTCACTGCCCAGCAGGCCGCTACTCTCCCACCACCAAGAGACTGTGTACCGCGGTCCTAAGCCCAAAATCCCTGCATTCACTAAAGGAGATCCGAGGGAGTTTGCTCGGCTTAAGGTTGCCCTGGAGAACCTGCTGCCTCAGGATGCTACAGAGCGCTTTAAATATCAGATCCTGGTGGACCACCTGAAGTATGAGGAGGCGCTGCTCATAGCGGACTCCTACACCAACTCGTTGCAGCCATACACTGACACGATGGCTAGCCTCATTGAACACTATGGCCAGCCTCACCAGTTAGCTCTCAGAAAAATCGCTGACCTGATGGATGCCCCGAACATCGCACGTGGAGGAGACACCTGTGGGTTCAAGCAGTTCGCACTGCGATTTAGAGCACTGGTTGGTATGTTAGATCAGCTTGGGGACAGTGGACATACTGAGCTCCACTGTGGGTCACATGTGACACGGCTGTTGTCCAAGCTGCCTCAGGATATGCGGGCTGAGTTCAAGATGTTCATGTACCCCATGCGTGTTACCATCCCAGCCTCTTGCACTTTTCAGACTGGCTCGACAATGAGCTGAAGATTCAAGAGACACTAGCTGTGTCTCAATTCAGGGGCTGCATCCTTCGGAGGACCCAGCCTTCGCGGTCTACGTGGGCTGCGTCCTTTGAGGACCGCGAAGGCTGGACTGTGCGGTCTACAAAATGAGACGGCCTACGCTACAGAGGACTTCCCGGTTGCTAATAACTTGGTTGCCTCGACTCTGTGGCACAGACTCATCGCTCTGACGCCACAAGGAGGCCTCATAGCCGAGATACAGAGGTCTGTCGTGGACTTCTTCTGGTCTGGCCGGCACTGGATTCGTGCAACAGCTCTCTATCTGCCTGTGGCAGAGGGGGGGCAGGGTCTCATCGATATCCAGTCCAGGATCGCCTCTTTCAGACTCCGGACTGCACAGAAGCTGCTCTATGGCTGTGTCCCCAGCTGGATGGACACTGCTCGACTGCTGCTGAGGAGAGCTGGGCGGTTGGGATATGATAAGCAGCTCTTTCTCCTACAACCTGAGAAAGTGGACTTGGCCGGGCTGACGCCGTTCTACGGCTCTGTTCTGCAGGCGTGGCAGGTTTTTAACATCTCATGTGAAGTTGATGAGACTCCGGGTGTGTGGCTGCTGGAGGAACTTTTGTTTTTCAACAGCTTCATAAGGACTCAAACGCTGCAGTCTGCTAGCATGCGAATGTGTCTGAGAGAAGCCGGCTGCACTAAACTGGGACATTTGGTGAAGATGTATCATCCATGGTCACCTTCAGGCAGAACACCAACATCACGTCTGTCAGGTTGACCAACAGAATAGTGGAGGAGGTCTGTGCCGCCCTGCCACAACACCTGAGAGCATTTGCAGGAAACTGTACTCTGTCTGACCAGTGGGATGACAACGGACAGCAGACCTCCAGTGGAGGGTTGTACATGGGGCAATAGCCACAAATAGATACCGAGCACACCTGGATCCACACATTAGGGAGGAGTGTTATTTCTGCTGTCAGACTGAGACCCTGGAACACTTGTTTGTTCAGTGTCCTCGGCTCTCAGCACTCTTTGACCGCTTAAAGGGATGGTTTCAGGGTCTTGGAGAGGACTTTTCTTTCATTTTATTTATTTTCGGTCCAAAATACTGCACAAAAAAGAAGGCTGTCCACACACTGGTGAACTTTTTGTCTGGTTCTGCCAAGTTGGCCATCTGGCTGACACGGAAGAATCGGGCTTAGGGTGCCATTAGTGAGGATCCGGTGAAAATTCTGGAGGGACTGTTGAAACCCAGACTCAGGGTGGAACACGCCTACTACCAGATGGTGGACAATGTACAGGCTTTCAGGGACAGATGGACTACTGGGAGCATTTTATGCTCAGTGGGTGCTGGTGGAGAGCTGGTGGTGAACTTTTGAACATATTGATCATTGTGATTGATTGTTTATTTGTTCTTTAGTGCTTTAATTTGGTTATTTAATTTGATTGATTTTTTGCTGTTCAAGCGGTGTTTTAGAGTGTTTTCCGTTTTCACTGCAATAGTGAAATAAAGCGACTTTTAAACCTCAAACCTCTCTCTCTCTCTATCTCTCTCTCTCTCTCTGTCCTATCCTGTGAATGCTGACGGGGCATCTTACTATCCTTTGCTGCACGTCACCGCTCACAATCCCCATAATCAATGCTATTAATAGCCAATAAGCGATCACAGTGATCGACAGCACTGCCAACTGACACATTGATTGTGTTAAAGTCTGGTTCATTCATATGTAAGGAAAGCAAACAGAATGAAGGCAAGCCTATATGAAAAGTAAAGGTACTCATTAAAGGGACCGTTAATGCTACATCACATTATTGTATCAATGCTCGCCTGGGAGTTTATTTTGTGTAGCCTATGTAGTTTTCTTTTTTGCTTATTGGAGCAACAGTAACAGATCATAATAAGTAGAGGATACGTGCGAAATATCGCCCCTCTGAACGCAGAATGGTGAACGATGAGACTACTAGTCACTCCTAACAGCTGAATTCAGCACGCCTAAAGAAAAGCTCATATCACGTCTTCTAGTAAACCGTTTGACTCTCTCGAGGTAGACTGCCGTGAGCGCGCGCTGAAGATGCAATTGGCGTATCAGAGCCGCGTCAGAGAGAGAAGGTGGATTAAATGTGTTTTGGTTTGAATGTTTGAACCTTACTCATTGTAAAATACAAATAACACATCATACACATTGACGACATATTGTTAGGCGCTTCGCGCGCGCACAGTTGTGTCATCACTGGTTTGAGAGACTGCGGTAAAGCCGGCTGCTCGTTCACGAGCTATGATGGAAACTTTAATTCATCTGAATGAGTTTATGGATTTGTGTGAGCCGGTGTGACAGAGGGACCCGGGTAACCGATACAGGGATTCATCTCACTATAGCCGGTCTAAGCCATCCATCCGTCCACCCGTCCGTCTCGGGGAAGGAGAAGCGCAGCCTCTCGTTATGCTGTCTCTCTGGAAACAAGGACACTTCGTCCAGTGTTATGCACGGCTGTGAAACTACCAGTCGAACAGTATAGAAGCCTCTCTTTCTTTCACATGGGCGAAGACGAGGAGGGGTCCTGCGCCCAGACTCACCGCGGAGGAAACGAAGCAAACGGAGACACCGGAGCGTCTCTGGACCCGGACGGAGAGAGGAGATATGCAGAGCTGTTCAAGCAGCTGGACTTGAATAAAGATGGCAGGGTTGACATCAATGAACTGAGGACCGGACTGGCAGCTCGTGGTTTACACCGGGGAGAGGCGGAGGAGGTGAGGCGACGACCGGTGTTTGAGCGTGAGACATGCTGAGAGCAACACACTCACGGTCCCACTCACAGCTGCTTTATTGCTGAATTCATGTTTCATATATAAAACATATGAACTATTTTGTATAGGCCTTAGGAGTAACACAGAGGCATATGCCACATTATATCCTCTTTGCTAATGATGAAGGATGATTAAGAGGCACCTGTGTTTGCTTATCATATCATCTGATCTGTTAGAGTCAGTGAAGTATCAGTGTGCTACACTAATAATCAATACAGTAGCCTTTACTGTCAGCACATGCTTCAAGTAACATTCAGAAGAGACAACTGCCTTTTAATAGTGTGAGCTTGAAATCTAAACTTATATAACAGAAAAAAAGTCACATTGAATATTGTTCTAAAATATAACTATCTCTGCCATTCAAATCCAAATTATCTTAAAAATAGAGCAATCCACTTTGTTGTCAGATGCCATAGCAACAGTGTTCTCACAAGTTTACCACCTGAGTTCCAAAGGAGCACATTGTGAGCTCCACTTAATTTGACCATACGTTCAGTTTAAAGTGTCTCTGTCCGTTTGACAGAAATGACCACTGTGTCTTTTTGATATGAGTTTAGCCATTATGTAATAAGAACATTCCGAGGTCATTTGGTCAATAGTTCCATTCCAGTCTTTTAGCTCTTGCTTCAAAATTTCAAACCAAGTTTAATTTTCTTCCCAAACAGGATCTCAACGTGTCAGCAGTCTTTCTGCACAGGCTGAGATGTGATCCCAGGCAGTGGATGTTGTGTGCAAGTCTATTGATGAACGTAAAAGAGAAAAAGGATGAAAGGCTAAAGCGATTGAAAATGTGCATGACAACTTAAAGTTGTTATAATACAAAGGGAAAATGGCAACTTAGATCCCAAATTGTATCATTTAGATTGATCTCATAATTTTGTCTTGTTATCAAAAATAGACTCAGTGTCTCATGATGACTTCCTATCTCATATTTTCTACCTTCTAAAACTTTGGACTAGAGTCGTATACTTAAAGAACTATTTCTTTTGAAGTGTTACTGTCTCAGACAAAAGTTCGACCTCATCATTTTGATCTGAAAAGCGCCACATTTTGACTTATAGTATTTTATATTATCAGTGTATGGTATGACATTAGAACACCCCCACAGACTACAGTAGGTAACTCTTCTGCCTTTAAATAGTAATAGTACCATAAAACAGTGTCATTTCATGTCATTAATCAACCTCTTGCAGTTCAATCGCTACTTTGTGTGGCCTAGTTATGACACCATATGAAGACAACCTGTCCCAGTTTGCAGTGGAATCTAAGCCTTTGTGAATGAATATTTTAACAGTGTCTCTGCTACACCTCTGGCTCTCACGTCACTTTACTGTGATCTTCTTGTTTTCGTCCAAAGCAGAAAGTTATTTGAATGGTTATGAAGATTGATGCATAATTCTTTCTAGCACAAACTCTTACACACACCACCCAGAAGAGAGACAATCAGGATCTGTAGACCTCACCGCCTGTAATCTGGAGTTTACCACTGTAGGTTCCACTGGGTTTTACAAACCAAGACCTTTCACATATGCATCATTAAAGTGTAACTTCACCCCCAGGTCTCCGGCTAAGTCCACCCACTGCATCATTTTGAAAAATGCAAAAAACTGGGCTTGGGACTGGGGGATGAAACCACGGCCAACTCCATATGACGACAGCCTCCAAGCGGCGTCGACAAACATGACAGCTACAGTAGAGATGGGGTGACTCTTTTTACTGACTCAGTAAGTTTGTACCAGTCCCTCACTAAAGAGTCATCCAGTGATTGAACTGCCCAAAACACTGCAGCATTAAACAACTTCAACCAACTCTGAGGTAAAGAAAATAACTGTTGGATTTCATCATTTACTAATAAACCACCTAAAAGGGACATTTAAATTCATTGACTGTTAATGTGTCATGGACCTGTGGCTGAGTGAATGAATGATTTGTGCAACCTTCAGCTCAGGGAGAGCGAGTACTGAGTTGAAACAAGCGCTATAGTGACTGCTTTTCTCACAGCCGGGCTAGTAGTAGAAGGTATTGGAGAGTCGAGGGTGACCATATATTCAAACCGGGAGCCTTACGTTTACTGCAGGTTCATGCATGTGCATAGAAGTGCTATGAAAACCGAAAACGTAGTCTTGCAGTGTGTGTAGAACGCAGTATTTCATTGCCGGGTACTTTACAAAGGATGGATTAAGCCTCCGTTTTTTTTTGTTTTTTTGAAAAGAGACTCTCTCCCGGGCTGGGGGGCCTTCTGGTTGAATGTTCTCCCCGTGTCAGCTTTGGGTTCTCCAGCTTCCTCCCACAATCCAAAGACATGCAGCTTAGGTTCATTGATGACTCTAAATTGCCTGTAGGTGTGGATGTGAGTGTGATTGGTTTTCTCTATCTAGCCCTGTGATAGTCTGGAGCCCTGTCCTAGGTGAACCCTGCCTTCGCCCAGTGTCAGCCCTCCTCCCCCCATGACCCTGAACAGGATAAGTGGTTAAAGATAATGGATGGATGGCTTCCAAAATAACCCATATGAGCATTTTCTGATCTACCAACACTTTGAATACAGATGCAATGCAAGTGGGTTTTCTTTGCGTCTCTTCACAGGTAGCCTGCAAGAGAGGCCTTAGAGAGATACTAGCAGAACTACACAAAACTGTGTAGATGAATGCGAGGAGGTTATGAACGCCCTGGGAAAATAAGGTCTAGCCAAACTTAATTCACTTCACAGAAGGGTCCTCATTCCAATGTCTAAAAATCCAACTGGTTCTCACTAGTTTAGAAGTACAAAGAGCATACACAGTGGCATAAAGGGTCATTAGCTGAAAAAAGTCCTTTGACTGTTGAGGGCTCTTGTGTTCAAAAGTGCTTAGTGGCCAACAAGGGTTGCCAGCAACCTAGACAAAGTACCTGAAGGAAAACTGAGCTCCAACTGCAGGACATTTTTATACATCTGTGCCAAAACCATATTCCTTATTCCTTGGTCTGTGGCCCATCCTTCCACTGAAGTCGGTTGACAAGTTTCTCAGTAACCTGGTAACAAATAGACACAAAGAACACATGTCCTCATCACTGTTTTTGTTCCTCAGTCAGATCATATCCAGTTTTAATCTGGTGATGCTTTATATTATGCTTCCATAATTTCCAAGACATTTTACATTCCTTCAGAAGTAACTGGAGCACAGGAAACTAAAAAAAATGGATTCACCAAGTAAGTTTCACAAAAAATAAAAATAAAAACAATTACAAGGATGGATGATAATAGCAACATAAAATTTAGAAAATTAAAAATATGTATTTACTGATGTCATGTTACATATTTTGTTGGTGATGAAGACTCTTAACTAGTTAAACGTTACTTCACTCAAAGCATAGAAGAGTAACAGTATGCTAGTGCGTTCTTCCACTAGAACTAGCTGTAACGGGTGTGGTATGGACCCAGAAGCAGTACGACGGACACACGGAATAGTTGGAACGAAACTTTATTCCAGGCAGAACACACAACAGGCAAACAGTTTTGGATCTACACACATGTCCACTCGGTGGAACGCCAAGCCGTCAGGGGAGAAGGCAGACAGAAACCAGAGGAAGCAGAGGCAGAATCTCGTGGTCGGGGACAGAAGGCTGAGTCGTTTACCGGGGCAGAGGCAAGGTGGAGAAGTCCAAACAGGCAGGGTCGGCAACAGGAAAACAGTCGGAGGGTAAACGCGGGAAAGTCTGGCATAATGCAGAGAACGATCTGGCAGTGAGTCTGTGTGAGACTGGGGTCTAAATAGTATGTGCTGCAGAGTGAGCAGGTGAGAATGATGAGCTGATGAGGTGGGTGTGACTAACAGGTGCACTGAATGAGCTGATTAGGTGAGTGAGAGATAGAGTGGCAGGAGAGAAGGGGCGGAGCTGTGACACTAGTCTTGTATTCTTTCTCTCTTTCTCCTGATCAAGAGAGGAGAAGTTATGTTTGCAGGTAAGAAGTGCTTTACTTTTTGACTTTCACAGGGAGCACCTCTGTCCTCTTCTTCTCACTTGTGTCTCTGTTACACTCTCTATACACCCCCTGTCACCTCTGTGCTGTCTACATTACCGACACACCCTCACCTGCCCACCTCCACCTGCTCCATCCTGTCTGTACCCGCCTGTGCTCCCTGCTGAGAGACTGAGAGTCTCCCTCTGCCCCCATAGATTGTCCTCGAGAGCGATATCAACCAGGATGGTTTGCTGGACTTCCAGGAGTTCTCCCAGTACCTGTGGGCTCACGAGAAGAGGCTGTGGCTCATGTTCCGCAGTCTTGACCGCAACAATGATGGTGTGACACCCACAACACACACACACACACACACACACACTTAAGATCACTATGAAGCACACATACAATACATTTATTTATCTCATCTATCTATTTATTTATTTATTTATTATCTGATATCATCGACTGAACAAACAGACAAAGGAGTTAACTCTATCTGTTCTGTTTTCAGGTCGGATTGATGTGGGGGAGATCCAGCACTCCCTGCACAGGCTTGGTGTGGAGGTCACCATGGAGCAGGCCTCCACAATACTGCAGAGGTACAGTGTGTGTGAGAGAGAGCACAATAAAGGACAAGGACATGTTACAGTCTCTTCAACAGCTCAAAAAGCATTCTTTTGTTATTTCTTATATGACATGATATGTATATCTGTGATTGGTGTCAGCACCACCCCTTACCTCCTAGATCCCAAATGACTCTGACTTTAAGAAGACATCTAACAGGGAGTGGGACCCTTCTGGAGTCTAATTGATCCCTAACAGAAGTAACGTCACTCTGTAGGATAACTAACTGCACATTTCATTATCTGGGAATTACTTTTTGGCAAACAAAAGGAAAACATATTTCTTCGTCCATAAAACATTTGGTGTAATAACAATGCTTGAAGGTAATTGCTGTCTCTGTACAGGCAACATTATCCATATCACAAATATAAAATACAAATGTTACTTTGGAACTATTACTATTATTTTTACTCTGAGAACAGTGGGATCTGTGGGACCTCAAACAATGAGGGAGTAAAGTTAATGCCAACTACACACAAAAGAGGAGTAAGATGTGACCACATGTATGTGTTATTGTGGGCCACAAAGTCAGTGTTACACAGGTGTTTTCATCGATTTGCCTGATTAGCCTCTTTTGTCCACTCTGTGGCCGTGTACAGACTGTGCTTGATTAACATCTGTCTGACCCTCTTAGTTGTGTTGCATCTTTTAGAGTGGGAGGGGTTCGACCTTTATCTGCCCCACTGGTTCATGAAGTCTGGTGACCTCACATGATTTGAACCTGATCCAGAATAAGACTCACTGACAGGAGCATCAAAGACACGTACATTTGTTAGCCTACTCCTTTATTATGGTGTTGGACACACAATGGACACACAATGAAAGATAGACAAAAAAAATAACCTGGAACATGACTTAAGGTTTAAACAGGTTCAAGCAGGTTTAAACTGATGAGCTGTTTTGAATGAAGCCTGAGAGAGAAGCTGCTCTCTGGTCCACACCAAACATCAGCTGTCAGAGACACAGGACTTAAATTGTGATGCTAGAAGTATGTGATCTGCTGATGGCACTGTACTGTAGGAGATCTCATTTTCTGGAGGAACTCTCTCTCTCTCTCAGTATGGACAGGGACGGCACAAAGACAATTGACTGGAATGAATGGCATGATCACTTCCTGTTCAATCCTTTCCACAACATGGAGGAGATCGTCCACCACTGGAAACACTCCCATGTGAGTCACTAGGTTCCAGTTGATAATAATGACCGTATGTGAGGTCTTTAGTGATGTGGTGTCTATGGTAGGAGGCAGTGCAGAAGATGAAGCAATGTCCTTCTTTAAAGGAACTTTAACTAAAAAATATGGAGGCTTAAGTTTAAAAAAACAAATACAGATGTCCCTTTCATTTCTGATGTGGTTATAGATGTTTGACATTGGGGAACATCTGACGGTACCAGATGAGTTCTCAGAGCGGGAGCGGAGGTCCGGTCTGGTGTGGAGGCAGCTGGTTGCTGGAGCGATGGCAGGGGCTGTGTCCCGGACAGGAACTGCTCCTCTGGACCGCGTCAAAGTCTTCCTGCAGGTGGGTCAGTGCACTTTCACTCTGACTGAGACACAAAGTTCAGTGATGGAAGAACTTTTTAAGGATTGCAATTTAAACTATATATTATACATTGTGGATAATAGAGCCTGAAGAAATATATTATGAAATAACAATAGGAAAAGTTGGACTAACCAAGGTGAGTTACCACATTACCAGCAGGAAATGCTCTTTAGTATATCCTTCACTCACAGATGCATTATGGTTTTTAATTCCTGTGGATAGCAGATATCAACTGTTAGTGAATGCAATGCTATGGCTTTCTTACAGAGTCTGCAGCTCATTCTATTCCTCAAATGCTGCTCTGACATTCACTTGCACTCACTTACAGAAACGAAACAAAGCACATGGTGGGTAGTTCAGGTGGGTGGTTGGGGCATTAGCAGTAAAACACAGAGCAAAGTCAGCTCTGCCTGTGTTCACAGCTTGAAATGTCAGCATCCATTTAGATAATAGAGGAATGACGGGAAGCACTGAAACCTCCTGATTTATTATGTCATTTTCTACAGAGAGCCAATGGAATATTACTAATTGATTAATGATTAAAGGGTTGAACCCACATATCCAATACTATCCAGTATAATGATTAGAATATTGAATGTGTCTTCACACTGCCATTATAGGTGTGGTTGTATTGAACTTGAAGAGTTAGTGTTAAAGTGAAGGGGTCACTGGTTTTCGGAGTTATAACTTTATTGTTCTGGTTCACTCTCACCTGCTCAGCACCTGCTCAGCACAGCCAGAGACCAGCTGGTGAACATAGTGGAGCATGTAGCAGCTAAAGAGACAGATATTTTTGAAAACAGAAAGCTAAAAGAGAATGAATTTTGGACTTCCATTCATCAGCTGGACACAAACCCTACCCTATATGAATGAGAATGCTCTGTTTGTGTAAATAAGAAACTGTTGGCCAACATGTTAGCATACTGCTTAACCTTTCTACCGACAAAGTCTTCACCCATGGCAGTGGGGTTAGATATACACACTAGCCTACCGTAACATTTCAAACTTAGCGCAGGTTGTAATAAAGATGACTGATCTGTAGTGTTTTTGTGTTTAGGTACATGGCTCTACGTCTCGGGCCATTAATCTGTGGTCCGGACTGAGGGGGATGGTCCAGGAGGGAGGCGTCTCCTCACTCTGGAGGGGAAATGGCATCAATGTCCTCAAGATTGCCCCTGAATCTGCCATTAAGTTTATGGCCTATGAACAGGTCAGTGCACTTCAATTAATCCACAACAAAGTGGAACTCTATCTGCTTAGATTGCTAGCAGACAGATTTGCTGCTGTGAAGTGTCCTTTTAAATCATCTTGTCATGTCAAATAGACATAATTGTTATTATGGCCAATGGTTCCTCTGTCTCAGATAAAGTGGATGAATCCTACATACATCATTTTCATATATGTCAGGGAAGTCTAATTCTGTGTATACCTTTACACTTCCCTTTTCTCATATTGCATTTTATCACTACCACTCCTTTGCTCTCTCCAAACATCTCCATCCATGGCTTCCCATCTTCCTGTTCCTTTTCTTACTCTAGATCAAGTGGCTGATCCGAGGAAGTAAAGAGGGGGCCGGTTTAAGGGTTCGAGAGAGGTTCATTGCTGGCTCTCTGGCAGGAGCTACCGCCCAGACCATCATCTACCCTATGGAGGTTAGTTTGAAGTGTGTAGTTGAAGGGTTCATATTAAGATAGGGCAGACAGGCTCCACTGTTTCTGGAGTTGAACTGTTTGTATTGTACTCTGTTTTAAATACATGCAAATTAAATTATGGTTCAAAAGCTCCTTTAAAAGATCACTTTGTTGGGACCATGTGGATGTGGTTTCACCATCAAGTTAGGCCTGCATGGCCTGCAGAGCAGTGAAAAGCCTGATTTGAGTTTAAGATAACACCAACCCCCGGGAACGTTTAGCTTAGTGTGTCTGGGGCATAATTAGGTCATATAGTGTGTTTATTACCTTCCTTTGTTTGTTTGCAACAAGTTACTGTATTGTTAACGTGTCATTGTGTATGTTCACGGACCGCAGAGTTAGTGCTGTGAAGAAACTACTGTTGTGTCCCATCTGAGGATCTGCCTTGGTCCCCCCTTCTTTTTCTCCTCTTTGACTTTAACTTTAATAAACAACTGCCTGCTCTCTGAGAAAATGCAAGCATAATTTTACTTCTTCAACTGTAAAACTTGTTAACCAATGTTGATACCCAAACACCACTTAAGGATGTCCTGAGGACCGGGATGGACTGGCCATTGTGAAGACTCCCGAATGGCTGACTCCCGAATGGCTGATTCATTCAAGTCTCTTGAGCTGTGTTCTACATGAAACAGGAGTAGTCTTCTTTTAATAGAAGCAAGTACTGCAGCGCAATGATAAAGCATACAGATCAGATTCTACAAGTGCATCCACACTTTGTAAAATACAACATGCTGTTATGTTCAGAGGAATGACACTTATAGAACAAAATTTAGCAGACCAGACTTCCCCCAACTCTTCAGCACCCATCATAAAAGTCAACAATAGAAAAGAAAATGACTGAGGTAAAAAATAAATAGGAATTAATACGCGGTGGGAAGGTGTGGAGAGGAGAAAGATCAGCTGGAGGGAACTATGGGAAATGGAAGCAACAAAAATTAGCTTTATCATCAGAGCTACTTATGACGTGCTTCCATCACCAAAGAATCTCCATCAGTGGTATGGTGAGGACCCAACCTGTGCCCTCTGCCCAACGCCAGCGACTCTCAAACACATCATGGTAAGCTGCAAGACCAGCCTCACGCAAGGCAGATATACCTGGCGGCACAACCAGGTCCTTAAAAGCCTGGCATCAGTGATTGACATCAAGCGGTGTGCGACCAACTCCTTACCCCCGAGAGTAGCCAATCCCCTGAAGGCAACAGCATTTGTCCGAGAAGGACAAAAAGCCCACAAACATCCTTCCACCAAGCGAGAAACGGGACAATTAATCATGGCCCGTGACTGGAAGATGCTGGTCGACATCCTCCAGAGATTGCTGCCACCAACCTCAGGCCAGACCTGGTACTCTGGTCCCCTTCACTGAAGACTGTGTACATCATAGAGCTCACAGTCCCATGGGAGAACGTGTTTTAAGAGGCCAATGAACGTAAGAAGCTACGCTATGCAGAGCTTGCAGCAGAAGCAAAGCAGCGTGGCTGGAACACAAAAAACTGTCCAGTGGAAGTGGGATGCAGAGGATTTGTGGCTTCTTCGACCATCAGACTGCTGAAAGAGCTGGGAAGCCACGGTCAGGCTCTGCGGCAGACCATCAAGGCAGTCTCGGAGGCGGCTGAAAGAAGCAGCCAGTGGATTTGGATCAAGTGGAATGACCCATGCTGGGCTCCAAATAGGTCAACATAACCCACTTGAGAATCCCCACCTGTTAACCATTCAAGCGTCTACCATTCTCAATGTTGTCAAGTTTGAGACAGTTGGGCACGGCACACAAGCTGAGGGCTAATCATCCTGCAGCTGGCCGACCTTGGGGAGGGTGTATAGTGTTGAAAGGCCGAAACACTCAATGACACAAGGGAACATTACTGATGATGTGTTCTGGGCCCAACTGTCCCAAAATTCTACAACCTAAACCAAACCAAGATACACCCCACACAAGCTGGAAAACCCCCACTTGTAGATCGTCAACCACTCAAAACAAGGTTAATTTCCTGGAAGTGCTCACCACCTTGGCACAAAGGACAGACAAACATCATGTCCTGTGTTTTTTGATTCTAATATCAGAGGGCGAAGTTCTTAATTTATCACGTGATATACGTTCCTTCCCGATACCTAAACTTACGAATTCTCCAATACCGAGTACCGATCCAATACCAGAGCGCTAAAAGCAAAAAGAGTCACAGTTCCATCTTTAATATCTATTTCATATCGCTGTGAAACATCTTCATCAAAAAACTGGATTTATTCAGCTGTCTCGCCAAAAACAGAATTTTACATGCATCATAATGTAACTCAACGCAACCTCCGCCAACGTTAGCTATTAGCTCCAGAATTTTGACAAGCAGGATTCATCAGGATTTGTTGTTCGAAATGTAGCATCGTCAGAGAAAACTAGGCTGACGGTGTTTAACCACAGGTGTGTAGTACTTGTTTTTACTTGTGCAGTATCAATCGGACAGGATGTATGGATCGGGTATTGAGTGATGCGTGTTGTTGTTCCAGTGTAGAGTAAATGACCTGATAAATGATATGATAACATAATATCGGATCAGTGCATAGACTTCAGCACTCGCCGATACCCTGTCCAGCATTTTAGGCTGTATCGGTGGCATTTCGGATACTGATATCGGTATCTGAACAACTCTGACTCTCACCCATGCTCATCTTCTGCAGGGTGTCTGAGCTAACCAGGGTGAGGAGCCTGGATGTTTGACAGGAGCTCAGAGTAGAACCTGCTGGTTTGAGTTGAGTTAATTCAGGAATCTGGAGGTTTTCTGAACATGTCTAACTGGAAGACGACCTAGAACATGCTGCAGGGATTACATTTAAGCAATAGCTCACAACAGACCAGGCCCTTCTGTGCTGGCTACCTGCACATACCGAGGCGGTTGCTTTTGCTTTTTTCATCACAGGCTAGGCAAGGCAAGGCAAGTTTATTTGTATAGCACATTTCAACAACAAGGTAATTCAAAGTGCTTCACATAAAACCATTAAAAGCATCAAAACATAAGGCAAAAGAAAAGGAGATTTAAAAACAATTAAGAACATTCATTGAAACAATAAAAACAGTGTAAGAAATAAAATACAGTAGTAAAATGCAGAAATGCAGGAAATTGAATCTGGTTCAATTAAAGGCAGCAGCAAACAGAAAAGTCTTCAATCTTGATTTAAAGGAGCTGAGGGTCTCAGCAGACCTGCAGCTTTCTGGGACTTTGTTCCAGATATGTGGAGCAGAAAAACTGAACGCTGCTTCTCCATGTTGAGCTGACTCTGGGAACAGAAAGTAGACCAGTCCCAGACGACCTAAGAGGTCGGGATGGTTCATAAGGTAGCAGCAGATCAGAGATGTATTTAGACCCTAAACCATTCAGTGCTTTATAAACCAACAGCAGGATTTTAAAGTAAATTCTTTGTTTGACAGGAAGCCAGTGCAAAGACCTCAGAACTGGAGTAATGTGATCCACCCTCCTGGTCTTAGTGAGGACTCGAGCTGCAGCGTTCTGACTGACTTTTTACAGAGACCTGTAAACACACCGTTACAGTAGTCCAGTCTGCTGAAGATAAATGCATGGACAAGTTTTTCCAAATCCTGTTGAGACATAAATCCTCTAATCCTTGATATATTCTTCAGGCGATAGTAGGCTGATTTTGTAATTGTCTTGATATGGCTGTTCAGGTTGAGGTCTGAATCCATAACTACACCCAGATTTCTGGCTTGGTTTGTGGGTTTTAACATCAGTGATTGAAGCTGAGCGGTGATTTTCAATCGTTCGTCCTTGGTACCAAAAACAATTACTTCTGTTTTATCTTTGTTTAATTGAAGAAAATTCTGGCACATCCAGTTGTTGATTTGTTCAATGCAGTTACCCAGCCCTTGTATGGGATTATAGTCCCCTGGTGACATAGTTATGTAGATGTGTGTGTCGTCTGCATAGTTATGATAACACACTTTGTTGTTTTCCATAATCTGAGCTAGTGGAAGCATGTAGATGTTGAACAGAAGAGGCCCCAGTATTGAACCTTGGGGAACACCACATGTCATTTTAGTCAGCTCTGATGTGTAATTAGCTACAGACACAAAGTATTCTTGGTCCTTCAAGTAGGATTCAAACCAGTTAAGTGCTGTGCCAGAAAGTCCCACCCAGATTTTTAGTCTTTCTAGGAGTATGGCATGGTCGACCGTGTCGAATGCAGCACTGAGATCCAGTAATACTAAGACTGAACTTCTGCCATTGTCTGTTTTTAAGTGGATGTCGTTGAAAACCTTAACAAGAGCAGTTTCAGTACTGTGGTGCTGTCGAAAGCCTGACTGGAAGACATCAAAGCAGTCATTTACGGCCAAGAATTTGTTCAGCTGTTGGAAAACCGCTTTTTCAATTATTTTACTTAAAAATGGGAGGTTTGACATTGGCCTATAATTTTTCATTGTTGCGGAGTCTAAACTAGCCTTATTTAGGAGTGGTTTAATAACTGCAGTTTTTAGGGCTTGTGGGAAGACACCTGAGAGAAGGGATGTGTTTACAATTTGTAAAAGATCAGTGGTCATGCAGTTTGAAATATTTTTGAAAAAGTGTGTTGGTAGAATATCCAAGCAGCAGGAGGATGACTTCAGATGTTGTATAATGTCTTCTAGGCTTCTACGGTCGATTGAATGAAATTGTGTCAAGATATTTGAATGGATGTTATTTAGAGAAGGGGACAACACATATCCTGTGGTTGGTGTCGAGGCACTGACTGCTTGTCTAATTTTCTGAATTTTGTCAGTAAAAAAGGAGGCAAATTGATTGCATGCCCAGGTGGATTGGAGCTCAGCAGCTACCGACACTGGAGGGCTAGCGTTATATTGATATCTTTATTTGGCTCAACATCATATATGTTGCCATTTATTGTTCAACCAGTGAGAAACTATCCAGCGTCAGTAAGATGACTGTGATAACTGCTTCTACTAGGCTTGTCTTCATTTGTCAGGTGGAGGTGTGTTGCTTGGAGTGGCGAGGATGTCACTCCACTTTCTGTGGTTGTCAATAGCTCTAATCTCTCTGGTGTCAAAACCATCTGACTAATGGTGCTAATTTTGGTTTGCAATATTGGAATCCAGTAGTTCAAGTACTTACAAAGTATGTCTTTAGCGTGAAGCCTCACGTTTATTCCGGCAGCTCGTTCACTTCGCTCTGCAAGTCCCATGCCGAATTTCTAGACCAAAGTTGTAGAAGATCTCTGAGCCTAAGTCCCTGCGCATGCGTGTTCCAGCAGTAAACACACACTCGTATTTTACAGAATGTACACTGCTCTCATTACGATGTCCTGGGAGCTTCTTGTTGGCAGCATAGTCAGCATTATGATGTTTTGTATGAAAGATTAAATGCGTTCAATCACGTCTTCGTGTAGACCACATTTCACCGCCCAGCGTAATATGACTTTGGAAAATTACATTCACAGTAACCAATATCATCTCTCTGTCAACCTACAACTGAACGAACCATCAACATTTTAAAACAAATTGGTGTTTTGTGACACGTTGATACTGTAACCACATTTTAGCCGGTTGAAAAGACGGTGAAAATAGGTCTTAGACGTTCAGACCCAATTTCAACCACTTTTCAATCAGAAACCAACGTTGAAATCGCGGTTGGTGCTCACTGGGTTTCTTTGTAAATATAAGAATACAAAAACTAGTTCTTCCTCCTTGTCCAATGCCCAATTTCAGAAGAATCTCTTGTTCCTATATGTCCTCACTCTTCCATCGTCTTCAACCTTTCCCTGTCCCTCTCTGTTGGGTAGGTGCTGAAGACTCGTCTTACTTTAAGGACGACGGGACAATACTCGGGTATGGCTGATTGTGCCAGACAGATCCTGAAGAAGGAGGGAGTCCGGGCCTTCTACAGGGGCTACCTACCAAATACACTGGGCATCATCCCCTATGCTGGCATTGACTTGGCTGTGTATGAGGTGTGTGTACATTTGCCTGTTTTTATTTTATAGGTAATGTAGCCACATTTCCACAATTAGTGAAGGGTGGTGGAAACTACACAAAATAATGTAAGGTCTAATTGTATTTAAAGAAATAATAGAAGGTTTTTGAATTGATAATTGGTAATTAGATGGTTTGGTGAAAAATATCAAGCTCCCAAGTAATAACTGATTATTCTATATTTTTTATTGTCAACAAATCCCATGAAAAACCAACAATCTATTAGTCTGTGTCTCAATACTTTTGGTCTCCCCGGCTAATGTCAGCGGCACTCAGTCCCAAGTCAGTCGATTGGATCCCACTGAAGTTGTAAATCTATAACTATACAGGTTCATTTCTTTAAAGCTCAAGGTTTCCTAAAACTCTCTTTTGCTCATTCCTTTCGTTCCCCCACTCTTCTCTCTATTGTTTTTAAACTCTATCTCACTGCTCATGATTTAAGACTCTGAAGAACGCCTGGCTCCAGAGGTACTGTGTAGGTTCAGCAGATCCAGGAGTGCTGGTGCTGCTGGGCTGTGGTACCATCTCCAGCACCTGCGGCCAGCTGGCATCCTATCCCCTTGCTCTCATTCGGACACGTATGCAGGCACAAGGTGAGACATACTGTCAGACATATTCTAAACATGCTGAGCATAAACAATGATCCAGCAATGACCTCCATATTTCCTCTTCTGTTAGCCATCACTGAGGATAAACCCAAACTGACCATGGTGGGCCAGTTCAAATACATCATATCCAATGAAGGGGTACCAGGCCTGTATCGCGGCATCACCCCCAACTTCCTCAAAGTGATTCCAGCTGTCAGCATCTCCTACGTGGTGTACGAGCACATGAAGAAAGTTCTCGGCATGAGTTACTAGACTGAGACAAAGAAGATGGATTAATGACAACAAGGACAGAAAAGGCAAAGGTTTCATTATGCTTGTAAGAGGAAGAGGAGAGGTCATGATGCTGCTCCTCAGTCCTCAACGGAAAAGAAAGGTCTAGGACGAGGAGATGGGAAGAGTGAGAACAACTGAGAGAACAGTTTGAACTTTGGCAGAAAATATTGTGTCAATGTGAGAATCCATCATTCAGAGAAGGAGCTGAGAGATAAAATATGTTTTCAGGGGCTTCTAACTGGCTGCTTCAGGAGAATGTTTCAGATAGTGGGTGGTTTCCACTGCTGCCTCTGTTTGATTCCAGTGTGAACTGAGGTTGGTGGGAGCAGCAGGGGGCATCAACAATGGTAAATGGTTTTGTATAGTGCTTTTCTAGTCTTTCCGACATACTCAGAAGGGCTTGAACACTACTTGTCATTCACTTATTCACACACTGATGGATACAATGCCACCTAACATCAGACTAACTAACATTCATACAGGGAGCAATTTTGGGGTTAAGTGTCTTGCTCAAGGACTTGCTCATGCGACTAGCGGAGCTGGGGATCGAACCACCGATCCTCTGATTGAAGGACGACCCTGCTCTCTACTTAGCCACAGTCGCCCACAGACAGTTTTTTAAATTACCTCCATGGTTCGCTATGTAACCATGGCAACAACAGAAACCACATCTAATTTTACTGGTTTAAGTTCCCTGAAGTCTTCACCTCTATTTGGAGCAGCACCAGCGTCGATGTGTGATTTTCCGCACTGGGCCAGTAAACAATATTTATGATATTAGTTAGCTAAATGTAACATTAAGTTGTTGCTTACCCATCTGCCCTATTTGAAACTACAACCCACCATGTTTAGCTACGTGGTGAGACTAAAATCCAATTATGTGATCTACAGTAAAATATGAGCGCTGTTGTTCAAGGAAACGGAGCGTTCTATTTTCATATGAAATAACCAACGGGTAAATTAAAATGGTTGAAAGTACTTTACTATCCAACACTTTTTCATGTAATAATAATACAAAATAACTCTTGTGTAAGAGCTAGTGTATAGTGACAATGACAAAATAATGTCAAGACATGAGACTGAAAACAATTGTGTCTATGACAATAAGTTGGAAAATGTAGGCTACTAGCTAATGCTCACAGTTAGTAAAAACTAGCTTAGTTGAATTTCATATTAAATTGTATGGGAAATAATAAACCTTCACACATACACTGCACTGTACTTGTTGCTCTGCTGCTCCACAGTGTCCAGAGTACGCTGTGACTCTCTGAGGGTGCGGTATCTGAATAGCACACGCATACCAACAGCCCTCTGATAGTTACCAATGGACTAGTTTGTGCCAGAGTGCGCTCCGGCACTGTACACGAACACACCCTGCAGGTAGCAGATGGCGAAAACATGGAGGCTGTTGGTGGGGTTGACTCTAACCAGAGCCATCATTTAAAATAGAAAGTTGTAGCTAGTCAATTGTATTACAATACTTCCTGAATATTTCCTCACGTACATGCACAACATATTCCCTTCTTCCTTTATACTTTCATTGCAGTACACTGTATTTTTCTGCTCAACAGGAATGAAGCCCAGACAGTTCAGCTTTAGAAACACAGTATTACTAAACCAGAAGGGACATTTATGTCCATGGAAGTTCTTTGACACAGTGATAGAAAGACATGGAATCTATCTACACTGGACTTTTCTAGAAACAACTTCAATGTGCTGAGGACAGCGATTGTTTGGTGTGACAGTGCTGGCTAACTATGTTCAGTTCAATTCAATTTGTTTTTGTACAGCCCAAAATTACAAATTCTCCACGGAGGGCTTTACAATCTGTACACATACGACGTCCTCTGTCCCGGAACCCTGACATCAGAACAGGAAGAACTCCCCCAAAAAAACCTTTAACTGGGAGAAAAGAGGGAGAGACCTTAGGGAGAGCAACAGAGGAGGGATCCCTCTATCAGGATGGACCGACGTGCAATAGATGTCATGTGTACAGAATGAACAGCATAACAGAGGTACAACACATTCAATGCATATGACAGAACCACGGCAGGAGGAAAGACCAGGGTCCAGATATAACCAGGATCCACGGAAACCTGCGAGGCGAGAAAGCACAGAGACTCTGGTGAAGAAGCAAAGTCAGTAATGTGTGTTAATGGTGTCGTTAATATAGAATCAATTTTAAATTAAAGCTGCGAGCAGCGATGAACGGGCCCTCGCATCCTCCAGCGCGTCGGGGGTGCCGGCGGGACTCTGGCCTGCACGTCCGAGAACGTCCGCGACCGTCGGACAGCGCGTCCGCGAGTGAGATGTTATTAATCCCGCATGGACCGCCTGATGGTGGAAGTGATGCTTTGCAAATAGTCCGATGCTTCCTGTATCCGCTGCCTGCCGCTACAGAACACGTACATTATGTAGCTCTATATCAAGTGTAAACCACATTGTGTAAAAGTCATGTAAATCGGATGGTGTTTGTCAAAAAACACAGATTTCCTTTCGCCAGCAGGTGGCGCTGTGAGTATTAGGGGAAATTAGCTTGTAGACATCCTCAGGCCATGAGTGTTATCAAGCATGTGAAGTTTGGGACCGTTTGGAACAAGTCCAGCTGAGTTACATCAGACATTTCCTTTAGCCAGTAGGCTTCGCGGGTTTACTGTAGCGCCCCCTAGTGGTCGAATGCAAAGAAATTCTCAGGGTATGTTACTGGATGCGATGTGCACATATGCTGAATATTTTGGGAATTTAGAAAAAATGGTTGAGAAGTTGTGTATTGATATTTTGCCACGCCCCTAAGAAGTGTATTGGTCCATATCTTGTAAACGCAAAGATATATCAAAAAGCTTTTGATAACTTTTGATGATCTAGATCCAATTATGATCCACAGTAAATTTCGTAGAAATCGGACCCAGCGTGTAGGAGTTCGCAAAAATGTGTTTTTTTCACTAAATTCAAAATGGCTGACTTCCGGTTGGGTTTAGAGGTTAGAGTCTACATGTGATACATCTGTTTACCAAATGTTATACATCTAAATTTTATATATAGATAGTGAAACGTACTGCGAGGGCTGCATCGTCGAAATATTGTATAAATTCATACAAAATTGAAAATGGCCGACTTTCTGTAGGGTTTGGAGCATGGTCCCAAGAGACTTTTCTTTAAGTCTCCATAGGACACATGTGCCTACCAAGCTTCATATATGTAGCCAAAACGTAGCGCTGGGGCTGCTCTTTTGAAATATTATAGGGGGCGCTATAGAGGCAATTTAAAACGGTCAATAAAGAAAATCATATAAACTATTTCTTCATATGACCTGTGACACATCTACAAAGTTCCATGAGTTTTTGAGCACCCCAACCCACTAAACCATCAGCTTCCTTTTTCATGGCGAACGATGCATTGCCACGGCAACAGTGTTCAATAAAAACTCACAATATTCATGATGATGCATCATCAATGGCTTAAGGCTATCCTTAACAAATTTGAGACTCATCAAGTCACCTGGCTAGGAGGTATAAATAAAAGTATAAAATATGACATTGCCTTTAGCCAGTAGGCGGCGCTATGAGTTATTGAATTGTTTTCAATTGAAGTATGTTTAGGCTTGAAGTAGCATCATGCATAATAAGTTTTGTGCAGATTGGATAATGTACCTTGGAGTTATAACAACTTATAAGAACTTATTTTTTCATAAACAATGAGGCAAAATGGCCGCCACGCCATGTCAAGGTTCTTCGATGAAAACTCTCGATTTTGATAACTTTTAATCACAAAGGTCTTAAGAGCATTCTGACCAAAGTAGAAGTTGATCGCTTAAAATCTCTAGGAGGAGTTCGTTAAAGTGCGAAGGCTGAAAAATGCAAAAAGTGACACTAATCACAACTTCGCGGGCTTACTGTAGCGCCCCCTAGTGGTTGAATGCAAAACAATTCTCAGGGTATGTTACAGGATACGATGTGCACATATGCTGCAAGTTTTGTAATTTTAGGACAAACGGTTGAGAAGTTATGTGTATTGTTATTAAGCCACGCCCCTAAGAAGTTTATTGGTCCATATCGTGTAAACAAAAAGAGTTATCAAAAAGCTTTTGATAACTTTTGATGACGTATATCCAGTAATGACCCACAGCCAATTTGGTAGTAATCGGACCCAGCAAGGAGGAGTTCGCAAAAATATGTTTTACACTAAATTCAATATGGCGGAAAATCTAAGTAGGCGGAGCTTAGGGGTCTGATTGGCTTTTTTGTAGATCTAGCTCAAGTGGACATGTGTGTTGAATTTCAAGTAAATCGGACATACTGGCCGAGGGGCGTCGCCAGTCCGACTTGTAGGGGGCACTAGAGAGCCATTTTTTTACACAGAAAGATGCATTCTTTTTCAGATGGCTACTTTTACCAGGCCTGACAAGTCCCCAAAATGTGGTGAGTTTTCATGCATGGCAAGTCCTCCAACCATGCGTACGTTTACCCAAACGAGTACAATTTCAATAGGGCCTTCGCTGGCCCGACATCGGTTGCTCGGGCCCTAATGATTCAGAGGTTTGAGGTGGAGGAGCGAATGTATGCATTGCTTGCTTAAAAAGACTCAGGGTATAGGGGGGTAATTGTTACCCATGGTTTGAGGTGTGAGTAAGTGGACTCTAGTTCCATGGCGGTGGACGGTGGTATCTGCCAAGAGGCTGAAAACTTCTTTCAGAATGATGATCTTCATGGGTTGTTCTGCTCTCGGCTATCTCTACTGATATCATGAACCTCGTCATAGTTTAACGTTTCATTCACCACTAAGATCAGTCTCCAGACTAACTGAACTGTTGTCTTTGTCCAACTTAATCTTTGTTTGAATAAAAGTTCAGACCTTCTCACCACGTCTTCATCAGCAGATGCAGTTTGCTCAGTTGTCATAGAGATGGATCCGTTGACATCTGTGCTCAGCAGCTGTAATGATTTCCTCCTCAGCACCGTTATAACTTCTCGTCCATTGTGGCTGACATGTAAAAGTTGCCCTCTGGAGTTTTCTTGCAAATAAACAAAAGTTATGTTTACCTTTATTAACCGTTGAGCATCAAAGTTAAGTTTAAACCTTGGGAATTGAAAAACTATATTTTTCTAGAGCTTCCATTCATACGACAACTTGTACAACTGAGAAAACTGAATGCTCTGTAAAACTTATGAGAGGGCCGAAAACCGGTCAGATATCACTTGTCAGCTTGTTGTATATCAGCTGTTCCCAGGACCACAAAGATTTAGACCACATTTTCCAACACTAACGCCAGAATAATTGGTTGAAGGTATTTTCATGAGGTGGAGAATTACTCTCAAATGATCTAAATAATAACCCTATCTGGAAGCTAATTAAGAGCCGAAGCTAACCTTCATGTATTTCTGTGAGATCACATTGGCCAGGTGGACAGGCAGCTGATTGGTACAGTGCTGACTTACTGGGAAATTAGTCGGTTCTCTGGGAAGATTGTTAGGCACCTGAATGCAAGGCAGCAGCACTAATCATGTCAAACAATCAAAATTAATGTTTGGGAATTTCTTCAAATTTGGCACAAACAAGGATGAGCTGATTAATATTGACTTGTCAACGGTCACTTTGACCTCACAAACACGTTTTTGGCTATTACGTTTTATAGTAATCATGACAATTTCACAAATTCCCTCCTCTGCCCACTCCAGTATTTTTTGTACACTCCCTAAGTAGACCATGAGTTGGGATTATTTTGTCCAAACTAACATTTCTAAGATCAAGAATGAACTTTCATATTAAACTTTTGCTTAGCTGTAATTTATCAAACCATAAAATAGCATTTGTTCTGTTGTAGAAAGCAGTGAATGGATTGTTCTCATTATAGGGACTCATAGTGTTCACCAGATCAAACCTCCAGATTAAACCAGAGTGAACACATTCTTCTGCTGGTTTATTGCCTGTGTCTGCCCATTTTCTGCCATGAAACTAGAGGCCAGTGTGTGGTTGGTGCATTATGGAACATTTATAATGATATGATTTGTCATCCCAAATATTCAAAACCATCTGATTTTCTGACTTGCAATATATTTTATAAACTCAAAATCTATTTTCTATACCTTGTTCCCTGCCCTGGAGCTTCAGCCAAACACCTAAACCTTTGCTGCAAGTGTCAGAATATTAACCGTTGAATCAACAGCAATTTTAATAAAAGAGAAAAGAGGGAAATTATTGAGTCTGTAACTGTGCATGATTTATTTTAGCATATTTAGGTATAACTTGAATATGAGCTGCACAAAAATGTTCAGTAGTTTGTTGGTGCTATTTTGAAGCAGCAAGTAAATGGGCCGTTGATACACTCCCATACACTTTGAATGTCATCATCTTTGTTATTTTTATGAATGCTTAATTCTCTGATTTTCCTCCCTTGCAAGAGTACTTGAAATAATAAATGCTTGTTGCCACTGGGGCCTTGCAAGCATGACATACAATATTTGTAAAGCATGAGTTCATGTTTCCATGCCTGTTGTGAAAGTGTAGCTTTATTGTGTGCGGACTGTATTGCCTTTCTTCTATGAGCTTTTTCCACCCAAAAGACAGAGATGTTGTAATTTGAAATCAATTACACAAAAAGAACTTTCTAGTTTTGGTAAATCAGTTATGTCAGTAGAATGTCTATGTGCACTTTACATGCCTCAGTGGTAGAATAAATTCTGACATTGTACAAAGAAGAGGGCTGTAACTGTAGTCCATCTATGAAGCATAATTCATTTTCCATTGTTCACGTTGTATAATGAACAACGTCAGTTTAGGGGCATTTCCTAATATCATTGGTCTACTTGTGTTCATGTAAATGTTCTGACGTGTGAGTTCGTTGTTCAATAGTCCACGGTGTACCGGTCTCTGCTGGAGGATCTGGGTCTGTCCACGGTGGACCGGTCTCTGCTGGAGGATCTGGGTCTGTCCACGGTGTACCGGTCTCTGCTGGAGAATCTGGGTCTGTCCACGGTGGACCGGTCTCTGCTGGAGGATCTGGGTCTGTCCACGGTGGACCGGTCTCTGCTGGAGTATGGGTCTGTCCACGGTGGACCGGTCTCTGCTGGAGGCCCCGCTTGAGTATGAGCTGAAGGAGTTTCTGGTGAACCTGCATGATTTCATCTGATTTCACCAGATTAATTATTAAGAATAAGTAAATAAAAAATCTTCTCTCTGATGGTCTCGTTTACTGATGAAGTTCATATCGAGGATCAGGACAAGACTGAAACTGGTTAATATTCAGTTAAAAGTTTCTCACAGTCACTGAGTAATATTAAAAACACAACAATGTAAAAAGACACTACAACTAAAAGCCATGCATTCAAAATCTCACTGAAGTAAAAGTAATGATACGTATAAGTGTTGGCAACAAAATGTACTTAAAGTATCAAAAATACACATTCTAAAGAAAATGACTCCTAGGAGTGATAGATTATATATGACTTTACTAGATCATTCATACTGATGTGTCAATGCATTAGCATCAGCATGAGTTGTGAAGCAGATTAACTATTTGATATAAATGACATAATCCAACAATTTAAAAATAAACAAGTCAAAGTCCTGAAATTTGTGATTTAATCTATAACAATGAAGTATGTTCTGTACATTCATTTTGTGTTTTTATGCTAAATCTTTATCTGAAAAGTAGGCTGTCACATAAGTGCAGTGCTGTAAAAAAGTAAAAAGTGCAATAGCTCCTTTTGAAATGGAGTTAGACTTACATATAAGTTCCTTTTTAGTAAATAAATGATTTAAAGTCTTATACAGTCAGCCGTGTGACTCCAGATATCAAACATCTATCAGCTTTCAAAGCTCACATGCGTGAGATATAACCTTCAACAGGTTAACTTGTGGATGAGTTATTAGTAACTGTTTTACAACACTTGCTCAATTGCAAGGGATTAATGTTAGCAAATGGCCATAAACAAGGATATTGAGAGCTTGTGGATTATATCGTCAGCAACGTAGGCCTATGCTGATTTAGAGGATGCTATCAACTTTATAGTTGGTCAGTTAACCTTTTAAAAACGCACCTATACAGAAGAATTGTGACATTTTCTGCAAAGGACTTCTCAAACGTGATCATTCAAAATCAGGTTTGTAAGCAATTTTCATAACAGCCATGAAGTAAAATGCTAATAAAACCAAGCGTGTGTAAAAGAGAGCCCAGGCTCTCCAGAACCACAAACACAACATCAGGTTTAACTAATCCAGAATGAATATAGTGATTGCGTTAATCTGATTGGGGATCTAACTAACCCTAAACTCTCAAAAGTCAACAGAGACAGGGGACGCGATGTTTAGTGTCTCCAACCACTGTGGGAATATTCACATATTACAGGAGCACATCTGCAGGTTGTGTTCACTGGCTATAAAAATGAATCATTAAAAAAATATAGCGTCGTCATCAGCCTCCACCTGACTGGCCAGTTCAGTGGCAGAACGTGACGTCGGCGCTGCCAGCGTGGAACGCGCGTCACGTCGCGCTCCTATCCAGGAAGTAAACTATCCGGTTCGGTCTTGAGTCTGCGGAATAGAGAAAGAAAACACAGCAGCTGATACGTGTCCAACTCAAAGGTTCAGCGAGCTTTCTCGAAGACTTCTGAAGGGACAACGTGTCCTGGACCCGGACCCGGACCGTGTGCGTCCCGTGCCCCCTCACAGACCCGGACAGGCTGACAGCTGTGTGCAGTGAAGGTAAGAGCTCGGTCAGCTGTGTGTGTTGCTAGCTAGCCCTGTGTGTCAGACGTGAGACGGGCCGTGAGACGGGCCGTGAGACGGGCAGCGAACACACTGCTTCCCCGCTGTCCTCCGGCTCTGTGGAACCTGCTGGCTGAGAGGAAGCAGCGTGAAGCGGGTGTTTTCAGTGTCCTATGTCAGCGGCTCTCGGTAACGTGTCCGCTGACAATGCGGATGTGCAGTGGACTGCTGGTCATCACCAGATCACAGATCCTCCTGTGATCCTCCTGTCGAGCGATACATGCCATGTAGGTCTGTATCATATCCATAATGTAAATAAGAAATTCTCAATATACAAAATAATGAAACAGACCTGATAAGTTGTTTATAACTTAATGTTTATTTTTGGTCCAACAGGGTACTGCGCTGCAATACCTGTATTAGTAACAACAACAACTGTATTTTAATTTCAAAATTCCAATATGTGTGTCACTTTTCAAAGAGAGGTTTACAGTGTGCTTAAATGAAACTAATAAAATCAATAAACACAAACAATAGCAAAAGGGTCTGGTAGATAGGAAAACAACCAAATGTTAGCAGTGCATAACGTGACAACTGTGTTCTTAATATTGTTTGTCTATTTTTTTTTAAAGTTAGTAAAAAGTCACAATGTCACAGTTTTTTTTAACATAAAGCTAAATATCTAAATGTTGTGTGTTTAAATATCTTTGGAAAGAACCTGTATTCACTCGTTTAATTTTTGCAGCCTATCTTCAAACTGTCGTTACTTTAAGCAGAAAGTTTTTCTGTATTTATACACCACCAGATTTGAATAATTGTACGTCCCCAAATCGCCAAAGTTCAGCAGAGAGCTGAAACCAAATGAATGAATTAGTAGCTAATAAAATCTATGTTAATAGATAATTATAATTATAAGATCAGTTATTGTAAGATCATTATAAATATTTGAAGTGAAATTCTATCATGCCATAAGGACATTATTTTAGCAGCTGAACCAGTCGCGTTGTAAATAGGCCTCGTAGGTAATGCTTTAATAAAACGCTGTAGTTGCTCCAAAGTAAACACAGTGAACGTGTCCACACCCATCTGCATGCGGCCTATCAAGTATAGAGATTGTTCAACTTTTATTTGGTTTCTTTCCCACTGGCTACTGAACTTGTGACAACACTGGTGTTAGATTAGATTACATTAGATCACTTTATTAATCCCCAGGGTGGAAACTCATTTGCCACCAAAAACTCATACAGACACAGTCCACAGTACACAACACAGTACATAACAGACAGAAACACATTACAAAGGATAAATAACACCAGACAATGCCATATAAAACATGATCGACATCAGAAAGATAAAAACCTCTAACGGTGTTCATTTAAAAAATCGGACTGCTGCTGGAACGAAAGACCTTCTTATTCGTTCAGTAGAACACTGAGGCATCCTGAGTCTCCCACTAAATGAGCTTCGGAGTCCGTTGAAGACACCGTGTAGTGGATGTCCTTCAAACAAGACAATTGTTTTTAACTTGGCCCTTGTTTGCTTTTCAACAGTGATTTCCAGTGAGTCTGGGGTAAGGCCAATCACTGAGCCAGCCTTTCTGATCATCTTATTGATCCTGTTTTTATCATCCGCAGTGATGCCGTGCCCCCCCCCCCCCCCCCCCCCAGCAGAGCACAGCATAAAAAAAGAACACTAGCCAAGATCCCCTGATAGAAAACATGAAGAAGCTTCCTGCTGATGTCAAATGATCTCAGCTTCCTCAAGAAGAAGAGTCTGGACTGAGCCTTTTTAAAAACAGCATCAGTATTCTTCTTCCAGTTTAATTTACTGTCCAGATAGACCCCGAGATATTTCTACGACTGGACAATTTCTATCTGCTGACCTGCAATTGTCACTGGGGAGACCTCCTCCTCCTTCTTCCTTCTAAAACCAATAACCAACTCTTTGGTCTTTCTAATATTTAGTTTTAAAAAAGTTTCATCACACCAGCTGACAAAAGATTCAACCTCCCGTTTGTAGGCCAGGTCGTTGCCTCGGGTAAGTAGACCAACCAGAGCAGTGTCATCTGAGAACTTCTGGATGTTACAGGACACATGGCTCTGCCTGTAGTCAGCTGTATAAAGTGAGAATAAAAAGGGGGATAAAACTGTTCCCTGTGGTGCTCCAGTTTTAGTTAAGATAGTGTAAGGCCGTTTTTTATCAAGCCTGACAAACTGTGGTCGAGAAAGAAGGTAATCCAAAACCCAAGCAACAGTTGTATTGTGCAGTTACCGTAATGTAAATGAAAATGCACAGTATTTACAGTGTTTTTTTACTCTGTCATCTCTTTACAATGTCGGCAGGTAAACTGCAACACAAGGTACATCAAGACAATGTAAAAAAAGAAAACAGGGACAAAATGTAACATGTTACCGTTTGTATTAACGGAGAATATCATATTTTCAGCCTGTTTCCAGTCTTTTAGACATGATGGGCACACATTGTTGCATGTGAAGGGATGCTGTGAATACAACATCAGTGTGTCTCAATGTATGCATGCATGCACGCGGTGACAATTCTGCCTCTCACACACACACACACACACACACAAACAGTTTTAGTGTTGCAGCATTTGTAATGACTGATTTAAAAATGTTTTTCCTAATATTCTTTTTGACTTGCTCCCAGCACACACACACACACACACACACACACACAGATCCACAAACACTTTAGACGATGGTGGACTCAACGTTTGCTCAAGTGGGCAAGAATCTGAGTGAAGCCATGAGAATCCTGGGAGACGGACAGAGGTGAGATTAGAGACTATTCTACTTGAATTTAGAAAACGAGTATCAAATATGACAGCTGGAAAAATGACCACAAGGTCCATCAATAACTTTCTGATGATGCTATGATGTTGGTGAAACTCTAACCCCCTTTAAGATTATGGAAACACAACTTTATCACAAGGACGTAACATCAAGCAAACCAGCAAACTGAGGGAACATATCTGTATGTTGAACTTATAACCCAAGGGTCGGCAGCCTGCGGCTCTTCAGCCCCTCTGTTGCGGCTCCCTGAGTCTACATCAGGGGTCCCCAACTGACGGACCGGATCCGGACCCAGGACCTAAACCCGGTTGATAATTCGGAATTATACATATTATGCACTGAGTTTATACTTTAACCGGCGCTTCTTATTCAGCCGTTACGGCACTTGTTCGGCGGTGCAGGAAACACACCGACCAATGCGTTGTCAATCACATCACGTGATGCAGCTCAGCCAATCAAATATGGGCATTCTGACAAGTTTCCGGACTCTAGTGAGGTTTACACACACCGTGACACACGGGGCTAAGACGAGGAAATAGAAAGAAGAGCAGGGAAATTGCGTTATCTCACATGACGTTCTCCAAAAAGAGAAACGTGTTCAGAGAGAATATAATTTATAAGCAAGAATGAACAGAATCTTATATTTAAATTATTCCCACAGGCAGTTAAATCCTCTACTCCTGTCAAGCGCTTTTCCCTGCGAACGGCTAATCATGATTTTCAGACCCCCGCCCTCTGTAAACTATCAATGGATAAATCCAAAAAAAGAAAAGTCACGGAGGAAAATAGAGAGTTTAACTCTGCGTGGACGTCTTCATTTGCTTTCACTGCCAACGATGCTGGCTTACCTGTATGCTTCCAGAACAAGCACACAGCATTTGCTAAAGTGTCACGCTGGAGATGATTTCTCAACTGCTGCAGCAAACTCCTCTTCATAAGAGTTTGATATTGTTCTAACAGGTAAAATTGCAATAAAATGTCAAGAATTGTCTTTATTCTTGTTCTATATTTTCATAAATACAACAAACTATAGTTTTTGTATGTATATAAAACTTTATAAGCTGTGATATTAAATAGCTTTTGCGGCTCCAGACAAATTTTATTTGGTGGAAAATAGGACAAAATGGCTCTTTGGATAGAAAAGGTTGCCGACCCCTGTTCTAACCAATGAGCACAGAAAGCAACATCATCCATTACAGTCTGTGTTGTTGTGCATCTGTTTAGAGAGCCAGAGACGGGACCAGAGAAGTGGCGCTTCAGCAGAACCAGCATCCCTGGACCCCTGCAGGGAGAGTAAGACACACACACACACACACACACACACACACACACACACACACACACACACACACACACACACACACACACTATCCCTTTCTGTTTATGCAGGTCTTTAAGTCTCCTTTGAATATTCTTGTGTTGGAAAAAAGGACTTGAGTCTGAGAAGACTAGATGTTTTTTCTATTCTTGGTAAAAGGGCTCTGAACCACTAGTGACATTTTCTCTGAGCTAAGAGAAGAACAAAAAGCCAATCACAGAAATCAGTGGGGACTAACAAAATACAAACAAATCATGAATACGTACACAGATAAGAGGACAATTGTTTTTATATTGCCTCCTGCATGAGGCCCAATGAATCAATAAACAACAGTATCAACTTAAGGTCCTATACGTTTCACATGCTAGCTTTTCCTAAACGTTCAACGGCATATCGTTTTCTTACCACAATTGGACACAGCAGTGTGTTCTGAGTCACTTCTAGGTCAGTAACCTTCGACACAGCACTCTGTCTCCTGCTCATTATTTAGAGGATGCTTCACAGTCAGTCAGAGCAGACTCTTCTGAAAACACGTCTATGAAATATTTGTTGCAATTTCTGCTGTATTAGGCTTCTGTTTTCCTTGAGACATGTTTTGGGGCAGTTACTATTGGAGTCAATGGAGAACTGGATGTCTCTTGGTCAGTTTGGAGCTCGTTGAGCAATATGTATAAGTCTGTTTATTGGATAGATGTATTTAGTGATGGAGGAGGAGTTGTCAGTGTGTTGAGGATGATATTTGATACCAAGTGTGGAAATTGTGTGCGTGGGAAGAGTTTAAAGTTATTTTGAGAAGAGTTGAAGAGCTGATGCTCATCACTTCCTTTGCGTCTCCTGTGCAGCGGTCAGGATGTTGCCACTATACTGCACCTGGTTCACAACCTCATTCATGATGAGGAAGAGGAGGAGGACATGCCCAGTCAACAGTAAGTAGAACTCATCAGTGAGCAACAATACATGAGGATAGTCTGTCAGTGTTTTGTACCTCAACTGTTCCAAATGAACCATGTAGTGTCATGTTGAATCCAAATCCATACCCTAATATGTAGCTATGAGTAAGATGATCTTAGTCCTTTAAGGTGTCATGAATCTTGTCAGGCGTCTAGTTCCTCATCATAAAATCAGTACATGCATGGCTCAAGCTGATATGAACCAAGGCCAGACTGATCGGTAGAAGGAAGAAGAACTGTTACAACTACAGCTAATGTAGTTTTTCTTGAATCAGAGAACAGTTACTCCTCCATGGAAATAACGGAATGGAGGAATACGGTGTGTGATGAAGCTGCTCTTTGTCTCCAGTAGGATGCAGCATGTGGGTGAACAGGGTCACATGGCCCTGCTGGGTCACAGCCTGGCCGCCTACATCTCCGTGTTGGACAGAGAGCGACTGAGGAAGCTGACCACTCGGATCCTGTCTGACACCACATTGTGGCTCTGCAGACTGTTCAGGTAGACCTGTGGCTACAAGCCCAGTACAGCTTAGGATCTAAACTGATCACTCATACTTTGCTTGTGTTCATCATCACACAGTAAGCACCAGCACCAGCAGGTGAAAGGTTCTCCACGGTCTGTTGGCCTGTGTAATACATCTAGGTCTCATTCACAGCATTGTTATTATTAGATAGTAGAAAAGTAATCAGTAATACACAATGCTAAATCTCAGATTCTGTAGTTGTACCAGTTGTTGTCTTTGGCACTGTATTACAACTCAACATATTGGTGGAGCTTTCTGCTCTCAGTACTCTCCATTCTCACTGTGCCTCAGGTATGAGAACGGTTCAGCCTACTTCCATGAGGATGACCGGGATGGCCTAGTCAAAGTGTGCCGGCTGGTCATTAACGCCCGTTATGAGGAATATGCCTCTGAGGGCTATTCAGTCCTCAGCTCCAGACAGCCCGTCATCTACCAGAGCGCCTCCGGCAGGTCTGGACTGGGGCAGCATCTGTGCAGCCAGGTAGGAGGGGCGGAACACAAACTCTCGCATGATGACGGTTAAAGACCCTGTGTGTTCCTATGCTACCACTGGGATTTTAGAAATATTGGAATTGTACACTTGAAGGGGCTTTAAAAAGAAAAGATTCCACACGGGCTCCTTATTTACCTGCAGACGGTCTCTGTTGAATGTCAACAAAGTAAGGTATTTAACAAATATCCTTTTAGCAGCACGACTAGTATTGTTGAGACGTTTGCACACTAAATCTATGACTTTAATAGTTTCAAAGTGTCTGCTTTCAGTATTCAGTATTATATAGTCATGTAGATTACACTGTATTTTATCCAGCTGCATACACAATAGAACATGAGCGTTATTTTAATGCTAGTCTCTGTGTCATCAGCTCGGCCTGCCTCTCTCTAGTCTGTGTACAGTCCCATGCAACACCATCTTTGGATCCCAGCACCAAATGGTAAAAGAATCCAAATGAAAATCACTTTGAAAACAAACTTTCAGATAGTTGAAGATAATTAGTTTTGACTCGTATCCTGTTTGTCTGTCAGGACATTGCCCTGTTGGACAAACTAATCAAGGAGGACATAGAAACCGGAAAGCTTCCGTTGCTGTTGATCGCCAACGCAGGTGACGGATAATCACAGTTCAGACACTTTATGTTTCACTCTGTACACAGGTGGTACTGAATATATTCATTGAGAGGCAAATCACTTGCTTATGAGACTTTCTTACTGCTGTTTTTTTCCCAGGTACCCCTGGGGCAGGACATACAGACAAGTTGGCTCGTCTGAAGGACCTGTGTGATCAGTACAACATGTGGCTCCATGTGGAGGGGTGGGTCAATTCTTTAACTCTCTGCACTATATGGTTGTGATTTATGCACCTTATTTTTAACATGAACTCACAGAAATACTCAGTGTTTGTGCAGTAGACGTGTGCTGATCGTACATTGACGATTGAGGGCATGCACACCTCTGTTCTCCATCTGCCTGCTCACCAGAACTTTGCTATGTGCTCTATAAGAGTAGTTAACGTTGTGGATATGACTTGGATTATGATATTAAAGATAAGATGATTATGTTAAATGGAAAGTGATGCTGTGGTTTTCACTGTGGTTTCGCTCAAACACAGACTTTAAAAGGGAGCTGTTGTGTGAAATATATTTGTATATATGTCGTAGTATATGTTGTGGCGTACACAAGTCTACTGTCAGAAAACCTGTGGAAATCACTGCTGTAACGTTCACTTCTAACATGCTGTTGTGTTTTCTTCTTCAGGGTCAACCTGGCAACCCTGGCACTGGGTCAGGTCACCTCTGCTATCATGGTAAGCTAATGGTAAAATGACAGACGTGTTCAATGTACAGTACGTCCTGTTCTTCACCATGCTCATTGATTAAAGGACAGGTTCACATTTGAATACGTCTATTTTAAAATGCTAATGACATGCTCTATGTCCATTGAAAGGATGAATGGTCCTAATTGTTGATCCTGATCCACAGACACAAACCAAGACTGTGGGCTTTGTCCTCCATTACTCACATTGGAATCACATTAGGAAGCCAATATGGATAGGTGGAACAGGGACCAAAACCTCTATTTACATACACATGGGCATGTGAATATTGTTTTAAGAGAAACCTGAAAAAATGTGAACATTTCCATCAAGTGTTAAGATGCTAAATTAATTTCAAAACACAGCGCTGTGTCAGCTTATGACAGAACAAAAACTCATCACTTTTACAGATTAATGAAGCCAGCAATGTGACAAATAGCACATCTGAAAGGAGGTAAAAGCACATGTGCACAGTGTAAAAAAACCTGAAACTGAGAGATGGCAGTGTTGAAGAGTGTCCACTCTGAGCTACTAATTTTGACTGTAGGAGTCAGACACTCAGGAAAAGCCATCTTATATTTGACTTTCTCTTGTGACATGTGTTTATCAGTGAACGTTGTTCTTTTCCCTCCAGGCAGCCAGCAGGAGTGACAGTATGACACTGACACCAGGTCAGTGGTTGGGACTCCCTGCTGTTACTGCTGTCACCCTCTACAGACATGAAGACCCTGCACTGGTAGGCTCATCTCATTTCATACAAATTGATTCAACACAGTGATGCGTGTTGTTGGAGGTTTGTGGCAGTTTTTGGTCGTCCAAAACTATTTTCCACTTGCAGTCCAACTTTAACTTGAAGTACCCAAGTTAAGATTTGTTCTAAAGGTTTCATTAGTTGTATTGCGATTAGCTCTCAATGACACAGTCTTTGTCTTTCTCTAAAATAGTGCCGTGCCTGTTTGGGGTGTGGGCCGATTGCTTGGCCCCCAGAAGCGTGCTTGCAGCGTTATCATGAACCGTTCATCGGTCACAAGGCTATTAAATGAAGGCTGAGACACGGTCTCTGACCCCATAGGAGCTATGGGTTTTGACACATGCACAGTGTAACTGGGGCTGTGATGTTGGAGTGTTTCAGGAGACGACGCTAGAAATTAAGGGATGAGGTGCCATGGTGCTCTTTGGGTGTGCTCGGCCTGATGGAACGTTTTGGGCAAGGAGTGCTTACGAGGATTGAAATGGAGTTTTGTTGCATATTAACATTTCATTTATGTTTCTGACAAGCCAGTGCTCTCCCTCTAAGTCTACTAACGACTTCCTCATATCTTTTTTTGTTCCGACCCAAGGCCAACTGCAAAAGCCTCAGTGAAACGAATCAATTATCCTCATGTTCTATGATTGTGCACAAGCTATTGAGACTTTGGCGAAGTGGGTGGAGGTTCACTAACTCCAGTCAACAAACAGAAAGGCGTGCTGGAACCCAAATGTTCTGATTTATGGGCGAGTTTGCTCCGGCCAGTGATAGTCACTAACTTTGTCATTTTACAGCTAAACAGTAACTAAAATATGTTTCTGAAATCATGTAAAGCCAGAATAGGCAATACATTGACAGAATCTTGATGTTTGATCAGCGCTGCCTAACTTGACAGTTTGATCTGAGTTTCGTGAGCCTGGTGCGTTGTGATGGACGGACCTCATTTGCATGAGGTTGAGTTGATTTATACAAATTCAGATACGGCGAATAGTCAGTCAACTCGCCAAGCTGTATCCATCATGCAATGCGTGCCCGGATCAAGGATCTGTCGACTTCACATATGTCAACAGATCCAGTGCTGACCTTTAGTCAGCAGAGCCCTGAAGCCCCGCCCCCACTGCTACACAGAGCGCTGTCTGTTGTTTTAAGAGTTTATTCATATTGAACATGTCACCTGTCCAAATTGCACCAACCGTAACACTTTTGTAACACGGTTGTCGAGATATGCGAAGGACACACACACACACACACACACACACACACACACACACACACACACACACACACACACACACACACACATATTCCTTGCTTCATAGTTGGATGACTCACTGCTCCGCTATGTTTTGTGTCTCAGTCTCTGGCAGCAGGTTTGACCTCCAGCCAGCCGGTGGCCAAGCTGCGAGCGCTGCCTCTGTGGCTCTCGCTGCAGTACCTCGGTCACAGTGGAATCGTCCAGAAGATCAGACATGCTACCGCTCTGGTGAGCATCTCTCCCACTTAACCAAAAACTGACTTTTTTACATTTCAATATGTAAATGTCTTTCCCAACAAATCTTTTTTATTTATTTTTTTTTTTTTTTATGTTTAACCAATTTAAATGTTGGTATAAATGAAATGTGGCACACAGGTGTCATATTATGAAGTTGAGCAATAAAATCCTATTATTTTCTTTGGTAGAAAGTCAGTTGTTTCACCTTTTATCTCTCTCCCCTCCAGAGCCAGCAACTCCTGCAGAAACTAAAAGCTCTGGCCTCCATCAAAACATCGGTATGTGTTCTTTCTATGGACCATGAATAATAGCAGAATGTTTACCACAGTAAAAGGTGAACAGAGTTTTTGTGAGAACCTGCACAAACCAAGTCAGCGATACCCCACTGTGAGGGAAGTGATAACAGTATGTGCAGTTACTGTTATATACAAAGGGATATTTCTGTGTTCACCTTAGACTTTGCATTATGACTCAGTAAAAATAGAGCCCCATTGTGTATGTGATGGAGCTGCAGTCACCTATCACAGCACTGCCCTCTACATGCTGCTCTGCCTGGTTTTGATCACTGCTACATACCTGGGGATTTGAAAAAGGCCAGTGTTCAGGAAACAGGACATTTTAGGTATGATGATCAAAGTATAGAATATATTTTTACATGACAGCCATCATAAAAAAGATTCTCAGATTTGTGCTGATATCCGACTTTGGCTTCACATTTGGCACAATAGGCCTTATCTCTAAATCGGGAGAAGAGCGAGTTTGTTCCTGTCCATTTTACTGCCATTTCCACATCACCTTATATTATCTTGAGTAGCTAAATCACAACTTATGCATTTGTTACTGAAAACGTATACACATGTTAAATAGTTTATATACATAAGACCAAATAAAAACATTTAGCCCTACCTTTTCAGCCCCACCACACCACCATTTGTCTCTGTGTAGACCTAAAAACATTAATTGGAGAGCATAATATTATATTTACTCCCCCTAAATGCTAGAGGACCTGATTAGATTTTGGCACAACTTATGATCTGATCTTATATTATCATCACCCACATGAAATTCAAACACATATATTGACATAGAAATGTTGGTTGATTAATAATGTTATTTGCATGATGGACAGCTGAGGTACAATGTTTCTGTTTGATACAAGGGTCGACGCCTCTCCATATATTCATAAATAACATGTATGACATGAAAAAATGACCTCCAGCTGTTCCATGTGTGTTGATAGGATGTGCTTCAGACAGAGATCTCTCTCGTCGAGGCTTTGACCATGGTAAAACCAGAGTTGTTTTTGACACTAAAACACTCTCAGGGGTACAGACTTTGCTTCAAAGATTGTTCGCTGGGATACACTAAAGGCACATACTGCAGCCATACAGTCACTGAGATGTGATGTGAATACTCCCCAGCTGGGATGAGTAGCGTTGTACATTAACACAACTGTAATACATATGCAGTGAACAATCAGAGTGTTGGGGATCAGGATCATTACACTGTGGTACTCAAACTCACAGGTGCTCGTTAAAAGAAGGATGGAATTCAGTTTGGTCATGGTCAGCAGCATTCACTGTGAAGATGCTCCAGTTTGAGTTTAAAGTACCACTGTGTGAGTAAGATGTGACTGTGTATGAGCACAGGTCCATATGTGAATATATTGCTGTATGTGTGTGTGTGTGTATAACTGTAGTTATAGTCAGTGTGGGTTGCCTTGATTCCAGGGTGTGGTGTCACCGATCATCTCCGGGGCTTCACTCCGGGACGTTCTGGGCTCTCTCATGCTCTCTATTGTAGGTGGGACCAAGCCTCTGCCTGTCTCCCCTACTCCCCCTTCCCCTTTGTCCTCCCTTCTCGTCCTCTTCTTTCTTCATGTCACTCCTGACCATTTTCCTTCACTCACATCAGCTCAGCGGTATTTGGGTCTCCATTGGCTGATGGACTGTTCACTTCTTCCTAATTGTTTAGGATGTGGACCACTCAGGCATGTTCTTTGAGGTACTTCAGGGAATGCCTCTCCCCAGTCATTATGTTTTGTTGCCTTTGGAAGAAATACAAGGGTCATAAATAATTAATGATGGGTCATGTGCTGTTGCATTTCATTACTTCCTTTTGTTTAAAATCCAAATACCTCTTGGTGATGCCCCCTGTTAAAATGCTTTCCACAGCAGCAGAGTGGAAGGTTTTTAGGACTCCCAAACGCCCTGAACACAGCTGACATCAACATGTATCTTAGAGTATGGTACTGGAGCTGGTGACCACTTGTGATCAGATCTCACTTCCCAGCTCTGTATTCAAACAAACATTTACATCATTTCCACTTGCAAAGACTAAATACGTTGTTGTTTAGCCTGCTGGGTTAAACGAGCTAACCAGTGTGAGGCAACAATGCACTTTGCATGTCTTTGCACGCCAGTAAAGCCGAAGAAGATGAAGAAGAAATGCACTTCCTGTGCCAAGTCTGCCGAGAAAGATAAAGAAGAAATCAAGACAATACACACCTGGTCTATTGCTTGGCTGTTGAGTAGGCGGTCTTTACCAGGACACATTCACTTACAGTACTAAAAAAAATGTGGCGACCTCGGAATGTGGTCTGAGTGATTGGATCTCAATGTGTCCTCACATGCATCTTTGGTGCATTCACACCTGTACTTTAAGCTGTCACCTGAGACGCATGTTATTGCCAGGTATGAACAGGGTCGGACAGACTTTGATTTTCTTAAGCTAATATGTGAACATGTCAGATTATGTGTGAGGTGGACTCCCAGGTACCTTAAGGTGCTCGCCCTTGTGTCCTAGGGTGTTGGGGTGTGGAGCTCTTCTGCTGCTTTCTCCTAAAAGCCACAACCAGTTCCTTGGTTTTGCTGACGTTCAGTAGGTGGTTGTTGGCCTGGCACCATAGTGTTAGCTACTTCTTCCAGGTAGGCCTTATTGTTGTTGTGGACACGACTGTGTCATCAGCATACATGATGATGAAGTTGGAGCTGTTTCTGACCACATGCGTGTAACTTGAGTACAGCAGGGAGCGGAGTACACAACCTTGGGGGACACCAATGTTGAAGATGATGGCTTCGAAGTGCGACTCACCACCTAAGTTCTGGCAGTCAGAAAGTTCATGATCCAAGCACAGGGGGAGGTGTTGGGTCCCAGGTCCATCAGCTTAGTTTACAAAACGGTCCACAAATCCGAAAAGAACATTTCAGGGTTTTATCCTATTTCATTGAACCCTAGCTGGCTCTGCTCTTCTGAATCACAGCGCCTATCTCCGAGTTGTTATTAGTTAATGATTCAAATATATCTGTTGTGCTCATTGAGATCTGTACACCTGGTTAGAAAGGATGGAGATGACATCAGTGCAGCTGTATAGGTTGTTATAAATCAAGTCCTCTTACACAAATAACAACTCTTAAATCTGAATATTTATACTATCCTTTTGAAAAAGAAAGTTGCTTGCTCTAACACTCAAAACAAGAGTGATCCTGAAATGTTTCAAGATGAAATATTAACGGTAATGACACTCAATTAGAGTTATGTGGACAAAAGATCTTCTTGCGGATTCATTAGAAGACAGAAGTTGTGTTGTCTTCCTAAAACAAGCTGGGGGCGGGGCTCTACGGTAACATCTGTCGGTCGTTACCGACAGATGTCGGTCAGGCCACCAGTTTTGGCCAGATAGAATTATCTCAGCAACCACTGGATGGATTGCAAAGAAACTTTGTACATACATGTATGTTCCCAACAGGATAAATTGTAATAATGTTTGTCATTCACTGACTTTTCATCTTGCGCCATTATTAGGTCAAAATGTAACTCTGTCCAATACTTTTGGTTTATTACCAAATGTGCACATGAGCACACTTAACAAGATTGTGAACATGGTCAACATACCTGCTAAATATCAGCATGTTAACATTGTCATTGTGAGCATGTTAGCATGCAGATGTTACCATGTTAGCAGGCCTGCTAGCGTGGGTACAGATTCTTAGTCTTGTTAAAATGTTTTATGTAGTTAGTGTTCCGATACATTCACTGACCATTGAGTCTAAACCCATTTTCACTGCTTGTCCTTGACACGGTGGCAGCAGGTGAAGCATAGCTGTCTAAATTTCTTCTTCTTTAGCCATGTTCTTCATCTCATGCCTGTTGGGATATACTGTACAGTCCCTTCAGCATGTTCTAGGTCTTCCCCGGGTCTCTGCCCACACCACAAGGAGGTGTCTTGAAGGTAACTTCATCAGATGCCCCAACTACCTCAACTGGCTCTTTTCCCCATGAAGGAGCAATGCTGCTAATCAATGCTGACTTCTGACATGTTTAAGTCCAAAGCAACCTATACTGGCTGTCAGCTGACTTCAAATAATGTGAAATGCAGCTATAATGAGCTCATTCTCTGTGGGCTGTGTTTTGTTTGTACAGCTAATCTTTAGCAGTGAATGTTGTAGTAGACCAGGCCCATGGAATCCATGGCAATCCTCTGGATACTAGTTTGAAGAAACAACTATTTAATGATCACCGGTATCTGGTCTAAGACTAACCTTAATTGTGTTGGAATGGTTGTGATTCTGGTGTGGTTAAAAAGAGGAACTTCACTTTTTATCATAGTTATGATGTCATAGCAATTGTGTTAACCATGAGCTCTACCTTTCTTCTGTTTGAGCAACACAGTCATAGTATTTGCACAAGTAGAGGCATCCCATCTGGTGATCTTATGTTTGCTCTTTTCTTGCTTAACAGTTCTTTGTCTGAGCTGATGTCTCTTCTTCCTGCTTGGTTGAAAACATCTTACCGCTTGTATGTATGGGCTGCTGTGTACTTGAATCAGTTTTAGCTGTGCCCGTTGCTCCGACACAACTCCTGTAATGCTGGTTTTCTCCTGTGGTTTTATACTTTTAATTCCAGTTCTGATTTAATTTGACCCCTCTTCACCCCTCTGGTTTGTGGGTCCCCCACTGAAAGGAGGAAACCCTGGAGCTGGTGCATGTACATCAGCCCACCAACAGTTTCTCTAATAGATGAATTAAAACCCTCAGTATGATTCAAATGAACTAGGTCACAATGTGTCCGCTGTCCACATCCAAAGGCAAAAGTGGTACAACCTCTTCTGAGTGGCCACACTTGAAGAATACATCCTAGAGAAGGGCAAGCTGGGATAAACAGCACACATTTCCAGACAGTGTCTTCTTGAAGGCATTCAAGGAATGTAGACCGTCACACAAAAGGTGACTGTAGTAGTTGTGGTAGTGTGAAGAATGAAAAAGAGAGCAGTTCAAATTCTACCTACTTTTACAACTCCACACACCTGGCCAACCGATGCCTGGGTGAGATTCAGACAGCAACAAGCGCTGGGCCTGAAGCATGTTGAAGCCTTGAAACCTGTCCTGGGTGCAGAGCCATTTTCCTATTTATGGATCGAACATACTAGTCATTTTTCTGGTTTTCTAACTTGACAACACCCCATATGCTCGTGGATTATGCATGACCCTCACATCCACACCCGAGACACACTAGCCTTCATCTCAGCCCCACCCAGGCATGATGCTTTTCTTAACTTTTCACCTGAATGTCATCAATAATGGGCTTCACTGTGGTTTGTTTCCTGTCTTAGTGGTTCAGAAATGCACCACATGCAACTTCACTGACATTTGTTTGCAGAATTGTATTCTGGTTAAATGGCATAGCATAGCACAATTTGACCCAATAAAACAAAGTAATGCTTAACAGGTGACACCAACTCTGGGTGACAGTCAGAAACACAGACATGTCCAGGTGCTGCCTGCATCAGTGCCCTGGGTGCATGGTTCATAGACTTTCTTTTGAAAGAGTTTACAGTAATAATGGAGTAGTTAGGTTTTAGCTGCTCCATACCACTGAGAGGCAAGGACTCGATCACTTCCATAATGACCAGTTTGACAAATCAAACAACAAATATGTGTCGTACAGTTACAATCACCACTGACATTACATGTAGTAGCTTCAGTAGGCATGGACACAAAGCAAATTCAACATCGCACCCTTTCAACTGATGGTAATAGTTGTGCATGTCATTGAGCAGATCACTGGTTAAGTATGAGGATAACGATCCCTGAGCATCAGATGTTCACCTTGTCTTTGTCCAACAGGTGGAGGATGAACTCAGCTCTCCTGTGGTGCTTTTCAGGTTTCCCCAGGAAATGATTTCTGGTAAGGTTCACACTCCCTGGACCCAAAATAATGAGCCAATGTTCATGAAGACTGTTTGTCAATCACAAACAGTGATGTACTACCGGACGTCGATACTGACCTTATTTATTGTCATGTTAGCTGTTAAAACCTAAAGTAATAAGATATTATTAGCTCAAAGGTCCATTTACTAGTTTTCAATCAGGTCTCAAGGTCATCATTAGCTTTGTTGTCATCACATGACCTAAATATGGAACATCAGTCACATGATTCTGGTGGTCCTGTCTGTCCCGATCTTCAGCCATAACATGTTGCACTTTGTGTAGGCTTCTTGACTTCTTGACTTCTTTGTCAACACTACAAATATTGACTCTTTGCATAAACTTAATGTAATTGTCAATAAAAGCCTTTGACACTTATGAAATGCTTGTAATTATACTTCAGTGTAACATCGGACAAAAATATCTAAAAACACTGAAGCAGCAAACTTTGTGAAAACCAATACTTGTGTCATTCTCAAAACTTTTGGCCACGGGTGTAGTCTTCAGCTTAGAAGACCACAAGACGCTTGAAAGCTCAGTTGAAGCTCAGTCAAGCTAAGTTGACCTTTTGAGCCTTTTCATTTTGTTACACATACTATTCCCAAATGCTCAAAAATGTACTTTAATGCCCAAAGATAAGAACGAAATTTAGAGGATATTGAGATATCGGGATAATAATGTCACTATAAACTAAATAATCATAGTACATTGTCGTATTCTTACTTTAGTCGCCATTTCCCTTTTTGTGTTCATAGCATCCAGTGGGGGCTCAGGGGAAGGTTACTGTGCTGGGGAGAAAGAGGTGCTTGATGCCTTCAACAGATGGGTGAGTAAACATGTACTGTAACTTGTGCCTATGCTAGTTAAAGCTGCAATAATTCACATTTTCATATAAATGACGGGACTAGGGATAGGTATTGTTAGGATTTTATCGATAATAGTGCTCCACGATTCAGCTTATTGGTTCGGTTCCTTATCGATACTCTTATCAGTTCTTTTTGATGATATTGTGAGAAAAAAAGACAATTAATTAAGAAAAGAATCCACATTGCTTTATTATTCTTGTATTTAAACAAATAGTCTTTCTTTAACAGCAATACAAGAAGTTCCAAAATCATTAAAATACATTTGCAGATAAACAATTAGCTCAGTAATTATCTTTAATTTATTAGCCTGTTCTTACTACTCTGTATGGCATCACTGACGTTACCTGCAGTGGACGAGGATGGACGGCTGCTCCACAATCAGTAGAAAACTGAGCATTTCTGCAGATTTATGTTCTGCTTGTAAGCCAAATGTTGTAATATATTACTGTTATTACCTCCCTTTTTATTGCATTTGTATCAACGAGAGTTCTCAGCATCGACTGGAGTAAAATGTAGCCACACTTTGGATCTTTTTCTTCTCTCTGCCATGATGTGTGTCTCACACTGTACTGAGCCGGAGTCGGTGTGTGTCAGAGTAAAGCACAAAGATACCGAGAGAGGAGGTTTGAGACGAGGACATCACTGGAACTTCTAAAGTACCGATAGCAGAACCGTAAACTCTGGACCGCATCAACACTCTGAGTTTTTACTCACTTGGAACCGATTGCTGTCTAGAGCCAAGTTTCAGGGGGTCATCCCTAGACAGGACTATACCTGAAGGTGCAACCTGTAAGATCTGACCGGAATTTGAGTCAAAACATGAACAAAAATAACTAAAATGTTAAAAAGAATGTGAAGAAGTAGCAGTGTTCAAAGTTAGCTTTATTGTCAATTCCACAATATGTACCGAACATGCAGAGGAGTTGAAAAAACGTTTCTCTCCAGTCCAACATATAAATTGAATACAGTGCAAATGGATAAAAAAACATTTAGACAACATATATATTAAGAAAAAACTATAATTTCTGTATTTAGCAGCAGTCAGACATAGGGAGTCTTAAAAGAGAGGGAGAGTGTTGACTTTGTGTCAAATAGGTCAATGTTTGTGCTGCAGAGATATCTACTGCTAACCAGCTAGCCCCGGCCCGTCCTGAAACATCTGCAGGCTGAAACATCTGTTGAATCTTTCTTTGTTGCCAGAACAAAAACCAATGCACATAACTCACCAGGTGCTGCGGTGCTTAACTGTATCTTCATGTTGCAGTCAGAAATACCATGCATACTGTACATGAGCCGATACTATCGAGAATATGAACATGAATAAAGCATGGACTTTGAAGCTCACACTGGTCATTACTATGGATTTATGGATCTTAGCCTATGGCCATGGCCGTTTGACATGAATATTTTGTGCTGTAACAAAAGAATAAAAAGTTAGAACTGAACCAATTTAGTTGAGTGTTGTCATCGACCACACAGCTGATGTTTTCATTTTTCTATTGTCCTGAGTGTAGCTGGGTGAACAGCTGCTTCAGCTGGTTCCCAACAGTGGAGTAGATGTGGTGGAGCTTGAGGACGAGGGTACATGTATTCGCTTCAGTCCCCTCCTGACTGCTGCAGGTAACATGAACTCACACACACACACAAGCAAGATTGATATATGTTTTAATAGATGTTAGATACGGTCGGTAACGTTTAATGAAAACATCATTATGACCATGATTTTCTCCCTCCTCCAGTTCTGGGGACCCAGGAGGAGAACATTGAGGACCTGATGGAGAAGCTGTCAGAGCTGGTGCCTGTGATGTGCTCCACAATGTGCCTGAGACAGGACTTCAGAGAGGAAACCCACCGACACTCTCCCTCGCTCACATACATAGAGGAGCTTAGCTGGCCTGGCCTTGGTGCTGTCCGGTAAGAGTGGATCGACATTACCTGTATTCATTTAAAGCAACCTCCAGTAAGTGTATTCAATAATGTTAGTAGACTCATGTAAGCACATCGCCTTCACTAAATAAGCTGATCTACTTTAAATGCTACATTCAGAGACTATAGGTATTTATGTTTCAATTTAAAGAGCGTCTTTGACTTCATTGACGCCTTATATTTGGTTACATGCTCTTTGATATTTTCAATGCAGCAGCTACAACATGCTGCTTTACAAAGCAATTAGTCACATTGTAACCCCATATACAGTATATGCACTATCAAAATAATGCTTTAAATAGTGCTGTTAATGAGTTTGATGTGTGACTTGTAATCAGGCAGCGCTGCATAAAAAAGTTTTAGTCTGGAATAAATGTGGATGGAATTGTCTGTCAATGCTTTCAAAGTATGGGAAAATCCTTGGTGAATGGCCATTGGCTAAAACAAATCACTCACATTTGTGTTTTAGAGTATACCAAAAAAAACCTGAATTTTCCTGCAGGATTTGTTCCTCTGTCATTTCAAAAAGCTGACTGAACAAGAAACTCCAGTGTGCAAATGTCTGTTAATCATTCACCAATGTCTTCCTCATCTTGGGTTTGGTGTGATGCCTCTCTGTGTTTACAGCTTCACTCTCAAGGATTCAAGGATCATTTATTGTCATTATGCCACACAGGGATGTACAACGAAATTCAGTTGTAGCCCATTTGTAACACAGTGGGAAGATGTGGGATGACGCATGAACAGTGGGAAGATGTTTAATGGGAAGATGTCGGCATATGGCCGACATCTTCCCATTAAATATCAACATGACACACGTGTGTGTGTGTGTGTGTGTGTGTGTGTGTGTGACACCTGTGTCTGAATGACAAGAGAACGACATGGCTTTAACTGAAGGATTAAACCAGCAGCGTCATCAATGTCACTTGTACTTGCTGTCCTTGTAACAATGTTTGCATTTGCTGTGATGCTCAGTGGGACTCAAACTCGAGTGTTGATGTTTAGGTATGAGCCTCGGGCTGAAGGAATGGATGAGAGCAGGAGGAAGCAGGAGCTGGAGAAAATCAACAGTGAGCTGCTGAAGAAACTACAAGACCTTGACACTGACATCATCTTCTCCACTGGTGAGTAGCACCTCTTCACATTTGAGAAGCCTGTGAAAGATGTAACTCAGTATTTATCTTTTCCATCTCTTCTCTCCCCAGGCCCTGAGTTTGGGACGGAGGAGGACTGTATCTTTGTTGGCATGGTCACCGAGGACGTTGATGTTTCAGAGTTGGTGGACACAGTAGCTGCCCTCGGGAGGGACATAGAGGAGAACGGAAGGGTAACTGCTATATCATTTCTTTTCTAGGATACTTGAAGGTCAAAAATTTACTGATTAGTTAACATTCAATCAGTAACCTCCCACCAATACTGACAAAGTGGTTGCAATATTGTAATTGGCTATAACTGGAATGGTGATGGTCATTGTGTAATTATACCCCTTCTTTAAATAATGAAACGGTACGAAAGAATGAATAAATCTCTCCCAGTTCAATTATGTGCACTCAGTTATGATTAAATAGCAGCTAAAATATTTGGAGAACTCCAGAAGTGTTTTAACATTCGACCTGAGCATGTTTTACTAGCTTCTAAACAACTACAACAAACACTTGGTTGTGAGATTAGGCATTTTGGAGGTTAATTTGAAATATAAAATTCATTTCAGCAATGAGGACACTGTAGTGCAGTGCACGGCAATGTAAAGGTATTTGCCTTGAGGCCATGTTGGAGCTGTGCTGGTCACAAACCTGCTGCTCTGTAGATTAGGACATTATTTAGCTTTGAATGCTAAGCTCATTCACAAACAGTCACTCCGCACAAATCTGTGCTTGAACCCTGCGTACAAATGTTTCACGTACAAATATTTTCTTCCATGAATTTGTTCTGCCTCCGACCATGCATATGCACAGATTTTATTTAAATGCATCTCATATTAAAAACGCATTCATTCAGAAACACTATTTAAAACTGTATGATTTGATGTTTTTCTGGTTCTATAAATGTAATTATTGGTGCTCTTAGATTTCTGCTGGACCACCCTGTTAGTACAGAAGCATACTGACAAGTAGGAGAGCAAAACATTTTTTACCTCATTTAAAATGTTAAACACCCACAAATTAAAACGTGTCGTGAATTTTATCTTTTTTTCAATAAATTGTGACTTTTGGACTTAAACACGCTCTTGAGTTTTTGGAAATGTTTGGGTCACATTAATCGGAAACAACGTAGCAAATCTAATTATGCAAACAGTAATATATATATATATTTAAAAAAAATAATATTAGTTTAGCCTGACTAACAAAAGAAGCTACACATCATTCAAATGTAAAGGTTATGAATAACGTTTCTAACTATTCGGTACCGCCCTATTACACTTATGAAATAAACTACCTCTGGGTGGAAGTCGCTTGCTGGATGTCCTCACTTTTACCCTCATTTCTGCCACTCCTGGATTTTTGTCAAAGAATCGCGGCGAGTCTCATCTCGGGCTGTTTGGATTGTGCCTGAACGCTGTCCCCTGGTAACCAACATGTCAGGACTCCTCTGGAGCTCTCCGACTCCGATACATTGGCAGAGATAGATAGGAGTCATTTCTTAAGTTAACGTTGATGAAATGCTCCTTGTCCTAACAGTAGGAGCAAATATGTGTCATATTGAGAATGTATGTCAGTTAGGATTGATAAATATAGGCCCTGGTTTTATTTTATGGGTAAAAGATGGATGCCAGGGGTCACATCTGCAACTACAGAGACTCAGACCCAGCACCTTTTCATGTCAGAGCTGACTCACCAAGCCCTGATCTAGCCAACACTTATCAGAACATGGAGATGACAGCTTATTTTCTGTTAAAATCCCAAATTCAATGGAAAAATCCCATTTGCTTTTTATCGAGCGAACCAGGGCGACACTAACTTCCTGTAGGATACAAACGTACATCATCTCTGCACCACTCTATTCTGACATTTCTAAATGGTAATGACTCTTTCCTGTGTAGCTACTGGAGAACATGACAGAGGTGGTGAGGAAAGGCATCCTGGAGGCAGAGCTGCAGCTGCAAAAGGCCAATGAGGAGAAACTCATAGAGGAGGTGTGTGTGCCTGCTTATGTTAGTTTGTACTTTGGGGTAAGGAGTTCTCAGGAGACTAACATGTTTGTTTGCTCTTGTTTCATTAATTGTGAGTGTGTTTGGGTGTGTGAAGGTCGACATGCGAGTATACAAATCCAATCCATTGAACTGTTTGACTTCCTTTGTGTCCGTGTGTAGGGAATGCTGAGACAGCTTCCTGTGGTTGGCTCTGTGTTGAACTGGTTCTCTCCATTTCAAAGTTCCATTAAGGGAAGGACCTTCAACTTGGCTGCAGGTACAGAGTGTCCTTGTATGGTGACAGTTAGAGATGATAATGCTGAGTCACTAAATGTCACATCAGGTGTAACTTTTCTACCCAATGATGAACTTATTAGTATTATATGTTATACACAGTATTAGTGTATAACATGTGAATGGTGTGTGCCCATAGGTTCCCTGGACTCCACAGAGACGACTTACTCCACCAAGGCCCAGCCAGGCAGGCCGTCCCTGCAAGAAAGTCCCACCTCCTCATCAAAGAAACATCCAGGTAGGTCGAGCAGTGTTAAGCTGCCGTCAGTGAGGCTGAGCTCCTCCTGCAGATCATTCAGATGAAAAGCCTTCCAGTACAGGAAGGGATTATACGTCTGCTCTGTGAGCCACTAGAAGGCTTTTCATGTCAAACATCTGTGCAGGAAATGTTGAGTTTTATTAACAGCTTAACAAGGATAAAAAAACAACCTATAAAGGCTGCTCACACCAGACAGTGGCACAGAGAAAATAATCCACAATATGTGCTTCTATAAACTCGGTGGCTTCGTGACTACTCGCAGGTTTTTTTGGTAAACTGCTGTTGCTGGCCAGCTAATGATTAACATGCTAGCCAGCCCTACTCCCTCTTGACATGTTGTTCTAGGGACTATACATCAATTTAGTCAATACATTATTATTGGAGTGGGAAAATAAGCTCCCTGAGCTTGCTAAGTGTCAATTAGCAAGCAAGCTAACTTTCACTTAGTAAGCTCATTAGCCCAGTCACTCCCAGGACAATCAGTTCAAAAGACATTTGTACATGAAGTCCTATCTGAAACCGTATACTGTGAGTGAGTTGTGCAACACAGCTAATAAGCTATGATTGCTTCCTCCATGTTTGACTCTTCTGCTCCCTATTCCCTCAATGTTTGTTTTTATTTCATTTGTTTTTTTACCCATTCCCCCATGTCAGTGCTCTAAAGTTGGGTTGCTATCGTTCAACAGTGTAAATTTGTCAAAGTTAAGGAGACTTCCATTTGATCAATTGTTTGGATTGTGTCCACACCTCACTGAGGTCCCAACTCAATGCGAGCCAGGCCACCTCGACACGTGGTCTGGCTGATCGGATCCTAATAAGAGTGTAATCTTGGAGCGTACAGAATTGACAGTTAATGCGTCCTGACTTTATTGGATGACAAAAGTCCCATTGGAAAGACAAGACCACGGCTTTAGTGTTTTGGACAGGGCATGTTTTAATACGCACCCATATATCCTCAAAATGTAGAAACATCTACGTTACCAGTTCCTGGGAGGAAGGAAAGAACCTCATTTTTCTTATTCAAAGTAGTCTCATCTTTTTTTCCATCTTCCAGAAAGTTTTACCCTCCGACTAGTTCATATTGGCTAGCTTGCAAGTTGATGAAGAACATGAAAATAGTGGACAGTAATTTCTGTCAGCACTCTCTGAGCTCTCTCTTCTTGTTACCAGTGCTGTTCAGAGAATTCTCTACCTGTGGAAAATGACATCCCACTCAGCTTGTGCACTTCCTGTCTTAACGGTGTCCTCACAGGTCAGAGGTTATTCCGGCGCTCAGGGGCGGGCTCCGACTCCTTTAGTGAAACCAGCTCCATTGGCCCAGCTGAGGAGACAACCAGAGAGGCGAGTACCACTCCCAGCGGTAGCATCCACCCCCCCGCCTCTCCTCCTGCGCCTGAGGAGGACTCACGCACCGCAGAGGTTGTCGTACCAGAGAACATCCAGGAGTCATCTGTGCAGGTGCACACACAGCTGGAGGATGAAGTGGCCTCAGAGGAGAGGCAGCCTGAAGGCCAAGAGGTGGAGCAGAGCGGGAGATAGGATACACTCTGTCTGCAGGTGTCCTCAACCGTCCTCTAAATGGTACCAGCCTAACGGATGTTAAAAGAAAGGTGTTATTACATTGTTAATCTAGCGAAGGGAAAGTGGTGATGGAGCTAGATTGGGCTGTTTGTCTCTGTCCTATGTCAAAGGAAAATCCACCCCTGATACTTCCATGCTGCGATGCTCACTTCAGTGCATTCTAGTTATTTAGTGATTAGTAAAGTGTTCTGAGAGGTTGATGAAAAGTCTTCTGCTGCACTCTAAATATCTTGACGGATCATTTCATCCCTGATTGGTCCTGTATTCACAGCTATACTAAGAATACAGTAAACGACAGAATGAAGTGTTTTAGGGTGGATTTCTCCTTTAAAGGTAGGATCTCCATTTAATACTCCCTTTATCACTGAACTGGAATTATAGCAGCTTGATGTTAAAGCAATGAGTGTCACTGCAATTACAACGTTTCGATTCCTCACTGTAAATAGTCTACGCAGATGTTATATATCTAACCCATGAAATTACTAACTGTAATTATTTAAAATGAATTCAATCTGTATAGGAGTAGAGAATCATAATCTATTTAATTCAAATATACCTACTGATAATAGCAGTCGCCTGCGTCAAACACTCCCTTCATGTTTGCGCTGAAACAAATCTTAAAAAAAAAAAAGAACCAAATTTAGAGAAAGAGGTCACATTTTTAGGAATAAAAAGTTGTAATTAATGAGTCACAATAATATAATTATTAATTATGAGATCATTTTACATGATTAATCATATTATGAAAATATTTTGCAAGATGAAGTTTTAATGGTTCATGAAAAAGTTAGTAATTACTCAATTATAATTTAAGATGAAGTTGTAATTCTATGAGGAAAAGTTGTGAATTTACAAACTGAAAAAGTCATGTTACGAGATAACAATTTTAATAATTTCATTTTAGTAAGTATCATTTTTGAGAACTATATTATTAACTTTTAAGAACAAGCTAAATGTTTCATTATTGGATGAAGAGCATGTCCCTGGTTTAGTTCTGTTGTTCTTAAACATAATAATAATGAACGTAATGAGGTGCTTATTGGTGATCCTCATGTTGACCTGTAGATGGACAGACTGTTCTCTGTTCACTGCAGAGCAGTAAGACCGTATACATTTAGAACATAACAGTCTCTAAATATTCCACGTTTTTCTCAAAAATGATGTCTTTGTTCCCACAATATCATGACCTTTCTAGTACAATCACAACTTTATTTTCATAATGTTTGACTTTTTTCTCAAAATTATGACTTTTCCCCAAAATACTATGACTTCATTCTCCTAATCTCAAAGTTCTGTAATAACAATATCAACTTTGTGAATGAAAATCAGATTCCCTTCCTCATTGCACATGCAGCTGTGGTTTTCTGCAAATATATGTTTGTTTATCAGTAATGCAACCTGAGCAGAAAGTGACTTTCTGTCACAGAGGAGCATTGCTTCACAGGTACTCACTGTAGGAAGATTTCTGTTCTTTGCCAAAACCATCCTGCCAGACCTGGGTCAAAGGACTTCCTGTCTGCCTTATTAGAAGGCCAAATAGATGTGTCTTTTTGGAAATTCCCCCACCCACCACTAACGTCCCATCTTTTGCCCTTGTCCCTTTGATGACTTTTGGTATAAATAATAACAGATAGTACCGGCTGATGATGAGCAAGTTATGTACAATTTATTATGTTTCTTTGTGTAGAAGGTCACACAGTCCAAACGCTTCTCACACCACCACTGTGCTAAATTGCAGAGAGCAGCTTTGTCATGTTTGAGTTGCAGTCCTTCCACACTCTATTTTATACTGAGTGTGTTTGCCACACCGGGACAATGTCACCGAAACCTTCAGGGTAGGTCCCAAAGGTCCCTGCTCACTGTGTGCTTCTGGCCTTCCCAGTCCGTGTTGAAAGAAATGTGGTCAAATCTGTGGTCGTCAATCCAAACTGTGGTCCTGGATGTCACTGTGAGACACCCCACTAAGGACCACTAAGTCATGAAAGGAAATGACCTATGACATGCTAACTGCTTGTAGACATGCCCTCAGATCTGATATCACACAGATGTCATCAGACCATCTCTCACAGTGTGACATGGAACAAAGCAGAACTGTTATCACACCTGGTCTAGAGGCCTTGAAGGGTTTTGCTTCAGCAGGAAATGGAAGTGTGTTATAAATTCACACTTAATATGAAACTGCCATGGGAACTTCTGTGTTCATACAAACTTCTGTCGCCTAATATGAAGCATTATGACGCAACTTTACACAACATGATGGCTTCTCATCAGTGAGTGATTATGATTGATTTCATGCTTTTTGGAATTTAATTGGAGTGAACGAGCCTTAATTGGTCTGGCAGAATGGTTTATCGAAGTTAGATTTGCTCTCATGGAGGTGCCTAAAACAACCGGTAGTACTGGTGGGACATGTACTCTAACGAGTTGTAATATGTGGATTAATACGGTGGGTTGACAAGGGATTTACACAGTGAGAACCAAGATTACAGAAGAATCAATTTCATCTTTATTGCACTTAATCTGTAGATAAGTTCTTGACTACTGATCTTTATTTCGTTTTTGACATGGTGTAAATGAAGCAGAATCTTGTCGATGATTATTTCTCTTATTTGATCCTAATGCAAAGCTGAGTCAATAATGTCGCAACCTTCCGGGAACATGTTTGATGAAGAACTTTGATTTGATGTCCTGGTCCGTCCTGCCTGTCACTGTCTGAATGATTGATTGTATTTGATAAGCAGAATCTTTTCTCTTGAATGTTTTCTACAATTAGTTTACAGAAAATAAACACTTTCACATTTTCTGTAAATTTTGTCTCTCAACAGAATAAATTCAAAGTTTTGTAGTCTTAATGTTAGGCCATGGCTGTATGTGGATCAGTTCTTATTCTATTATAATAATCATAATAATATATCAATTTTCTATAGCGCTTTTCAAGATACCCAAAGACGCTTTACAAGGCAGAGACAAACAGAACAATCAAACAAACAAAAACTAATAAACTAACAAATAATGACTGGAGAAGCTGTGCTGAATGGGTCATGTAATGGAGGGTAGGGTGCCGGGGTTAGCAGGTGAAGGCGAGTTTGAAGAGGTGGGTTTTGAGGGCTTGTTTGAATGATGATAGGGAGGGAGCCTCACGGATGTGGATGGGGAGGGCGCTCCAGAGGGGAGGTGCAGCAGCTGAGAAGGCCCTGTCACCCCAGGTCCGGCGCATGGTCCTGATGGTCTTCAGAGTGTTTGCACCAGCGGACCTGAGGCAACGGGTTGGGCCGTGGAGGGGGAGGAGGTCTGAAAGGTAGGGAGGGGCCAGGTTGTTTAGGGCTTTGTAGGTGGTGAGTAGTATTTTGAAGTCGATTCTGTATTTGACCGGGAGCCAGTCTTGTACCTCTCTGTCTGATTCTTGTTCTTTCTCTGTCCTGTTGGGAAGTGTTCATTCAATGCAACTGGCATGTGTGTGTGGTTCAGTTATTCACGATGCATTCTTGATTGCATTTGTAATTGTACATAAGTTCTAGATTTCTGGCAAACAGAGCAATAAATCAATCAAAACAATTGCAGGCATAAATAGCAAAAAGTACATTCACAGACAAAATGAAAATCACAAAATGGAAAGGTCTGCGTGTATAAATGTGTTTTAAGACCTTGTAGTATGCTGGACTAAAACTTAATCTACGTTTGTCAGATTGTTGTGCCGTCTGAGGCCTTTACAGCTACAACAAAAGCAAATACAACAGCAGTCAGACCAATACAAATAATGATCCAACAACAATACTGATTATCAGAGGTGTGGACTTGAGTCACATGACTTTGACTCAAGACTGACAAAATCAAAATGGTCGATTCGAACCTTGTAACTGTGGGACTTGTTGGTGTTAACTTGTGACAGGATGAATTACGCGCCAGAATCGGGCCAAATACACCGGCCCGAGTCCGGCTGCCGACACTGCTATTATTGGGATTGCAGTGACGCTGCTGCTCGCACACATCCACGAGCTAATGTACCTACATTGAGATAAAAAACAGCAGCAGTCGCCTTCAAAATAAAAGCAAAGCAACTGTATTCCGTGCATGATGTACAATTATTTACGTTTTATTCCTTTAGACTTTGGTGTCTGTTGAAGACTTTGATGTCTGTTGTAGACTGGTTTTGTGGTAGATCGTCTCTGAAGTAATCTGACTGTACTCAACACTGGCTTTGATAGGAATGAAGAAATGTATTTCGATCAGATACTACAGTATATAAGGTTTTAAGTCCTAGCAGCGTGATGTCACAGAGTGAAGCCCAGCAGAGAATGTGATCAAAGCCAAATTCTCTGGATGACGTCACGGAGTGAAGCCAAACATTCCATGTCCATGGATACATAACGGAGAGGAGCTTCACTTCTTATTGTTTGATTATTCTACATATTTGCTTATATAGATTCGATTTATGATACACCTTGTGATGTTCACGGTAGAACCACGCCACCTTGTGGGCGGTACAAGATATAGACAGGCAGTCAGCAAGACCGCATGAACAGTGTGTGTACGAGCGTCCGAATAAAAGCCTGTTACAGTACATCAAGTCGTTCATCTGGTGCATAACTACACTACAGAAACATTACACACCTCAATAGCTTTTTTTGTTAGTTATTTGTTTAGTGTAATTATGTTGTTGTTTAGTATATGTAGTATTTTGGTTTGTTTGTTGATGAATTGGCTAACACTGAGGACATCTGTGGTTACATGTATGAGTCGGCAGCGACAGGATCTCAGAGACAATGTTGAAGCACTTTGACGTTTGGATCTGCATGAACCTCATCTGTACACAACTTAGTGTGTTTGATAAAAACTAAATCGACCAGCTTTTTTGAAGGAACTGAGCCTCCTTTAAAATAAGGAAACTATATATTTGTGTTTGTAAAGAGATTTCTTTTAATAGAAGTGTTGTTAAGTAGAATAAAATTATCCCTTCACATCACAGGACATGTTGTTTTAAGGTCTGCATGTTTTTCATGAATCTGTTTTCACAATAAAACCCTCACAAGTAAGAGAGGAATCAGCAGCAGTTTATCACAACATGTGACCAACAAGCAGAACATCAATCTGCTTGTGGAGCAGCCATCAGGTAACGTTAGTGATGTCATACAGAGTTTGATCAGAAGAACAGGGTAATCAAAGAAAGATAATCACTTAGGTCATTGTTTAGCTCAGAATGATTTAAGGATTAGGGAACTTTTTGTAGATAGTCGGGCTGAGGCTGCTGGTACTTTACCTGAGTATTTCTGATTCATTCAACTTTGTACTTCCACTACATCTCAGAGGGAAATATTATACTTTTTACTCCGCTACAGTTGTCTGGCAGCTTTAGTTACTTTGCACAATATCCTTTTTCAAACCTTTCCTAACTACCTAAACTGAACAACAGTGTATACAGTTGTTAAAATGAGCTCCACCTAAAACATCTGCAGCAGGAATAATGATACAAACTAATTTACATATCTCATATCCATATATAATAGTAAAACACTGACAAGGATCATGTTTCTGATACATTAGTTCTTTTATTAATATTGTTTGTAGTCCAATGACCTCATTTTCTGTCAGTTCAGTGAACGAGTGCACTGAAGTCAGGTTGAATGTCTGAGGTGAGATGTGAAGGACAGCTGACAGGTGATCGTCAGTGAGAGAGGATCTGGATTGTTGGAAAGAGAACCAACATCTTCTGAGCATGTTGCTTTTGCAGCTTAGCTAGCAAAGCTTCAGATGTCCGTGCCGCTCTGCATCAGTCAACACATCCCAGGTAGCCAAAATGACCTGGTCCAGTTCTGGCGTAAGCTCGGCATGCCGGAAAGGACCCAAGTGAGGGAAACGGGGATGCAATTAAGAGACTTGGGATGTAGGCTGCCCTTGGAGGAGCACTGCTCGCGCTCGCGCTCGCCTGTAGAGACTCGTCTGGACGGGAACGCGCAGCTTGGGGCAGAATCGATTCTGCCCCACGCTGAATCTATTTGAGGGCGCTGATTGGCTAAATTGTATGTCACACATTTATATCTTTAATCAGCAATTGGCTAAACTGCTTCATAGACCCGCCTCTTTTGGGCAAAAACGATTTTGCCCCCCTAGCTGCGCGTTCTGAGACGTGTCGTGCACACAGGCGGAGAGCACGAGCAGGAAAAGCATATATTTTGCGCAGATATCATATTTTACACATATTACTGGGTATATTCCATAGTTCAAAAACACAAATATTGACAATTTGTATAATTTATGATTATTATAATTATTATTAATATTTTTTTTTGTGTGGCTCAAGGTGGGGCCATGCCCCAATTGACCTCTATTGGCCAGCCGCCACTGTAAATGATAAAACTCATCAAACACTCAGGAATGATGTAAAACGTGTTTAGTCTCTCCAGCTCTCTCTGACTTTAATTGTTTTCATAATAAAAGTTATTGAGGGAAATATCAGATCATGAAAACACAAATCTTTCTAACAAATGAAGAAAGTTGTTTGTGGTCCTTTTGTTGTTCAGACTATAATGAACATTTATTTAAACCAGATGTTGAATCAGAAACCTAATCAAATATAAAGCTTGAGTTTATTCTGTGATCTGTCTTCACTCTGGCGTTAAACTCCAGTCAGTCAGTCAGTCCGATCGGCTGCAGCGTCCAATCACATGACTGATGAACAATGAGGGGGCGTGTCGGCCGTTAAAAGACTTCCTGGAAGTCTGTTCTCGTGGGTCCTCGGTCATGGCTCCTCCGAGGTCCCTCCTCCGTCCTCGATCCTCGCTCCTCCGAGCTACGTTAGAGCTTTGGGACGGCTGTCAATATGGTGGCGCAGAAACAACTTCCGGTTCAAGCGAGGATCGAGGAGCGAGGAAATGACAATTAAGAGACTTGAGAAGCACCCTAGGTCAGCTGAGACTTGCACACGCGGAGAGGACGTGCAGGAAAAGCATATATTTACCGCAGATATCATATTTTACACATATTACTGGGTGATTCCATATTTCAAAAACACAAATATTGACAATTTGTATAGTTTATTATTATTATTATTTATTTTATTTTATTTGTTGTGGCTGAAGGTGGGGCGGCGCCCTAGCGCCCTCTATTGACCAGCCGCCACTGGTGACGACTGAGGACATTGAAACAATTATATTGGTTGATGAATTTAGATTTCCTCAGTGTAGTTTGTATGCATGATTGCAAAGCTGTGATACATATCTTGGATACAATAAAGGAATCAAAAGGGAATACCTTCATATAATTAACAGTGATTGAGACTGGTGTGTTCACTGTTTAAAATTAACATTTAACATTTTTTAATTTTAAATGTTGTACCTAAATGTAATGATCTTTCCAAACGAATAAATGCACATTATATTAGACAGTCAAGTATGTTGTATTACTAAGCAATATAAAAGTCCATCTCCTTTTGCTACATCAAAATTAATCGAATCTGCAGTTGAAAAGGTCAGAAACTAATGGCGTAAACTGGCTCTTACTAGCCTTTGGGGAATGTATTTTTCTTGCCCTCAGGAGTCTTTCGATTCAACGTTTTCCGCTTTTGAATAAGACTTCATATCCCAGAGGTCACCGCATGTAGCACGTCGACTAACGGGACGCCTTAGCTCACTGTCTCTGGGAGTGCTGAGTCGAACATCCTCTCACCGTTAGAAACCGGCTGCTGTAGTTCACTGAATCGGAGACAAACCATTCCACTTCGAGTTGGGACGCTCTCACTTACTCCAAGGGGTGACCTTAACGTCAGGTTTTGGGCGGACACTTACGGAGACCAAGAACTGCGTAGCTGAAATCTCACACTAGTGAAAATCCAAGACCCACGATGGACCAGAGAGACACTGCCCCTGATTCATGGGAACAAGAGGACGATGTGGAGGCCACGATCGACGGACAACTTGATTCAGAATTCGCGTCCCTAAATGTGAACGCGAAACCGTTTGTGCCCAATGTGAACGCCGTCGAATTTGTACCCACTTTTGTTGTAAAAGCACATTCCGAAAATCTCGATTCTGTTGGTAAGTTCATAGTCACGTTGTGGAGCTACTTTAGCTAGCAGTTAGCAGTTGCTAACATGAGCGTGGGCTGGCTAGCACCGTACAGACACGCGTTCCTTGAAGCGCGACACACTGCTGGGGTGTTTGGTGTTAGTCATTTAGATGGTATGCCTGACACTGTAACTTTAACTATAACCCACCAACCGTGTTAATGCTACTCAGGCGTTCGACTGTAGAGTGGCCTCATAGCTTGTTCATAACTGTCTTAAGTCATCAACCCAGCCGGCATTAGCTAGCGCCGGTTAGCTGGTGTGGTTTCACAAGTGAGCGCCTGAGTCGCTCAGTGCTAAGTCAGTACCTTTGAGCTAAGTAACCAAACTGTTTATTCTGAACAGTAAATAGGGTCAAACACCCATGTTCTCGTTGTGAAACAGCCTAACTTCACCTGATGGTTAAAGCTAAGCTCGCCATTAAAAATCATTTCGTGGGAATGGAAGTGTTTGGTGTGACGTGGATGTTCTGACGCACTGCTGGTCAAGAGTGAGACACAACGTGTCCTACTGAAGACCTGGACGAGACTGAGTGATCACAGGCAGTCCTCATAGGCCAACGCTTTTATTTTACTGTCAGTGGTTTCAGAACCTTCTACTGTCGTCTCAAACACTACCCATGGACTATTTTACGGAATGAAAGTGTGTGCTCCAACATGTGGAGGTGCTTGACATAAAAACCTGTAGTCCTCCAAATGGAACAGGTTCTTGTTTTCCTCTGGCGTTGACTTGAGGTGGCTTCTGAAGGCACATTGAAACCTGTGTATGGAACGTAGGAAAATGTATTTAACACACTTTCCTCTTACTTTATGAATTCAGCCTGTAGCAGGAAGAGTAGGTCAGGCTGCTTTCAAATGAACTTAAAACATGAACCTAACCATTGTTTCTCTTTTAGTTGCTGTTGAAAAGATATCCACCATGGAGGTGTCAGAAAGTGCCGGTATGTATGGAGTCTGTTTGTGTGTCACACACATGCTGCTACTGCTCGCCTCATTGTCCTGACATGTGCAGGCCCACACTGAACGCATTGGAGTAACAAAGCCTTTAGTGACTCTTGCATCATGAGTTTCAGAGACCCAATTCCTACCTTCTGTAGTCTTTCAGCAGTATTGACTCTGAGCATCTACATCTGCCACACGGTGCCTTTTTGCAGATTAAAAACTGAGTTCAAAGTTTTTAACCACAAACTAACTGTAAAGTGAGTTTAGTTGTAGATAAGGATTGGTTAGTCTTTTGGTTTGTCTGGTTCTTGCTCTTTCACTGTGATATGGCCATATGTCAGTGGGAGATAATGCCACAAAATGTTCAGGAACATTTTAGAGAAGCATGAAGCGAATCCACCATTCAAAATCAGTTGAGCTGATTACATGTTCTTACGGTCTGTCATGATAACTACTTTAGATCAACGATGTATCGTCAGAGAAATATATTGTGACGGTGGCTAAGTGGAGAGCAGGGCCGTCCTTCAATCAGAGGATCGATGGTTCGATCCCCGGCTCCGCTAGTTGCATGTCGGTGTCCTTGATCAAGACACTCAACCCCCAAAAAAAGCTCCCGTAGCTGTGCCTACGGTGTGATAGAATCTAAATTGTAAGTCACTTTGGATAAAAGCGTCTGCTAAATGACTGTAATGTCATTCATTCATTGACCAAAAATAAATATATCTATCCATCTATCCAAGTACAGCTTCTCAGAGCAATGCACTTTTAATTCTTAAGAATATTCAGACATTCGAATTAGAATGTGAAAAAAGTCAAATATCTTATGTAAAGGAATCATAAATGTGTTTACACATGACAACCACAATGGTTGGGCCACTTTCTCTTGGTCATACAGCTTGTTGGCTGTGCACATATTAGACAGGTTTCTGTAATAGACATTGAAAATGAATAGTTACGGGCAAATACAGTCATGTAGCTAAATATTTCCATAACTACTGGAAATCTACACAAAGTATCTAATGCAAGGATTTCTCTCTAAATTTCACAACACTAGAGCAGGGGTGTCAAACATGCGGGCCGGATCCGGCCCGCCACGTCATTTTATGTGGCCCGCGAATCCGTCAGATTAAAATATATATATATATATATATATATATATATATATATATATATATATATATATATATATATATATATTATAATAATAATAATAATAATTTAAAGTTAGACTTGATAATAAAAATATCCCCATAGTCGAAATTATGAGATAGAAAGTCGAAGTTATGAGATACTTAAACACAGTCACAGAAGCAGCTCTTTGGCTGGTTACTGTACACTTGACATGGAAATGTATTGTGAGTACATTGAAGACTACTTTATACGTGGCTTTAAAACACATGAAATACTTCACGTGGGATTGTGCAAACGCACCCTTGAAAGGATTTTAAGCATTGAACAAAGTTATTGTAATAACTTGTGTTTGATATTTGTCTTTGCTATTTTCTTTAATAGTTTGATCTTTGATAGAGTAATGTGGGTTTCTTAACCCTAAATTAAAAGGATTTAAGTTATAATCACAGAAATGTGCTTACATATATTTTTACTTTTATATAACTGCATGTACAATATTTTTACACTTTAATAATCAAATGCAGAGACAGTTATTTACCAATATGTTAGGAGTAGTTACATTTACACAGTCTTACATTTACAACCGGCCCTTTGAGGGAAACCGTGATGCTGATGTGGCCCAGAGTGAAGATGAGTTTGAGACCCCTGCCCTAGAGAGAATGCAAGATTAAGGTACTTCCGCTTTGGCTTCACCTTTCAGCCGCCTGTCTGTACATCATGATCTTGTGTAGTGCATTTATTACGTATAACCCAAATCTTCGCTGACCCAGAAGTGTAAAACATGCTAGAAAGCTCCAGCAGAGACTGGTATGTCTGAAGGTTTGGGTGAAGCAGGTGTAGGTTATTTGCAGCAATTGGAGGCTCGAGATTGTTCTCATTGGATGATGTTCAACATGTGAAAGTTCCTACACCATGTCATCATCATCAGTCAGTCTGGTTTTCTCCTGATTGGCCAGCAGACAGAGCTGAACACGATATCTTCTTTTTTCATTGAAAGCTTTGATTTGGTTTTTGAATGAAGCCCAAACAGTTTTTGATGGTAGTGACAATGTTGTTTTTTTAAAATGCTAAACATCAACAAATTTGATGTGGAAAAGAATATTTTGTTATTGTGAATTATTTTTTAGGGTAACAAAAGGCACGTTAAGGTACTAACGGTATCAACGATGCCAAACCATGACTAATCTTAGACCACAGTCCTCACATAGTACACCACACAGGCGACTGGAGCGGACACAGGGAATCATTGGTTATTGAAAAATGTGATTTAACAATTTCAAATGGCTCTTATAATCTACACAATGGTTAACCACATAGATTAATTTTGACTGAGTGTGAGTGACATACTTAAGTTTTTTGTGAACTTCACCACAATGGTTGGATGTGTATGAATGTTATGGTCCTGGTGGACAGGTGGTACATGGTAGCCCTGTCATCAGTGTATGAATGGGTGAATGATGACATGTCGTGTTAAAGAGCTTTGAGTGGTCAGAAGACTAGAATAGAGAGAAACAAGTACAGTCCATTTACACTACGTGCCATAATCCATGTTGTGGACACACCTTTAACAGGCCAGCATCCGCTCTTCATGTGAAGCATTCTCACTAACTGAACTGCTTGTCCTCTTTCTGTAGTCTTCGATCGTAAGTCTCCAGCCAAACATACAGAAAAGCAAACTTATGATCTGATCAAAACATTTTTCATGTACTGTAGATGCAGCTTGTATAGCTTGAATAAGTTGTGCACACATTCAGCTAATAGATTCTAAAATGTAGAAGTGCAACAGTAATCTGATATCATCGATGGAGAGTGAAAACATTGATGCATGTATTTAAAAATTCCAATGGCACTTTTGTGTCCTCCTTCCTACTGCGGTAAATACAGTTGTCAATTGTCAAATCATTTTTTAGTTGCTCACTGAATTTCTACTAATATAACCTGACTGTGTTAAATAGGCATATAATATCCTGGCACGACAGTAAGGGTTGCCATTGGCAGCCAGTTAGAGAATTTGGCAACCAATTCTTGAGGTTTGGTTTCCGTCAGTGGCAAGCACTCTTTAACATAAAGGTACAGCAAAATGTGCACCTCAAAATACATCGATTTCAAATAATCGTATTAGTGATATTTAAATATTGCGCTTACAGTCAGAAGCTGACAACACTGCACATGCGTCAATTGTTGTGCGCACAGTCATCTCTTTTAAAGATGATGGAAAACCACATTCAGTTGTTTGGCTGTGGGGGGAACGTTTGACTAACCCGTCAGCGTCACAATTATTAAGCTGACATATAACTGAAGTATCTTAAAACCTCTTTAGCTCGACGCCCCCAAATTTGGGGGCTCTCGGGCTCAGAACCCCTCAAACTCAAATGCGGAAAATAGCCTGATTATTAGCCAGTAGTGTGGACGTGGCCAGTTTTTTTTTTCGGATGAAACAGCAACGTATGGGCAACACCATCAAATAAGTCACTTCTTACACATTCCAAACACAACTATAGGCTACTCATATAAGCATATATAAATCGTGGCATAAAAGCATGAAATCCTGGCCAGAAATCGCCGTTATGAGTACCGCAAATCAATGTTTGTACCCTGATGCTAGCGGCTACCAAGCCATGCAATGCATTTATTAGCATTAGCACACGTGGCCAAACACGTAACTAACTTCGGTTTTCCGATCCGTGTGAACACTGGACAGCTGTGTGTGATCAAACGTACCTTCGTGCTGCCCTCCGCCGAAAAAAATCGTAGGTATGTGGCCAAGTTTTATGAAAAATGAGGACAATAACGTCGCAGATTTTCCGTTTCAAAGCTGGAGTCATTGTTGCCAACTGCATACTGTTTACTTCCGACCTGTTTCCAGAATAAGAGCGGTCAAGCCAGCTTGGGCGAGTGGTCAGACTTCCTGCGAGCTGAAATTTACGCCCGGGTACACGCGTCACTTCTGGCAACTTTGTTGGTTGAAACTTTTGTCGATCAACACCAAATTCGACAGAGGCCTTCCTGAGACTCTGACGCGTCGAAGGAGGGCTTATTTACTGAAATCGACCGAGGATAGGCTGAGATCCAGCCACATACACACACATGAACTGAGAAAATCCTATAGATGACAGCCAAAAACAGGCTCTGATGATGTTATGAATCTCAAAATGATTCCTAACATCTGTATTTGGATGTATTGAATAATATGAGTGATAAAAAAAGTGAAATATATAGTTATATAGTATATAAAAGTACAATGTAAGAGCTGCAACAGCTGGTTCGAAAATGATGACCTCGCTTGACCGCTCTCTACTAAAGCCTCTTATTCTTCACTTTATTCCACTTTAACCTTTATTCAATAACTACTGATCAGTTGTGCTATGATTTGGGAAAGTTTTAGGGAGCTGTCTGCATTATTTCAATAACCTTTTATCAATGAAAGTGCTTTTTTTCCAGGCGAGCCTGATTATTTTCAATTTGAGCTGTGTAATGTCTTCATTTACTATATTAACCAGCAACATATACACAATATTACCTATCTAAACAATCTCACACGTGTTGTGATCTGATTATATCAAAAAAAATTATTAAAATCGACCTTGTAGTTACAGAACTATGGTCAGTTTTGTAGGGCTATGCCATTTTCGAGCAGAGACCTACAAATTAATCCGAGATTAAGAGGTTTAATCACGGGCCACCATACGTTGAGATCCAGCAACCAAAAGCTGATGCCTGGTTGCCAACCTGGCATCAGCTTTCAAAGTTAGTGTTAAGCCCTGCTTATCCTCTCATACCGTTACAGGCTCCTGGAGCAGGTTGCACCAACTGGTCTTAACTAAGCCTGGTCTTTGGAACAGACTTAAAGTAGGTTGCACCAACCAAACCCAGTCTTAACTTGGCCCGGTCTTAGCGATGCACGCTCGTGTGAATACCCATGCAGCTATGCCTATTACCTTGTGTTTCCCAGGATTGAATAGGTGACACTTCCTGGACTCAGTTTGATCAGAACACATGTCTGCCTTCTGTTTACTGCAGTGCAGAATCACATCTTCATCAGAAAGTTGCCTTGTAGGGCTAGACTTACTGGTGTTGTGTCTCTGTGCACAATACTTAACTGAAGGAGGAGCCTGCTCTACCACTGTGGTGGCTTCTTCTCCCTGTTGATGCTGCTCCATGTTTAAACTCATGGCATGATGGCTACCGCTGCTCATGCTGTCTGCTTTCCATGTAATGGCTATGTGAAGGCTAACAGATGCATGGAGCTAACTTACTGCTCCCACAACGCATTTTGTGCATCATAAGATAGACCCAACTACTCAATGACCACTTTCGTTGCTAACTGTTTTATGTCTTTTAATGGATGAGTTGTTGAAACTTACCTTATTTTCCGCACTATAAAGCGCACCGGATTATAAGGCGCACCTTCAATGAATGGCCTATTTTAGAACTGTTTTTATATATAGGGCGCACCGGATTATAAGGCGCATAGAATAGAATAGCGTCGTAAGCGTGTCTCTTGAAAGGTGCCATTTTGGGGTCTTTATACACACAAGTGGTGTTGGACTAGGAGTAAGCACAGTACCGGTGTTTACCGCGGTGCGGCTTTGTAGTTTACCAGTCGTACTGAAACATTTTGACAGAGCGCCGTGTACAACCAGTATGGATCAACCAATTAACCAATTGATCCATATATAAGGCGCTCCGGATTACAAGGCGCACTGTCATTTTTTGAGAAAATTAAAGGCTTTTAAGTGCGCCTTATAGTGCGGAAAATACGGTACATGTATTATTACATGTATAACAGTTATTCAAACATTAGCTGATGTTTTGATGTACTTATAATAATGGAAGAAATAAAATATTTGGATGAGGTCCCAACAAGCCCGAAGCCTACGAACACATCCACTGGCCCCATCGTTCACAGTAGAAGAAGTGCAGATTGTAGCCTTAACCTTTTCTCGATGGGAAAGTTTCTATCGGCATTGTGTCACTGCAGCACATACTGTTGCTGTTCTCTTCTGACACGTTTGTCAATGTACTCTCATTTTACATGGCTCTTTTACTTCATCTGAACATCTTGGTTTCATAGTAAACTCTAAAGATCCAGTAATCATTTTAGTAATCCACAGACCGCCCAGGCCTAACTGTTTTTATCCAAGAATTTGCAGAGCTACTCTTCCATTTTACCTCAAAGTATGACAAAATGCTTATTTTAGGTGATTTTAACATGCATGTCTGCTGCCCTTCACAGACTTTTGTCACTGATTGAGTGGAAACCCTGGAATCTTTTAACCTCACTCAGGCTATACAGCACCCCCCCCCCCCCCCCCCCCCCACTCAAAGGGTCACACCCTGGACCTGGTTATTACTATTACTATTATTATCTAGTTCTTTAGTGGTCTCAACCCTGACAACCTTGAGACTAAGGATATCTGTGTTTGATCACAAAGCGCTTTTATTCAATGTGGTTTTATTCACACCTGTCAGACTGTCCCGGACTCAGTTGACCCCTGAGAGACAAAAGGTCGAGTAGAACACCCAGCCAGTTCATGAATCCACAGCATTTAAAGAGACTGTAGGAGAAAGGAACCATGTATTTTATAAGGGATGCAATGAGGACTTATCAAACGGCAGTTAAAGGTGCCACAACTTCCTTCTTCTCCAACTTAATTTTAGCAAATCACTCAAATCCGAGAAATTTATTTTAGATAATCGACTCTGTGGTCCCACATTCTACTGATGCCTCACAAGAGATGAGTGAGTAGTTTTTAAACTTTTTTACAAACGGAGTCGAGGACGTCAGGCAACAAATGACCCCCCCCCCTCCCAGACCGTGTTTTACATGTCAGGAGGGATATTCCTAGTTATTTTAATAACTTGTATCAGTCCTTTTTAGCTGAAATCATATCCCGTATGAAATCAACAAGGTGCAGTCTTTTATACCAACTACATTTCTTAAAGAGGTTGTTGATACAGTTGGGCCCAGTATTGTATTGATTATTAATAGCTCAATAGCAACAGGAACTGTTCCAACTACTTTTAAACATGCTGTGGTCCACCCTCTTTTAAAGAAACCTAATCTTGATCTCTCTGTTCTTAGCAATTTTAGACCCATTTCTAAACTTCCATTTTTATCAAAAGTGGTTTCATCCCAGCTTTTAGCTTTTATGTGTCTTAATAATGTCTTGGAGAAGTTTCAGTCAGGGTTCAGAGCTTGAGACCTGATGATCCAAGAAGCCTAGCTGCTATTTTAGACTGTCTTAATGAGACACATTTTCTTCAACCAATAACTCAAAATCATATTTAGTCCCTTAAACCAGTCAATCAGTCCCATTAAAAGTGCCCTTGGCCCCCTGCTCATTAACATAAAGTCCACTGTCAGAAATACTTCACAGCAGCCGTAGATGAATAAGGACCCTTCTCCTTTATTCCTCAGGTTTATGTGGGACTAGTGGCAGTTTTTACTGATTGACACAGAAAACCCCATGTTTATTAGGAGCTTCTTTGCTTCTTGTCTTTTCTTTTGTTCAGACACTGATCACAGCAGTTTACAGTAAACAAGGTCTCTTGTGATAAAAACAAATATGCTGCTGATTATTGATCTGCAGCTCAGTGGTGGTTAATGAGCTCTGTCTGTATTTCACCCTGAATGATGTGGACTGTGTTGGTGGCTGTGCAGCTCCAGTGGAAAACGGCGACTCAGAGATTACCACAGAGGAGCCGTGGGACCAGAAAGAGGTCGAGGAGGAGCCAGGAGGCGGGTCTTATGGGGACCGGGGACCATCGGTGGCAGCAACTACGGAGGAGACGACTCCGGAGACGATGGAGGAGGAAGAGGAAACGCCAGCGCCCAAGGTGCCACCTACGCAGCCAGATGCCCCCAAGAAGGAACACATCAATGTGGTGTTCATCGGGCACGTAGGTCAGTGATAACACCTGTCTTTGTGTCTATTGCCATTCATTGAATGATCACATTAACAGGAGGGTCGGCAGATTACCAATTCATAGTTTCTTTATAAGAACTATAATTGACAGCGAGGCTCCAGCCAGACTAAACATTTTTCCTAAAACCCTCACCAGAAAGAATTTCAACCGTCCCGAAGTTTGCGTAAACCGTCATAAATTTTAAATGTTAGACTTTTACCTCATCTATAGTAGTTACAAAAGCACAGTCAATTCAAATGTATTTTTATTTAAATATTGCTTTGATTTAAATAAATCTTGGCGCGTGCGTCAGTGACGTTACGGCGGCGGCACACGTGTGCAAATATCAAACTGAATATCAAAAGCAGCTGGTTTGGATCGGCAGCCTATTTATCGGTGCAACTCTCTATAGAAATGGCTCTCAAGAGAAAGGTGGGGGTATCAATGATGTGACAGTCAGGTCCAGCTCTTATTCCAGCTGCGTGTCCCGTCTGTTAGTGTCACCACTCCACCTGTACTCTGTCATCAGTCATTATGGCCTGTTAGCACTCAAAAGACTTAAAGCCAAACGGTTCAGAACGTCTCTTCTCATGTGGTCGCACAGCATAAAGTTCAACAAAGCGTTGCTGAAGGTGACGTGGTCTGAGGCAGCTCTGAAGCTAGCCAATGACGGCGGTCAAAAACTTTGTTACTCAATTTTAGCTTGTCTTTTGGTAAAATATGAATATAATGATGCATGGCAATATCTAACTATATGGAAAGTGAATACCAACTTTGACCCTGCGGTGTTCCGTTATTTAAAACCTCTGGGTTTTGGACATTCGAGGTTCCCTCCCGACAGCGACGCAATGTAATACACCGTTTGTCTGATCTAAACCCGGTCTGCGTTCTTCTCTAGATGCTGGCAAGTCCACTATTGGGGGACAAATCATGTGAGTAACAGTCTCCCTTTTAATGGTTCACCGCCTTTCCTTGTAATAAGTGAAATGACATTCACCACATCAGGCTTTGACTTGTTTCCATCCTCTTTAACAGGTATCTAACAGGCATGGTAGACAAAAGAACCTTAGAGAAGTACGAGAGAGAAGCCAAGGAGAAGAACCGGGAAACCTGGTGAGTGAAAGCTCTGTTACTCAATCTAGAGCATGGAAAGATGCTCTATGCTGACTGAACTAAAATGGATATAGTTGTGAGGTTTGACTCTTAATTTTCATTTGTATTGAGTTAATATGGTCAGGAACCATGTGTGGCTGTTTAATCAGCTGGTCCAATATTAGCTGAGATCATCAGCGTAGATTTGATAGATACATCTGTATTAGTGTCTCAGATTTCATTGTGTCCAATATGAATTGTCTGTCTCCCAGGTATCTGTCTTGGGCGTTAGACACTAACCAAGAGGAGAGGGACAAAGGCAAGACGGTTGAGGTGGGCCGAGCCTACTTTGAGACAGAGAAAAAGCACTTTACCATCTTAGACGCTCCAGGCCACAAAAGCTTCGTGCCCAACATGATCGGGGGTGCATCACAGGCGGACTTGGCTGTTCTGGTGAGTTCAGAGAATGAAAGTGGAACATCAGATCAGAGCTTCATTAGTAGGCTTTGTGTAGCCAGTAGTCTTAGAAAGCAAAGAGGTCCAGCAATTACAATCAGCTAGGGTTGAATTTACTGAATGTCAGTTCTTTCGGTACATTTGAAGCTTGTATATTGAGGTTTTGGAGTGATGCTTTGAATGTCTGTCAACATGTATTATAACATAATAACACAAAATCCTGAATTTGAATTGTGATTCATCAGATTAAAGTTTTATTTTAAGTAAATCAACTGTCTGGAGTGAATATGAGTGCAGGCCTCCCTTTGTGCCGAGCTGGAGAGTTAACTGTTTTTACCGCAAAGAAAAGATAAACTGCAACAAGTATAGATTGAAGCAGAATATTTTGTTTGATAAAAACATTTTTTGAAATGATTAAATCTATCAATGACTTTTGAACTTGACAATGCTCTGACCTGTATCTGTTGCTGTGCAGAAATGTTGCCTTTGAATAGAAAAACCAAAGTGCAGCATTTGACTGTTTATTTAGAATTTGATTGTCAACGTTATGAACGAAGCTTCAAACTATTCGGTACAGACTCGCATTACCCAACCTTGGAGACGAAGGCACATGAAAGCATTAAAAGGGAACATTCACTGTCAATAAGTGAAACGGCAACATAAAGTAAACCCCTGCTCCATCAGGGTTCCCATTGAAAACACACTGATAGCTGTTCAACCAAATGGCCACAAACAAGTTTCTTTTTGTAATCTGTAACATCTTTATATGTTAAGAGACTTTTGTGACATTAGTTGGCTACAGCAAGGATTCACTCTTGTGTTTTTGTAGCACTTGTAGACAAAACCACTGACTGACTGAATGTGTTGACTCTCAGGTGATCTCTGCCAGGAAAGGAGAGTTTGAAACTGGTTTTGAAAAGGGTGGACAGACGCGAGAGCACGCCATGTTGGCCAAAACAGCTGGCGTCAAGCATCTGATAGTTCTGGTGAATAAGATGGACGACCCGACAGTCAACTGGAGCCTGGAGAGGTGGGTAGATCCACTGATCGACCGGAGCAGAAGCACTCTAAACTCACACTGAGCAGCAGCTCCTCAGTCACATTTGTAGAATATCAATAAGTAAATTAAAACCGATGTGACTGTGCTCAAACTGAATTACAAATCAATTTGCATGTCCTCGCTGAAACCTTGTATGTCCAAAACCCTGTGTTTTTAGTAGACTTTAAAGTTGGTTTGTTTTTATATCTGGTCAGATATGTGCATGTGTCATGGCAGTGTTTTATTGGCCTGCTTACATTGAGGTGCTCTAATATTTAGTCTCCTTTATGTATGTAAGTGCCATAGGATGTTAACCCAGATACCGAGGACTCGGTACATGTCCTCTACACACACACACACACACCATATATTTGAAGTCCTTCTTGCTCCCTCCTGTTGTTGAACCCTCAGGTATGAAGAGTGTAAGGAGAAACTAGTGCCATTTTTGAAGAAAGTGGGCTTCAACCCGAAGAAAGACATTTACTTCATGCCGTGCTCCGGACTGACCGGATCCAACCTGAAGGAGCCCACTGACCTGTGCTCCTGGTACACGTACGTCCTCCAGCTTCCTCTCGTCATGCTGACTGTGTCCCCTGTTCATCCATGTCTACTAACTGCTGTCCTATTCCATGTCATTTCAGAGGGTTACCATTCATTTCACACTTGGACAGTTTGCCACATTTCAAGAGATCAAGTGATGGCCCCGTCAGATTGCCCATCGTAGACAAATACAAGGTACGAATAGCTTGATTCGTGCCTTTACAAGGAAGCCCATGAAAGGTTGTTGGTTTCAGACAGATGCCACCAAGCATTGGCGAACACATTTCAACTTTCTGTAGGTGCAATGTGGACGTCTGCATCCCAAAAGTGGAGACATTGGTAAAACACTGGTGTTCAGAAAGGGTTCAGAATGTTGATTGTATTTTATACATAACATACAAAACCACACTTGACATTGAACATAAAAGGGCTCACCTAAACAGAATACACTTTGAATATGTTGCAATGAAGGCACGTTCTGCTGTCGTCCTCTGATCCGTCTGACATTTAATAATTACAAAACCAATTTGCACAAGCTGTACACTGTTATTTTTGAATCTGTTGCTGGTGGTTTGAAGTTGCTGGTGCATGATTTAACAAGTCTGCTGATTAAGGGAACGCTCTGTGTATTTCACGGTATACCGTAGTGTCTGGTGTCATTGTTTGAACCTGCAGGCAAACCTATACCACTTTTATTAGTACACAGATTAAACATGTGAAGTTTCTGCATTTACTGCCCTGGTTGTTGAAGCTTGACTGAGTTTATTGATCCCTCTACTGTTGAGGGAGTATATATGTAATGTGCACATGGACAGTGCTATTATCCAACATTTGCTCATCATATCTAAGTTTGTACAAAGTCTTCTTTGTGAACTGACACAACAGAATCTTTAATGGAGTGAAGTAAACACGTGGTTCTCTATCGATCTGTCTCCTCAGGACATGGGCACTGTGATTCTGGGCAAACTGGAGTCGGGCTCCATCAGTAAAGCACAGCAGCTGGTCATGATGCCAAACCGGGTAAGATATCCCACAAGCCCTTTCTTCCATCAGCTGGAACCAAGAAGTTGAAAGACGAGAAAGCAAAAAAAAACTATAGAACTATTTTTTAGTTTTAGATTTTCTAAATGGTGTCAGTGCAAACATCCAAATGCCTTCCACTGACTTTCACTCAAACATATTTACTATATAGAACTTGCATCGTTTGTGTCATCAAAGAGTAACTAAACTCCCGAGTGTTGGCTGAAGAGCCTCTAGAAGGTGATGCCGAGTCGCAGCTATCGTCTGTTACCATGTAGCATTCTAATCCCAGTACAAGCCTTTCTCTGTGACATCACACCGTCAGACACGGCCCTTTGTCACCTGGCTCCAGATCAGCCAATAGCACAATTCATTCGCAATAGCTAAGTTTGAACCATACATTTATAATACAATATGTAGAATTAAATCCATCCACAACACTACTAAATACCAATTACCATGGTTTTCAGCTGAAACCAGTGGTTTGGGGGGTTTAGTCCCGAATTCTTCATGTTCCTCATGGATGAAGTATTGAAGGGATATAATGTGTTAAACTGAACCGATCTTTGCGTAAATGTAATTACTGACTATTGTCAACTAGGTATCTTCAACTTAGTCCTACACATCAAGTTTGCCCTAGTTCTTAAACGGCACAAGCAAACACAATCTCAGTCATTCTTTGTCTTCTCCTTGTCCCCTCCATGTTTGTCTACCTGTCCTCATGCAGCATGTGGTGGAGCTGTTGAGTCTCCTGTCAGATGATGTGGAGACAGACGATGCCGGGCCGGGGGAAAACCTCAAGCTGCGGCTGAAGGGCATCGAGGAGGAGGAGATCCTGCCAGGCTTCATCCTGTGTAATGCTGAGAACCTCTGCCACTCAGGGCGCACGTTCGACGCCCAGGTCAGTGTCACTCAGCGGCTCCCAGTCCCACAGCCCCAGTTTACTGTCGCTCAGCAATGTAAGACCTGGGTTCACTTCCCAGCAGCACAGCACTGCACCCGGTCCAGCCAGGTATTCCAACCATCACATGTGACCGTGTTAATGGGCGGGGAGCCACTAAGGGATCTGTTCCCGATTGGAGGACTAGAGCGTGCAGCTGGTGTGGTGGTCCATCCCTCCCCGTTACCACTGTCTGGATACCTTTGAGCAAACTGCACCAGTGGAACCAGAGCAGTGGGAGTGTTCATTAAAGTGACAACATGTCTGTTTTTGTATGCACCTGCTCATAACCACTGAAACTCTTACTCACAGATCGTCATCATCGAACACAAATCCATCATCTGTCCAGGTTACAACGCAGTCCTTCACATTCACACCTGCATTGAAGAAGTGCAACTTACAGTAAGATCTAATGCTAACTTAACTGTTACCATGAGGCCGCTGCAGAAAGACACAGTCTTGTTTTCGAGGTGGACTTGTGACATCTGAGCAGTTGGCTGATTGTATCATAGCTGTGTATGTGCTGATATTCTGTTACTTCTGTCTGCAGGCCTTAATCTGTCTGGTAGACAAGAAGACCGGAGACAAGAGTAAGACACGGCCACGGTTCGTCAAACAGGACCAGGTCTGCATCGCCCGTCTGCGCACGGCAGGAACCATTTGCCTCGAGACCTTTAAAGACTTTCCTCAGATGGGACGGTTCACCTTACGGGATGAAGGTACATTTGATTGTCAATTTATTGATGAATTATGTTTTTGATTAAACATTTAGTCTATAAATGCTGAAAGAAAGAAAGTGGTGAGAAAATACGTGTTACAATTTCCCAGAGCCCAGTGTGAGGTCTCCAAATATGTTGTTGGACCAGTAGCCCTGAACCCCAAAGACATTCAGTGTATAGTGATGAAACTTTGTTTGCACGATAAATGACTTCAAATATCAAGAAATCATAATTGCTCCAAACACATTTTATGTCCATAAATTGAGCAATTGTTCTAGCTCTACTGCTAACTGTAATAATTATTCTATTGCTGTCATTAGAAAATCTTCTTAATGTGATTAATACTGGTCTCTATAACTGGACCTATATGGGGTCAGATCAGTCTCACAGAAGGATTCATAAATGTATTTTGTGATTTATATATGTGACTTTCTCCACAAAAATGTTTCAATGCACACAAAAATAGTTATTATATCTCAATTTAAGCAATCCACACACAAAATTTATATATTTCTGATGCTCACACAAATATGTCTTGTTTTTAAATAAATGTAAAATAAATCCACCAGTAAATGTATTTGAACTTTTCATCAAAAACACATTTGGATGTTACTTTTATACACAAACTGTTTAACCCAGTGGCGGGCCGTGTGTTTTATACCTGGGCCTTCAGTGCTGTCCTACTACATCATGCTGTATGCAGGTTATTAGGAGGTGGTTCAACGAACCACCTCCTAATAACCTCATTAGGACGCCAGCATGACTGGATGCTGCGTCATTAACACACGATGCATAAAGTCAAAATCAATGTAATTAACACAATGACAAGAACCAGTCACACATATTTATATGACAACAAAGCAGGTAGAATAACATAAAACCCAAATAACACCATTCAACAGGCTTCTGCACATTCCAGCAACACTGCAGCGCTTAAACACGTATTCCACCACACACTCAAGAGCACCATTCAAATATTATTCACATCAGAGTGAACAATATTCACCATATCATAAAAACGACACCATAGACAAATGAAGACAGTAGTAACGCTACTTAGATGTAAAAACAAAGCACTTCACTTATCAAAGCTGCTGTTCACTTAAAGACAAAGTCCATCCTCCTTTCTTTGTTAACAAAGAGTTTAATGACGCGGTTGCGGTTCAGTTCCAGTTAGAACTCCTTCTCTATTCATGGTGAAGACAGTCGAGCCTCCCCAGTTGTATTTCTTGAATACGTTTTAATGCGTTTGAGGGCTGAAAATGTCCGCTCCACAGAGGCAGCAGATATTGGGATTGTCACCGCCAAACATGCCAAAGCGCTAAAAATGTAATGTCACGTAAAAACGTCTTGCATATCTTTAAACTTTAACTCTTTCTACTACAAAGTTCTGCTAGCTAGTTTCACAACAGTCACGTGATGCAGCTGACCAATCAAGCGGCACGTTAAGGCTGACGTACTTGTAGGCCACCTCGGTAGCTCTGACACATCAAAGAATACGCCCAACATGTCAAACTAAAGATCTGATTGGTTGAAGACTATGACAATCAACAATATCGTCCTCATTCACTTAAACTGCAAAAGGATTCACTTGTGATTCTGAAGGGCAGATTTCTTTACCTAGAGACAGCGTAGGGGTGAAATCTGATTGGATAAAAGCTCTACTTAAAACAAGCTTCCAGCGCAACTGAGGAAGACAGTAGCCATCTCCTGATGTCGATTCACAAATGATTTTTTTCAACAAGGAATTATTTGTAGCCAATCAGATGCCTCTATTGTCAACTGATCACATGAGTGTGCCCCCATGAGGGAATACTCTTACGTCCACACAGGGTGGAAACCTGGGAACATGGTGGAAAGGAATCAGACGGCCCAAAACACTCTAAAGAGATACAGAGGAGAGACCATCATCTGGCAAACAAACTGATAACGCTAGCTCAGCTAATGTTAGCTAACACTAGCCAACATGCGCCGACACTGTGGAGACGCACTACTCTCAGCTGTCATATTACTAATATATAAAAGTAATGCAGGCTGCTCATGTCTTCTCTGAGTAACATCTATACTGCAAACCAAGGCATTGGTTCCTTATGACAACTTTAAGGAAGCAACTTAGCTACCTGACAACTTAACTGGATTGGTTGAAAATGGAGAAGACATCTGATTGGCTACAAATAATTCCCTGTTGAAAATAATGAATTTGTGAATGGATGTCGGTTCACACAAGCAGTTTGTAAATGTAGGGTCAACAGTTTGTATATGAATGTAACATCCAATTCCTTAAAATACATATACCTGTGGATTTATTTTACATTTACTTAGAATAAGAAATAATTGTGTACATCAGGAATATGTATGTGTATGTATGTATGTATGTATGTATGTGTATGTATGTATATATGTGTATGTATGCATGTATATATGTATGTGTGTATATATATATATGGATGTGTGTATATATGTACAGTGGGGCAAAAAAGTATTTAGTCAGCCACCAATTGTGCAAGTTCTCCCACTTAAAAAGATGAGAGATGCCTGTAATTTTCATCATAGGTATACCTCAACTATGAGAGACAGAATGGGGGGAAAGAATCCAGGAAATCACATTGTAGGAGTTTTAATGAATTAATTGGTAAATTCCTCGGTAAAATAAGTATTTGGTCACCTACAAACAAGCAAGATTTCTGGCTCTCACAGACCTGTAACTTCTTCTTTAAGAGGCTCCTCTGTCCTCCACTCGTTACCTGTATTAATGGCACCTGTTTGAACTCGTTATCAGTATAAAAGACACCTGTCCACAACCTCAAACAGTCACACTACTCCACTATGGCCAAGACCAAAGAGCTGTCAAAGGACACCAGAAACAAAATTGTAGACCTGCACCAGGTTGGGAAGACTGAATCTGCAATAGGTAAGCAGCTTGGTGTGAAGAAATCATGTGGGATTATTCTGTGGGAGCAATTATTAGAAAATGGAAGACATACAAGACCACTGATAGTCTCCCTTGATCTGGGGCTCCACGCAAGATCTCACCCCGTGGGGTCAAAATGATCACAAGAACGGTGAACAAAAATCCCAGAACCACACGGGGGGACCTAGTGAATGACCTGCAGAGAGCTGGGACCAAAGTAACAAAGGCTACCATCAGTAACACACTACGCCGCCAGGGACTCAAATCCTGCAGTGCCAGACGTGTCCAGGCCCGTCTGAAGTTTGCTAGAGAGCATTTGGATGATCCAGAAGAGGATTGGGAGAATGTCATATGGTCAGATGAAACCAAAATAGAACTTTTTGGTAAAAACTCAACTCGTCGTGTTTGGAGGAGAAAGAATGCCGAGTTGCATCCAAAGAACACCATACCTACTGTGAAGCATGGGGGTGGAAACATCATGCTTTGGGGCTGTTCTGCAAGGGGACCAGGACGACTGATCCGTGTAAAGGAAAGAATGAATGGGGCCATGTATCGTGAGATTTTGAGTGGAAACCTCCTTCCATCAGCAAGGGCATTGAAGATGAAACGTGGCTGGGTCTTTCAGCATGACAATGATCCCAAACACACCGCCCGGGCAACGAAGGAGTGGCTTCGTAAGAAGCATTTCAAGGTCCTGGAGTGGCCTAGCCAGTCTCCAGATCTCAACCCCATAGAAAATCTGTGGAGGGAGTTGAAAGTCCGTGTTGCCCAGCGACAGCCCCAAAACATCACTGCTCTTGAGGAGATCTGCATGGAGGAATGGGCCAAAATACCAGCACCAGTGTGTGAAAAGCTTGTGAAGACTTACAGAAAATGTTTGACCTCTGTCATTGCCAACAAAGGGTATATAACAAAGTATTGAGATGAACTTTTGTTATTGACCAAATACTTATTTGCCACCATAATTTGCAAATAACTTCTTTAAAAATCAGACAATGTGATTTTCTGGATTTTTGTTTTCTCATTTTGTCTCTCATAGTTGAGGTATACCTATGATGAAAAGTGTGTGTGTGTGTGTGTGTGTGTGTGTGTGTGTGTGTGTGTGTGTGTGTGTGTGTGTGTGTGTGTGTGTGTGTGTGTGTGTGTGTGTGTGTGTGTGTGTGTGTGTGTGTGTGTGTGTGTGTGTGTGTGTGTGTGTGTGTGTGTGTGTGTGTGTGTGTGTGTGTGTGTGTGTGTGTGTGTGTGTGTGTGTGTGTGTGTGTGTGTGTGTGTGTGTGTGTGTGAGAACTATTTTTGTGGGTAATATATAGAACTATTTTTATAAATTTTTTTGGAGGGGGGGGTTATGTTTGCATTCATTAATATTGAGACTAATCTGACTCCATAGAAGCGACTCCCGACAGACATGAACCCAATATAGAATAGCACAGTATTGATCATGGGGGCCAGACGAGACAGAATAGATTAATTACATTGGATTTGTTTTATTCACAGGATGCTCAATAATCATAATGTAAATATTCTATGGATACAAATCTTGTCAAAGACAACTGCTGGCTCTATAACACAGAGAGGGAGTAGGCTCTGTGAACATTTGATCACTTATTGTATTGTAAGTCATTCCATCACAAAACTATTACATTTGTTGCTGGTTAAAGTTAAGCCATGTAGTTATCATAGCAGTACTCTCCCATCAGAAACATTATTATTATTATTAGGGTTAGGGTTCTGAAGGGAATAATATACTGTGATGTATACCGTTACCACTCTAAATGTTCGGCTCTCCGCTTGGTTGTGAACACTAATGAGGCTCAGAGCTGGAGTGTGTCAACAGAGAGGATTCAGAGATCTGAGTCTTTAGTTACTCTGAAATGTTGAAAGGTGAACCTGATTAGCGATTCATAAGGATTTGATAACTAGATTTAAGTTCCGTTGAGCATCAGTGAGTGAGGCAGAGACACAAATGTGAGGCTTGTTTTCTGTGTCTCAGGTAAGACCATCGCCATCGGTAAGGTGCTGAAGCTGGTAGCTGAGCGGGACTGAAGAGGACGGAGCTGCCTGAGAGTCCGAGTGAGAAGGAATGGGCGGAGCTCGGTCACAACCCGACCACACAGTTGTCAGCGGCGACGGCACCTCCCTGTCACGCCCCCCCTTCTGTGCCGAAGGCCAGCTTCAGAAAAAAAAGAACCTGTTTTTAAGCAAATGACACACCAAGATGAAGTCCACACGAGTCAGCTTTCTCATATTGAGAGCTCAGCTATGCCATTCCTGGGTTAGCCCACCCCCCACCTCCCTACATGAGGGGTGTTCTTCCACTTTTTTTTCTTGCTTTCATAAATGACAATGACAAATGGCGGAAGTTATATCTGTAAACAGATGTGGACCAGGATTCTGCTTGGAATATAAAGGATGATTTTCAGACATAAATTGCAAAAGAAATGGTTTGAAAGAACTTAGCCAGTTGAAACCAAAATGTTTATCTTGGGTGTACATGTCTCCCTTTGACCCAGTTTTTGGTTTCTCGTGGCGTTCTGGCAGTGTGCTTGAGCGTGTTCAAATGTTATTAAAGCAAACAACTATGACAATAAAATTATAAATTGGGAAAACAAAGTGTGTTCATTTTCAGAGCACAGTCCAGTGGCTGCTTTCATATCTCCTTTGTTAAAGTTGTGGGTTCACAAAGCACCAATTCCAATGTTGTCAGGCCGTATGTTGGTGAACAATGGTATTCTTAAAATACTCTTGAAAATAAGGAATTTTATTTTGGAAGTTGCTTTTCAAACAGTTATTAACAGTATTTTCACAACCTTTCATGCAACAGTACGTTGGTCTGTTCTGTGAGCCGGATCATTTAGAAGCAGAGAGCACCGGCACCTTTGTTTTCTCCTGTACCATCGTGGTAACCACACTTGTACAGAGAATAGACTCAAAGATCCAGAGTGTGCAGCTACGTGAGTGTGCTGACCGTTAGCACTGAGCAGGTAAACCAACCTATTGGATTTGAAATGAAGGTGAATGCAGCTGTTTATTATAGGAATTGCAATGTTTTTTTGTATTTTACCAAAGATTTCATTAGATTTTGTTAAAATGGAGAAGTGGTTAAATTAAGAGTCCATCCCAATTTTTAGAAATTAGGTTTCAGGAAATTCCCTTTTGTTCTCAAAGCAATGACTCGTATGGTTCTTTTGTGTGTTTGTTCAGGTGTGACGAGTTGGGATGTTTTTCATGACTTTATTAACTATATCTAACTTTATTATCACTTTGTTCTCCATCTGTGTTCTTGAAATTGCTAAAATTACATTTACTCGAGTACTGTACCGTGAAGGAGTATTTACATCATATAATTTATACTTAATTGTATTACAGATGTAAATATTCTACTTCTTACGCCACCCCCTTTATCTGGCCGCTCAGTTTTTAATTACAGTACTTTGAAGGTTAAGATTTAACAAAAATTCTGCTCATTAGATACAACACACGTTAAAGATTAAAGTATTTTTTACTTTTGTCACGTTAAGTAGGATTTTTAATGCAGGCTTTTTTTTTTTTTTTTTTTACTTGTGATGAAATATTTCTAGATTGTTTTATTGCTACTTTTACATGAAATGAAAATGATTTTTATTGAGTACCACTAATCCTTGTGCACTGAGGAGTGGGTAGGTTTACAGTGTGATGCTGTGAGCCTGCATAGAGGGGAGGGGTCAGTCAGTCTGTCAGCGCCGGTCCAGCAGGGAGACAGATGGGCTTTAGGTAAGATGCAGACGGTTATTCAACATTTTGTCATTGTATACTTGTATGTTTATTTGATGTGGCTGATGACATGATGCTGGATTAAATGCCTCTGACCGTTCACATGAATCCTCACTATGGATCACTATGGATTTATTCTGTCAGACTGAGGAGATGCCGTCGTCGTTCATGCTGAATCTGCTTTTGTGCTAGATGATAGTTTCTGTACTGAAGTTCAGGCTTCTTGCATGTTTTCTATTTAGTTTTGCAACAGGTTTCCTGAAAAGTCTCATCTCACAACTAGAATAGAAAACTATTTTAAAAAAATGTCAGTGCTTCTTATAAAATATCTATTATTCTATATTTCTATTGACTACAAATCCCATGAAACCAACAATGCATGTGTCCTACTAACACGTAATGTGTTTGTATCCAGAGTGTGGTACAGACGACCTGATTCTATTGTCCTAGAGCTCCACAGATCTATTTATCAGCAGACATTTGGACCGTCGTAGTGGAAGAAGCAGGTTCCAATAACATTCTATTCTGCAAGTCATGACAACGTGAACATGCATGAAGAACACCGGTACCCTGAAACTGGGGCAGCTAAATGGAATTCAGCCAATATTCAGTCCATTATTACAGCTGAGGACAGTGAGTGTGTGCAGTGATTGGAGCTGGTGAGGAAGAGTTCATCCACGTCTACATCGTCCACCAGCTGTTGGCTCACTCATTGTTTCTGCTGTCCTTCAACATGGAAACACGTTTTTATGTGGAAACTGGTCATTAAGACCCTCTGTGCTTTGAGCTAAATGCTAATGTATATTTAACAGCTGTGTTTACCAAGATCATCTTATTTTCGTGTGTTAGCATGCTAACATTAGATAGTTAGTGAACAGAGCCCAGCTCATGGGAACGTCAGTAGTTCTTGGGTGTTTGGTCATAAACCAAAGTATCGGACACATTAGAACGTTGACCTGATAAAGTTATTACAATTCATCCTAAGGGGAACATTTATCCAAATGTTTGGATATTTCAGCATGAAACAAAGTGGTGGACTAAAAATCAACTACATAAAGTGTAAAGATTGGCATCTTCAGTAGGAAGCGATGGGTTTAGGACTGAGACACAAACAGGGTGGGGACAGTATTGGTGTGGTCTTTTCATGGGATTTGTGAACAATAATCCAAATGTAGAATAATGCCAGAATGCATTCTGTACCTATCAGACTGAGTGATCTGTGGTGTTGTGCATCTAGTCTCTGCAGTGTCCCCCAGTGTGACCATGCTCTCCACATCAGTCCCTATATCAACCATGGATGGGGAGGACACTGAAGCCTCCACACCGCTCAACCCTCTCCTGGACAGGAAGTCACTTGGCTGTCAGGGCGGTCTGGTTCCATCCTGCTGGCTCCTCTACTTTAAGCCCATCGTGGCCATCAGTGTTGGTGCGCTGCTGTTTGTATCGGGAACAACCTTGGCCCTGCTCTCCTTCACCCAGGTGGGCAATGTCCCCTACCTGCTGGGGCCGCTGTTCCTCTTTGTGGGTCTGATGTTCCTGGTCACCGGCCTGGTCTGGGTCCCTGTGCTCAAACAGAGCCTGGAGCAACAGCCACTCACTGAGGTCAACCATGGCAAGGGGGACCAGGTGGAGCACAAGCACCACTGATGGGGAACCCTGAACCAGTAACCATCTGCTCTGAAAGCACAAAGTGATGTGAACTAAAGTGTGAGGTCACACTCTGTGGGAGTGTAGGATCTGGTGGTTTTGGAGCTTGACCCATAGCAGGGACTAACAGTCAGGATGTCTTGGCCTCAGTGAGCATTCTTAACTTGGATTTGTCTGGATTACCATCAGTCTGACATCGAGATCACGACAAGCCGTTTTCTGTTTGTTAAGCTAATCAGTCTGGGTACGTAGGATTTTAGAAATACTGAGGTCATGAAGAATAAAAACATATTTTACAAAATGGATTTTTCTTTTTTCTTTATTTAGCTGACTCTTCTGTTAGATTGTTAGAACATATTATCTCCCTGTCCTGTGAACACCTTGTGTCCTATAGACCTCTGTGTTTTAAAATGCTTCATTTAGCCTAAGAATGAACAACCAATACTTAATCCTGACGTTTATCTGAAAAGGGTTTTCTCTGAGCATCAACTCTGCACAGTGCCAGGAATAACATTCTGGTGAGGAAATAATGAACATATTAGACTAAAAATAAGTAGAAATAGAATAAGCCTTCAAAGTATTTGTTTGTTGCAGTCGACCTGGAAGCTGCAGCAGCGTTTGGTAGACCAGCCAGTTGGCTACAAACATGTTAGACTTTAACATCATTGCGTCTTAACAAGTTAGTGACTGGTGTCTCAAAGCAGTTCTCGTTTCCTGTGGTTTATAGTGAGACCAGAGTGACAAGACTTTTCTTTTGTTGTACTTGTGATATCACAGCCCTGTGTTACTGGCCTCCTCTCCACTCTTTAAACTGGAATAAACAGTTGCCCTCACTTCAGACTACTACTGATACTCTTATCTTTATCATTCCATTTGACAATAGAACATGTGAAACTTTATCTTTGTTATTAAGAGGTTTAGTAGACCAGTAAGAAATGGTATTAAATTCTTACATACCAAAGGCAGAGCCGTCAGTGGTGGACCATCACAGCCAGACTTCCACGCTGTAGACCAGGGGTGCCCACACTTTTTCGGCTTGCGAGCTACTTTTAAAATGACCAAGTCAAAATGATCTACCAACATTAAAAATGCTGAATATCTATTTATATATATATATATATATATATATATATACTGAGTATACTTTATATTTACAATATATGTTGGCGTACCTTGCATAACTGCATGAACCCTTATGGCACAATACAATTCTGTACATGTTTGGTCATTACCTTACTCTGATGACTTGCACTGAATGGGATTGGCCAGAGTAGCATAGTCCGGACAGTAGCTGCTGGTAGCCCGCCTCAAGCAGACTTCAAATGATCATCAGTCATGGTGGAACGGTGTTTGGACTTAATGTTCTTCATGTGGGAAAAGGCTGACTCACATAAATGAGTAGAGCCGAATAATGCAGTCAAGAAGGGATCACATGTCCTCATGTTTGGGTACTTTTCCTCTGTGAGAAAACTGTCCATGAGCCCTGGACTTCAGCTGAATGTCAGCTTGCAGTGTCCAAATCTCATCCTCCACTCCAGACGAGTTCAGGTGAAACAGCGTTGCAATTTTTGATGCGAGTGAATCAACCTCAATATCTTCCCCAAATGTGCAGCACATAAGTGTAGCAACTGGCTCGAGTAAAGCAAAGTCTCGAAAGCGTTTGTCAAACTCTGACAGACACTTGTCAATCTGCTCTGTGTAGCGCGCACTGTCAAGTTACGCACACGCCGTCCGTTGAGTCTCCAGTTCTGACGCGAGGTTTTGGAAGTTTCCCAAATCATGGCGCTGCAGCTTTAGCTTCTTTAGTAGAAATAAATTGGAAGGCTAACTAATTAGCTCGCCGGAGTTTTGCGGTAGCTCGCGCGGTTGACCGCGCATACGTGGTGACCCGTGTGTTAGAAAATCAAGTGGCAAATGCCATGAGGACATCTCATTTTTTTTGAATGGCATGCGATCTACCCGCACTACCTCCGCGACGTATTGGGCACCCCTGCTGTAGACGGTCATAAGAGGGGGGTGCAGCCTGAGCAGGTGTAAGAGGTCATGTAAACCCTGGCGTGGAACCATCGGTCACCACTGCGGAGATCAAACAGAAACGTTCACGCTTTTACCGTTAACACTGGGCATGTACAGACATGTATACCTTGCATGATGAATGAAACATGTTTGACAGACTGGCTAGCTCAATGTTTGTTGTGTCAGATCAGCATGAGAAGTGATCTCTCTATGTGTTGTTCAGCTAGATCCATCTTATGTTAAATAGTAAATGGGCTGTACTTGTTTCTCTCTTTTCTAGTCTTCTGACCACTCAAAGCTCTTTAACACTACATGACATCATTCACCCATTCATCCACTGATGACAGGGCTACCATGCAAGGTACCACCTGCCCATCAGGACCATAACATTCATACACCGCAGGAACAGCCTGCGGGAGTAATTTGGGGTTAAGTGTCCCAAGGACACATGGACTAGCGGAGCCGGGGATCGAACCGCCGATCCTCTGATAGAAGGACGACAGTCTCCCCCATTATTCACACTTGATGCAGTTTTTAAGGACATTTTTCAGCTCTGACTGAAGATGACGTCCTCATTCTTAATACTGCTAACAAAGCTCTGATTGGCCAACTGTCTCTCCAACCAGAGACACAGCTGTCCATGAGCACAGCAGAGCTGACTGAACACAGGTCAGCTTTAACCAGTGGATGATCCACTGGTTAAAGCTGTGGATCAGAGGTCTGGAACCAGGCCTTTGAGAGTCCCCAAACTAACCAGAGAAGCCCTATAGGTATAGTGTAACTGCTTCTAACCAAAGGGACTGAAACAGGCAGTAAAGACCTTTTTAAAGGAGCCTTTAATAACCTTTAATATATTAAACACTATTACTGCTGTCCCTGTGGGACAAAGTGTAAATGAAGACCAAATGAAGACCTCTACATATGAAGACCATGCAGGTCTTAAAGTGATTTCATGTTGTAGGCCAGCTGGGAGGTACTGCCAAAAGGTTAGATTAAAATATATAAAATGTCTTTAGTAATGTACAAAGTTATGTTTATGTTCTCAAGAATTATAAAGATACAAATTCAAACAAAGCAAAATGTCAGCAGTTCCATTTGAATATCACAACTCCAATCATTAGAGACAAACGTGTCTCTGCTAACGTTCTCTCCGATGAAAGGACCCTGAATACATTAAATATGGATTCATAATGACAGGCAGGGGCGGTGAGGGTCAACAGAATATTTATTTTGGTCATTACATAACACATGTTTACAGATTATATTTTCTCATGTTTTTTTTTGTTTTCATTAATTATTTGGGATGGTGGTCCTTGGATATTTTTAACAATCACAAGTGGACCTTAAGTTATAAAAGGTTGAGAACCCTGTTTGTAGATGTCATATCTCCTGTGTTCATTTTCTCTATTTCATTTGACGAATATGTCACACAGGCCGTCCCACGCGGGTCATTTTCTGCTGACCATCTGTCTCATTGTATCCTGGTTGGCTGTTGCTCTACTTTATTTATTTATTTGTCATCTTCTCCATAAGCCGCTGTGGCTGCTGGTGGGCTGTGTAAATCCTTTAGAACCGGATTACTGAGGCAGAGCAATGCCACTGGACATATCCATCTCTGATTGTTCTCAGATCAACATGGCCGCTGGTGCAGACCACCCAAACTACCCCCCCCCCCCCCCCCCCCCCACACACACACACACACACAGTCCTGTGGCTCCAGGCCAAAGACCGGCGGATGCACACAGACCATCTGTCTGTGTGCAGAATGCAAATACAACAGAAAATACTCAACAAATACCACAACAATACACTGATGCCAACATGTCTACAAGTGTGTAAATGTGGCCTGTTTTTCAGTTTTTTGACGTTGATTCAACAGTGGAGAGCAGCTTAGGTCTTCAACCACTGACGCTCGATACCAACCCCCATTAATGCTGATACGGAGCTGATGGACACAATAACTCTCTGTTCCATGATACAAGATTATTTATATTTGATTCAACTGTATTAATGTAGCACAGAGTACCAGAGTACGTCCTGGTTTGTAAAAAAAGATCATTTGAGGACGGCTAGATAGCAACACTATGGGAAGGTCAGTAACTACAAATATGAGTAATATGTGCAGCTGTCTAATTGCTTATATCATTTTAGAAATAATCTATACAGCACATCAAATTTAAATGAACACGTTTGCAAAGAGAGATTAATTATTATTGTGAAGAAATATAAATGTCACGATGATAACCATGTATTATTTTTGAACCTATGTCTTTATTTGATAGTGACAGCTGAGATAACAGACAGACAGGAAATGAGGGAGAGAGACATAGGGACGACATGTACGGTCCCCTGTCCTGGGGACAGTTATGTGTGTCCTGAACGGTCAGAGGAGAAGGAGACCAGGCCTGAACAAGCACACATTCTCGGCTACACTCACCTGTTCAAATTGCTGCTGAATCACAAACCCTCACCGGCCAGGTAGGGGTTGAGCCCCTCCCCCCTCGGCACCACGCCCCTCCTCTGAGTGTGTGCGGCACACTACCTGTCCTGAGCGAGGCTGAGCGCCTCACCTGACTCACCTTACAGCGCTCGGAAACTCAATGCCAGGGCACAAAGGCTCCGGGAGAAAAGCGCTAACTGTCGGAGCGTCCCGTCAGCCTACTGTGTGCTGACATGGAGCCGGTCTACCGGGGTCTGGGTCGCTGTGTGTGCTGTTTCTGGCTCGCGGTAGCCTTTGACATCGTGGGACTGCTCGTGCTTCTCATCGGGGTGTTCGTGAACGTGTTCTTCTATGACCTGCTCATCTACGCGGGAGCCATCGTGATCTTCCTCAGCCTCATCTGGTGGGTGTTCTGGTACTCAGGGAACATTGAGGTTCCCCCGGCGGAGCTTGAGGATGATGTCGGGTTACTGAAGAAGGACAAGGGCGCTTTGAGCGGCATCAGCGGCGCAGTGAGGCGCCTCTCCAGCCGCGTGTCCAGCGGCATCAGGACCTCGCTCCGGAGGAACGGAGCGCCGTCTGGCACCCGCGCGGACCGCACGCAGAGGTCAGCCGGGGGGCCAACGCTGGTGGAGCAGGTGGCCGTTGCCATGGCAACGATGACCCCACAGGAGGATACCCCGCACAGTACTGTCTCATCAGTGGCAAGCTGTGACGTAGAAATGCCGCACACAACAACAGAGACCTCACCTACATAGTGTAGGCCGACAGGTGAGGCCTTCACACAAAACCACCTGTAACGTATATGTAGTTACATGTGTGTGTGTGTGTGTGTGTACACACATTATTACAGAACTCTATTATATTGTATTCCTATATTTTACTGCAGCACTATTTTATGTCTTAAATTCCAATTAGACTTTGGAAATAGAGAACACTAAGAATGACCTGCGTCACTGTAACTCTAACTGTTTATGATAATAAAGAACTAGAAACTTACAAAAATGTACCACTAAAATGGTGATTTTTGGAAGCGGTCAGATAACAAAGAATTCTCATTTTTAGATATATTTATACGTTTGGTCACTCAACTTCCAAGGTCAGCACATGTAACAACAGCCAGGATTTAAGAAGTACTGAGGTCAAATTCTCCAACAAAGAAAACTTTACTTGCCACAAAAATGCACATTTTCTATTATCATTGTTTAACCTTTTGTTTCGTTTTTATGTATTTTAACTGTGCAATTATATTTTCTGTAAATCTTCAGGTCATTCAAACCCAAATTCCCAGTAACATTACAATGTCCTCACTCCCTTCTAAAAGTTCACTTTGACCATTTTTTATATATAATAAATATTTTTACATTGGCACCTCATGGCACAATATTATAGAAATAAAGCTAAATTTGATCCAACAAAAGCTTTTATTGTTGTTATTACTTGTATATCAATGCAAGTGAATGTTCAGATGTATTTGTGTTTTTGATGTTACCTATAAAAATATCTAGTTTTCATTTTCTTTCTTTGATGCAGTTTAAATGCAGAACTGAAAGGACGACTTGTGTTGCGGCAGATAAGAATCTTATCACTGGATTAATGATTAACCAGTTCAGTGCTCACTAAGACAAGCCTTTAGTTTAAACAATAGCTGGCTGTCTGATCCCAACACAGCTCATGTCCACTGTGTCTGTGCACACACACTAATGATGACGTGTCCTCTGTTCTCTACCCACAGACAAGAGAGCCTGCCCTACCGTCTTCAGCTGCCTCCACTTCATGCTCAACTCTTCTACTGTTGGTGTGTTCAATGAGAAATTATTAATAATAGACGATGCATGGTGTTCAGACCTAAATGAAGAAATCACTGTAGAAGAGTGGCAGGACATATGTCTACAGAGTTTACTCCAAACAATAAACTCGAGGTTCAAGCTTCTCCAGTATGAATGGGTGATGAGAACATACATTACTTCAGAGTTACTGCATCGCATGTACCCCAATACACCGGATGCTTGTGTTAAATGTGGTATACATAAAGGTAGCTTATCTCATTGCCTTTGGGAATGCACCCTCATTCAAGATTTCTGGAAAGAGATTATTACAATTGTATCTATTTGTATCAACGAACAACTACCATTATGTCCAAAACTCTGTCTCTTTGGGTGTTTCCCAGTAAACTGTACACTTAACAGTAGCAAAAAGAAGACGGTCATATTTTGTCTTCTTGAAGCTGAACATAAAATTGCAATGGCTTGGAAATCTGTTCACAGGCCGAGCAAATGAAATTGGATAGAGGGACTGATACAGTGCCTTGCCCTAGAGAAACTTACATATGCAGTTAAAGGGAAATATAACATCTTTGCAAAGATTTGGGGCTCATTTATGGAGTTTCTGGAGGGGGAAGATTTTGTTGTAACCATATAGTCTACCGGTTTCCTTTTTGTTTTTTTGTGTTTCCCTTCCCCGTTTCTCTCTTCTCTCACTGGTCACATTAGGGAATGTGGGAGCATTCTATTTGTGGGGTATAATATGTATCTATCTGTGCATGTACATATGTCACCCTCTACTGTTATTTTTATTTTTGTTTCTGCTGAGAAACAGTCAGTAACGCCCAACAACACATGCCATTGATATCTTTATTTGAAATATCTCCAAGTGCCTTTGTGTACCTTTTGATGTGCCTTGTTCTGTCCTGTGTTTGTGTATTGTGGAAAAGACAATTAAAAACATTTGTCAAAAAAAAAAATAGACGATGATATTTAGATAATGTGTTGCTGAGTACAGCTTTATTTCAATGTATTTTTCTAATAAATGTTATGTTTTAATCAGTATAGCAGCATCCATTCAGTCTGTGAGATCAAAAGACATCAGAGATATTTTCACTTCATATTTGTGACTTAATGTATCTGTGTGTATGTGATGACTGCTTTGTGTGACGAAACTGTCTTGTTATGATTTTGTGTATATATCTAATGTGTTCTTATAAAGAGCTAACAATGCACCACTGCATCATGAGTTAAACCATCCTATCTCTGGTGCAGTACTCCGTGAGTGCCACATCACTACATAAGTGTCATTATCCAGCAATATCTTACATCAGTGGGATTTGATTCCTCCAGTGGAAAGACAACATCTGGATTCACTCAGAGTGTGAATTATACAATAACAATCGACATTTAACCTTAAGAACGTATGCTACTAGTTATGGAGTCCCATCTCTCTCCTTCCTGAACAAAACATATACTTATTTAACAAATAATTCAGTTTTTACACAAATCCGTCTGTTGACACATCAACAGGAGTCTGTGGCTCACCCAAAGGACTCCCGTAGTTGTGCCAACGGTGTATGAATGGTTATGAATATTAGCTAGATCTGATGGACAGGTGGTGCCTTACATGGTAGCCATCAGTTATGAATGGATGTGAATGGGTGAATGATGACATGTAGTGTTAAAGAGCTTTGAGTGGTCGGAAGACTAGAAAAGAGAGAAACAAGTACAGTCCATTTAGCATTTACATCAGTGAAGTGAATTCATACAGTTTTTCTACAGCAGACAGTGAGGGAGCTGGTGAACAGCATCTCAAGGAAGGAGCATGTAACAGCTGAAGAGAGACCTCCCCCAGGAGTTCGACCAAAACAGCTAAAAGGAGAGTGAATGTTACATTCATCAAGTGACACAAACACAACTCCAAATAACAATGTTGTTTGTGTAAATATGTAACGGTTTGCTAACAAGTTTGCCAAGTCAACTTAAAATGTGATAATATGTTAATGTTGTGTTCACAACTTTTTGTCTCAAGTGATCTAAAATCAGTTATTGAAGGTTTGAGTAATCCCACGGGCGTCAGCTCTCCATCCAATATCAGTCATAGTCATAGGCGAGGGTTTATGTTTTAAGGCTGCGGGGGCCCAAATCAAAGTAAATGCCACCAACATAACTTTTATTGTGCTTCCTTTAGTGGCCTAGTTATAAATGAAATGTGACACTGCTCTGCTAAAATGATAACCGGCTACACCCGTGTTTCCCAAAGGATTTTGTGAGACTATGGTGGGTGGACCTCGGGGAGGTCATGAAGGAAATGTTGTAGGCTACAATTTAAAGTTAAATGCTTCAGTGCGATGCCTTGTGTTGTTCTAAACAATTCATTCATAAACACATTGATTGTAATGATATGGATGGTGATTTCATGACGGCCTTTCTAAGCCGACCTAGAGCCGGAGGGAGGTCTCACGAGGAGGTCCTTCCACACCGAGCAGACTGTTCTGACCCGCTGAGTTTTATTTATTTTTTCATTTATTTTTTCATGGGCCTTCCTCGCCGGTGCTCAACCTCACCCATGTGATTGTGCGCGTCTGGTCCAAACTGGTAATTACGCATTCTTATGAATCACACTGCTTTTCTTGGCAAGACCCGCCCTGCGTAGCATTCGAGCGCTAGGATTGGCCAGGCGTCCATGCTTGCAGAGGTACCGTTCACCTGATTTGTTCAGGTCCTATGGCCTGATCAACGAGCTATCCTGAACCTGACTACTCGAGTTCAATGTCTGACCTTCATCGATCGTCTCTGCCTCAACCACATACACATGACATGCAGCACAACGGATAGGAAGAGCCTGAAATGAAAATCCATTCATTCAAACTTTCTTAACTTTCATTTGAGTACAGTACGATGCAAAATAGAATCTCTAGGATAAACAAAGACATATCTGTGAGGTAGTGTCATAAAGCAGGAGCTTCTGCTGTGACAACAGCAGTAAATGTGATTGGATCAGGCTCCAGGTTTTTGCTGTGACCCTCACCCTACTAAATGATTTCTATATATGTTTCTGGTTAGGTGGGACGTTCTGATCTTTCTTTCCACTTTAAGTTGTTGCAGCAGCTGACATGTTACGCAGGGAAAGCTGAATATGAATATGTGATGTCATCAATAAATGAAATGGGTGCAGGTGGTTAACTAGCTGTGTGTAGCTGGCAGCAGACTTCCTCATTCCCACCCACTGATAACAGGCCTCAGTGTCTAACCTTTGGAACCTGCTGGTTTTATTATATTGCGGTTTCCTCTTCCTGTAGCTGTGCTGTGCAGTACTGCAATACTACGGTTTCTACAACTACACAGAAAAGAAGGGGGACAAATAAATGTACTGTGACAACTTACTGTGGATCATTAGTTCCAAAGAGGGGGAGAGTATGCAATTCCTTACTTTAGTTAACCCATCAAAATAACATTGTATTACATGTAAACACAATTTTAAAAAAGCATAATGCTCCATCAGTGTGACAAAAAGGAACAACAGCAGCGGAGCTATAAGGAGCAGAGATGAGTGGTGGTAGTTTCACAGGACGAGGCACACTGAATCCTTTAGGACAGAACTCTGATGCACTACTCCTCCTGACTCAAACCCTATGGTGACCATATATTATCATATTATTATAGGATTATAAATACATGAAGGGATGTAGTGTAAGGGATGAAGGGATGAGTGTCGTGAGATAGAGGGATGTAGGGTAAGGGTCGAAGAGATGAGGGTAGGGGATGAAGGGATGAGGGTAGGGGATGAAAGGACGAGGGTCATGGGATGAAGGGATGAAGTGTAAGGGGTGAAGGTATGAGGGTCGTGGGATGAAGGGATGAAGTGTAAGGGGTGAAGGTATGAGGGTCGTGGGATGAAGGGATGAAGTGTAAGGGGTGAAGGTATGAGGGTCGTGGGATGAAGGGATGTAGTGTAAGGGATGAAGGGATGAAGGGATAAAGGGATGAGGGTCGTGGGATGAAGGGATGTAGTGTAAGGGATGAAGGGATGAAGGGATGAGGGTCGTGGGATGAAGGGATGTAAGGCAAGGCAAGGCAAGTTTATTTGTATAGCACATTTCAACAACAAGGTAATTCAAAGTGCTTCACATAAAACCATTAAAAGCATCAAAACATAAGGCAAAAGAAAAGGAGATTTAAAAACAATTAATAACATTGATTGAAACATTAAAAACAGTCATTACAACACTAAAAAGCAGTGTAAGAAATAAAATACAGTAGTAAAATGCAGAAATGCAGGAAATTAATATCCTTGAATCTGGTTCAATTAAAGGCAGCAGCAAACAGAAAAGTCTTCAATCTTGATGTAAAGGAGCTGAGGGTCTCAGCAGACCTGCAGCTTTCTGGGACTTTGTTCCAGATGTGTGGAGCAGAAACACTGAACGCTGCTTCTCCATGTTTAGTTCTGACTCTGGGAACAGAAAGTAGACCGGTCCCAGACGACCTAAGGGGTCGGGATGGTTCATAAGGTAGCAGCAGATCAGAGATGTATTTTGGCCCTAAACCATTCAGTGCTTTATAAACCAACAGCAGGATTTTAAAGTCAATTCTTTGTTGGACAGGAAGCCAGTGCAAAGACCTCAGAACTGGAGTGATGTGATCCACCCTCCTGGTCTTAGTGAGGACTCGAGCTGCAGCGTTCTGAATCAGCTGCAGCGTTCTGATTGACTTTGTACAGAGACCTGTAAACACATCGTTACAGTAGTCCAGTCTGCTGAAGATAAATGCATGGACAAGTTTTTCCAAATCCTGTTGAGACATAAGTCCTCTAATCCTTGATGTATTCTTCTTGCTTGGTTTGTGGGTTTTAACATCAGTGATTGAAGCTGAGCGGTGATTTTCAATCGTTCGTCCTTGGTACCAAAAACAATTACTTCTGTTTTATCTTTGTTTAATTGAAGAACATTCCGGCACATCTAGTTGTTGATTTGTTCAATGCAGTTACCCAGCCCTTGTATGGGATTATAGTCCCCTGGTGACATAGTTATGTAGATTTGTGTGTCGTCTGCATAATTATGATAACACACTTTGTTGTTTTCCATAATCTGAGCTAGTGGAAGCATGTTGGGTAAAGGAACAAGGAGAGTAAAGAGGGTCCTGGAATGATGGATGGAGGAGAGCCATGATGGACCGCTGACGTCTGGTGGCAGGTGAGTGGAGACTCTTGAGTGGGGGGGCTGTCTCTTCGGAAGCTCTGATGATGTGGAGTGGAATGGATGTATGTGAGGTATGTGGGGGAAGACCAGCGGCCAGAGAACCTTAATGATATGGTCGGGGTTGGTTGAAGATGGTTGCTGAAAGCTGTGGGACCGCGGTCGACATGGTCGGAGGCTGGTGCCAATAGTCTGAATTTGTTGTACGAGGAATGGGAAAGTGATTTCACAATCGAGTTTCGTGACCTGGGATGTGGGAGGCTCAGATGCCGAGCTAGTGCTGAGCTGAAACCAAAGTGAGCCTACGTGTGAACTCTTTTCTGCCTCCTTCATATCAGGTCCTCCAGGTGATTCATGACGGCTCAGCACTCACAAACATGGAAACCTAAACAAAGTGGAGAGCACACAAGCAGACGCGCGGCACGGAGGAGGGAGATAAGAGTGCTGTGATTTATGTGTGAACAATAAATAATGAATCTGCTCGTTTCATTTACATCATTTGATTTTACAGGGCAAACAATGCCAGAAAAATGTAATGTTCAGACAAAGGCTGTGGTATGTGTAAACAATGAAATAATTATTTAACTACAGCAAGTTTTGTCTTTAAGCTTTCGGGTGTTATCTGTAGTAATTATAGTGACTAATTCCAGCAACTAGCCACTCGGCTGGGTGCGGGAGAAGATCATGTTCCTTACTCGCTTCAATAAAGAGATTCCATGCTCTTTCACTTTTAGGTGAGATTCCCCTTTAATTAGAATTTCCGTTTCCACGTGATGATATGATGACTGACTTCTCTTCCTGGTGTCTCTCCGGTGTGACTTGTGAGCGGTAAAAACCGTGTGATCTCCTCGTCACCCATCATCCCTGACTGATGCACCTGTGCCCCATACAATTTACTCAACTTGATGTAGGCTCCCAATATAAACAGACATAATACACAGACATAACTAATGGCTCCTACAGTAATAGTAATGGTCCAACAAGATGTAAAATTGCATATTTTGAAGTCAAAACCCTTGAATGACCCCAAAACCAAATTCACCTGCACAGGGAGAAGCTGGTGCCATCGTGGTCCAACAGCTCCTCCTCTACACCTCTCTGGATCCTGCTCGTGGACGAAGCAGGAACGTTTGATGTCTCTCCTTTCACTTTGACTTGTGCAATATACCTTCTAAACAAAGCCTAATGATACCAGTGACAGACTTCAAAAGTAGATAACATATTGGCCTCTTGCAATTTAATGTTAGAAGTATTCTCTTTCAACACTAAGTCATTGGAAAATGGAACACTAATTGATATTATTCTCACCAATAGGCCAACTAAGTACACATCTACAGTTGTTTGCCCAAGCCTTAGTGACCATAGCACAAAAAGTAAGGAAATTAGTGTTTGGTAGATTATTTCTCTGTTGTAACAATACTTCTTGGCAATAAATCATATACCGTTGGAAAGCCTGTTTATTTCCCTTTTAAATGGTGCCACATTTGTAAGGAACATGCATTTGTGGGATGAGCAGCAGAGCTGAGTATGTGGGTTGCGCCCATGAAAAATTTGCCAAGTCTTCTCTGCCAATGCCAAACAGAGCGGTTTATCAGAGACTACCTCCAGAATGTGGGAGTGGAGAGGATGGAATGGCCTGCCATCAGTCCTGACCTCAACCCCATTGAACACTTGTGGGATCAGCTGTTCGTGCCAGAGTGACCAACACAACCACGTTGGCTGACTTGCGACAAATGCTTTTTGAAGAATGGGATGCAAGAAACAAGAAACATTGTTGAGGATGTTTGGTCATATTTCAAAAACTCATTCATTTCCATTTGGAATAGAGACGCTCCTTCTGCACAGTCCAGCTGTTGATGAGCTCCAGACTGCCTTTGAACAGCTGCAGGCCTCATAGTTTGGTCTAAAGCTGCTTCTTAATGCTCAGAAAACCAAATTCATTATCTTTTCCAGGTTTGGCTATCAGCCCTTAGATAACGCTGGTATCCATGTTTTAGGAAGAGACCTAATTGAAAGAGTATCATCCTACAAGTACCAGGTATCTGGGTGGATGAGTATGGCTATCTTTTAGAGTGCACATTGAGAACCTAGTGAAGAAAAGGTTATTACCCTGATATGTATTTTATGTAGTCCATCAACCTTGAGCAGGAAAATGAGATCCCTCATTTAGAAAATGTCACCACTTCATTTGCAATCTCTGAAGATTCGTTTGAAACATGATCCTGTAGAAATACGGTTGGAGCTTTCCTTTGACTTCACTGATTTTACACAAAGAGGGAATCTGTTTCAAACTACTTTGTAAACAACGTCAACAAATAAGTGTATTTGAAGATTAAGTATCCATATTAGAGTTGTCGTCATTCTATTATTGTTGGTAGATTTCTCCATATTGTTTTATTACAGCATTCATTTTAATATTTAATATTTCATTTATTCATTCAATATGTGCTGTTTGGTTTTATTATGTCTGCAGAACTGTAGTCAAAAGACTTCAAGGTTAACATTATGTTTTGATTACATCTTTTATATAACATGGTTATATGAATTGTACATGATAATAATGCTTAACATATGTTTATTTTTTATTGTCTCCTTTTACACAAACCCCTGGCATATGGCTATTTTCCCCCCCTGCAAAATATACACACAAAAGCAAAAACCAACACCAAACTGATAAACTATATCTCCCCGTTCCCTGAAGCGAAGACTGGTCACATCAAATTACTTGATGAATTAGCTGTACAGTTAGAAGGAAAAGTGATATGTTGTGGAGATTTTAATGCTCATAGCACATTATGGGGTAATAGTAATGATGACAATGGAATGGTGATAGAAGAATTAATGGAGATAAAAAACTTAGTTTGCTTAAATAATGGAACTGGAACAATATTTAACATCATAACAGGGACAGAGTCGGCAATAGACCTTACTTTAGTATCTGATTCATTGGCAGGTGTTAGCTCCTGGGAGGTAATAAGAGGAACAACAGTAGGAAGTGACCATTATCCAATAATGACTGAAATAGGGCAGAGTTTAGAAGAGTATGAGACAGAAGGACTACAGAAATGGTCTTTCAGCAGTGCTGACTGGGAGAAATGTAGAAGGGTTAGTGATCAAGAAATGGAGAAAGTGTGTATTAGTGAAGATGTAGAAAATGTAAATGATTCTATTTGTCAAGCTATTCTAGAGGCTGCAAAGCAGTCCATGCAGAAGAAAGAGGTAAGCATAAGCAGAAGATGGTTCCTTGGTGGACTAAGGAATGTGATGAAGCTATTAAATCTCGAAATAAAGCTTTTAAAGTATGAAAAAAGAATCATAGTTTTCAGAACCTCATTGAATATAAAAAATTGCAAGCAAATGTAAGGAGGATCATAAAAAAGACAAAGAAGGAATGTTGGAGGAAATGTTGTAACTCAATAGGAAGGAAGACAAAAATGTATACGTTATGGAAAATGATAAAAAGAATGAATGGGATTAAAAGAGAGTTTGGGTATCCAGTCCTAAATGATGGGGAAACAACAGCAGTGAGAGATGCAGAGAAATCAGAGATGTTGGCAAAAACCTTTGTTAAAATACATAGTTCAGATAATATTAGTGAAGAAGGTAAAAAGAGAAGGGAAGCTACAATAATGGAGAATGAACATTTATTACAGCAAGAGGAAGATACTAATGATCTGCTAAACAAGCCTTTTACAAACACAGAACTTAGCCGATGTCTCAAGAAAACCAAAACGTCGGCACCAGGCAAGGATCAGATTTGTTATATAATATGAAGCAATCTAAGTGAATCCTCTAAGGATATATTACTCGAATTATATAATAAAGTTTGGGAGGGTGGGAAATTGCCTCAAAGCTGGAAGGAGGCCATTGTAGTCCTGATACGCAAACCCGGTAAAGATTGTACGAACCCAGGAACTATAGACCGATAGCTTTAACATCAAATATCTGCAAAATAATGGAGAAAATGATAAATGAAAGATTAATATATTATGTAGAAAGTAAAGGATATATATCCAAATACCAGAGTGGATTCAGGAAAGGGAGAAGTACAATAGATCCAGCTTTAAGTTTAGAACATGAAATTAGGAAAGCACAGGTAAACAAGGAAAGTGTTGTGGCTGTCTTCTTTGACATAGAGAAAGCATATGACATGATGTGGAGATAATTGGGTTATTAATTAGACTCTGCAAGTTAGGTATTAAGGGTCGAATGTATGGATGGATAAAGGATTTTATATTACAAAGATGTATAGAAGTCAGAGTAGGAAAGAGCTATTCTGGAAAGTTTGGTATTGAAAATGGAACACCTCAAGGTAGTATTGTCAGTCCATTACTATTCTCCATAATGATAAATGATGTGTTCAGTGAAATTGAAAATGGGATCGTCACTATTTGCAGATGATGGGGCAATTTGGAAGAGGGGAAGAAATGTGGAATTCATAGTAAACAAACTGCAGAGAGCCATTTTGAAGGTAGAAGAGTGGTCATATAAATGGGGTTTTAAATTCTCAGTAAGACAAAGACGATGTTCTTTACAAGGAGACAAATTGGAAGTGAAGTAAAACTAGAACTATATAATCATGAATTGGAGAGAGTAAAACACTTTAAATATTTAGGTTTGTGGTTTGACGAAAGGATCACATGGGCTGTACATAATAATAAAGTAGAGAATACATGTAAAAAAGTATTAAATATAATGCGGTGTTTGGTGGGAAGTGAATGGGGGGCAGATAGAACTGCTTTGAAAACAATATACAGTGGATTAATTAGATCTATATTAGATTATGGTTGTGTGGTGTATGGATCAGCAGCAAGCACATCTCTTAAAAAACTGGATATTATTCAATATCAGGCCATTGCCTGATATTGAATAATATCCAGAATATGCAGCGGTGCCTTTAAAACAACCCCAACAGCTGCATTACAGGTGGAAATGGGTGAAATGCCGCTAGAACTAAGAAGAACACAGTTAGCATTGAGTTATTGGGCAAATCTACAGGGACACAGTGAAGAACATCCAACACAAGAAACGTTAGAACCTTGCTGGGAAAAGGAGAGGAGGGAGACAAGAAGCTTTGGCTGGACAGTAGCACAGAAAGCAACAGAACTTGGCATAGCTAAATTAAACTTCAGTCCAACAGTCCCATTACCAACAATAGCACCGTGGATACTTCCTGATGCCACAGTAGACTTTACGTTATTAAAAAAGAAGAACAAGGGTAGAGCGGATCATTTCAATTGGCATACAATACAGGCACATATCGACAGTTACCACAGTTATATCCAGGTTTTTACAGATGCATCAAAGAATTTAGGAAACAAGGTAGGAGTGGCATTTATTGTCCCAGAATTTAATATTAAAATAGGTAAAATGATCACTGAGGGACTATCAGTGTACACAGGGGAAATGCTGGCAATAATGTCAGCACTACAGTGAATAGAGGACACAAGACCATTGAGGGCAATCATTTGTTCAGACTCAAGCTCATCATTAGCCAGATTACAGAACAGCCATTCAGACAGTAGACCAGACATCCTTATAGAAATACAACAAACATAATACAGAATTCAAATGATGGGTCTGACAGTCATATTCCTATGGGTACCAGCACATATTGGGGTCATAGGAAATGAAATGGCAGATAAAACTATGGGAAGAAGACAGGAAAGGACGATGGTTTTACCGAGTTCAGAGGAAAGTGGGAGAAATGAGATGTGCAGGAAGGAACAGGAGAGAGGAAACGGTGATATCAAGGCTTAGATTTGGACATACAGGCCTAAACGGTATGCTTAAATAAATAGGTAAACATGAAACAGGGAAATGTGACTATTGTGAGCAAGAGGAAATAATAGAGCATGTAATTGTACATGTACGGTTGGGTATAGTGGATATTTTGCAAAAGAACTCAAAAAGTGAGTGTTATCAAGTATTATTTCAATATCTTAGATTAATTAATATTATTAAGAAAATATGAGCTCGTTGTTTTGTTTTGTTTATTTTTTCTTTTCCTTTTGAATTCAATTTTGTATATAAGTAGCCTATTAGACATCCTGATCCACACTCCATACCAGTTGGTGGCGGTAATGCGCTAATTCCTTGTTTGCCAACCGCCAATAAACCTCAAATAAGAAGAAGAAGAAGAAGAAGACTGGTCACAGAGCCAACCGGAACCTTTTACCTGGAGTCAAGCTTATGGGAAGACTTTGAATGTGGCACCCGAGTCCTGTATTCACTTCCGTAAACAAGTGGTTCTCTTCCTCTAGTGAACACATGCGCTAATACACCTAGGGTTTCGTCGAGCAGTTGTTTTCAACACACTGTCATAACTCTACCAACATCATTACTCGTGTCCTGAGGCAGTACACGGTGGAATATGGAGGTGGACGGTCGGGACTTTTTGAACTCTCCTCCTGTTAAGACGGTCAGATTTGGAGGCACTGTAGTGGAAACGTTAGCTAAACATAAACGGGTGAGTGGTAACGTCATGCTATCAAACAGAGCTGGGGCTGTGTGTTTATGTCAGCCATGTGAACATGGACATCTCTGGAAGATGTCGATGATGAATAAGAACATTATATTAACAAGGACCGCGTGAACTGTAGACTGGCAGCTTTCAGTCTGTGATTGGCTGTTTCTCTCGTTTGAAGGGAGACTCCAGTGACTATGAGCTGCTGAAACACCAGCTGGCTGATCCCGAGATAAAGGTAGAGTAAAGCACCTGAGTGTTTCAGGGGACCTGGGATCTGTGTAGTGTGTGTTCCTTAATGAGCTCTCTCCCCTGACAGGATGCCCAGATCATCAACTGGCTTCAAGAATTTCGGAGTTGTGTGACCCAGCTCACCAAGGACCACGAGCAGCTCATCTATACCATCCTGGTGAGTGTGCAAAGACAACAGCATGAAGAGTGCTCGTTGTAGCTCATCGTCTTCAGCTGCATGGGTGCACAGACCGCCTTAAGAGCTGAAGGGATTAGTTGACTGAATAATGGCTGAAACTCTTCTGTGGTTGTGTGTGTGTGTTTTCTAGAGGCTTCCGTGGGTGGGGCGGAGCCAGGCTGTGGTGGAGGAGTACATGGCCTTCCTCAGTAACCTGGTCTCAGCACAGACTGTCTACCTGTGTGCCTGCCTCAAGATGGTGGTCTCCCACTTTACTCCCAGTAGGTTCCCCTGACTGGTGGTAAAATAATCCAATGTTTCTACAATAAATACAGAATTGAAGCTCTTAACTATCTAGTGTTGCCTGACTGTCATCCTTGTATGTTTTCAGTTTAAATGTTAAGGCAAAGTGAGACCATGAGATATGTTTACTGTATCTCACCATCAGTGACTGGTGGAGTAATATTGTGTGTTTTTGTTTCCAGAGAGAGTGACTATCTGTGAGGGAGGGGTTGATATCTCCGATTCAGATGATGAAGATGAAAGTAAGTGTCCTCCATCTTATTTCAGGACTGAGTATGTTTTACATCTGACCAGGGTGTGTCCTTGGTGTTTTACTACTTGCTGCGGCTTGGGGAGTGTTGGGCTGCTTTCTCACCTGTAGTTGGGTTCATTTGGTCTGGACCAAGGGAACAAAAACATCCATTTTAGTTGAGGTCCAGTTCCTGTTCACACTGAAGAGGAGTCAACATGAAGTTATACAGGCTGACCGGTAACTCACTGATTGGACAGTTTGAATCATCGGGACCCACGTGGGGAAACACTTTAATGCTTCTGATGTGAATATTTAAGAAGAAATAACTGATTATTAGTGTTGTTAGAAATCAACTGCATGTTTTAAGTACTGACTAACAGGTAGAGAATGGGACTGGACAAAAGCCCCTTTGCACACTCCCAGATGACTGGTTCAAATGTCAGGGAGCGCACGGACACGTGCATGCGGCGTCTTTTACTCTCACGATTCAGTGCATAATACTGAGGGATCGCTGTCACACACTTTTCAATAAACTTAAACTTAAGACATACAAGCAAAGCACTTTTAACATCTTTTCAAGTGTTAATCGGGGGAAATACCAGTGTTGATGTGCATAAATAGTTCATGTACATGGCCTTATGAAAATCAATTATTAGATCTCCTGAGCAGATTTCACGATCAGCAGATGGATTTAATAGTAGTCTAGCTGTCAACATCAGCTGGAATCCCATGTGTGCTATCATAACCATCCTGTGGTTGGTTCGTTTGCTTTCACACCACAAACAAACCGCACCAGAGTCCACGAGGAAGTGGCCCGAGTCCCACCTCTTCCACTGGTCTAGGTTCAGTTATGGTTAGAATTCAGGTTGGATTGACAGTTTTCACAGCAGCCCAAATGAACCAGACTAACCGGCAAACAGACCTGAGTTAGTTTGAACCGAACCACACAGGTAAGGTGTGAAGCAGCATTAAGACAGTGAGAAGTATGAATGAGACACTGGCTCCCATCCTTCTCCTCAAAGTCTCTGGTTAATCACTCGTGATGGAGCGATGAACACAAACTCTACCGCTCCTTTGATTTGTCTAGACCTCCCCAGAAACTTCAATCAGTGTCACCAGGCGTTGCAGCTCATCACCAAATATGTTCCAAGGTAAGTCACTTTCATTGCTTTATTAGTGTGTATGGTTTCACTCAGCTATTTGTTTTCTATATTCTATTCTATGACTTTTTACAACTTTGGAATGAATAACAGGGCTTGACAAGAGAATGACCTCCGAGTAAGCCGGAGAAGGTTGTCACACATCCACTATTAATGTCTCTGTAACTCTGAAGGCTGTTGTCATTATGTTCTATCAGCAGAGTTGTGTATCGTCGGTGTAGAAATGGATATTATG